>NC_141287.1:3528362-3803362 GCF_037954325.1 Fistularia commersonii | reverse complement strand
CAGTTTAACCTCCAGCTTGACCTGCCCGACCTGAAGGTTTCACCGAACCGGGAATGTTTCGGCGACAGTGAGAAGCATTCTGATTCTAGGTCTCCACCCTGAGAGGTTCTCGCCACCAGGGGGCGCCGTCAGCGGGCGGACCCCGATAGGAGGGCCGGGGTTCGAGCCTCGGCTCTTCTTGTCTTCATGTCTCCGCAAAAGTCGGGGGAAGCGGATCATCTCCCCACTTTCTGAACGGCGAGGAAACCAAAGAACATCTTTGGATGATGGTGGAGGGACACGAATCCACATCCCGTGACGGCGTCCGCCAAATAACGCGGCAGATGCTTTGCAAAATGTCTCCCGCTCCTTTTGTTTTGACAAGGAAAAGGATGATCACACGGAAGCGCCGCCTTCATTGTTAGCATTTATTTCAGGTCACGTGAGCATCTCAGCATCTGGGTGGTTGCGCGGTCCAGGAAAAGGCTGGTGTGTGTGTGTGTGTGTGGCGAGCCAGTCGCTCGGTGTGAGCTCAGTGTGAGCTCAGTGTGAGCTCCCCTGGATCTCCTCCACCACGAGCCGGACTCTCCTGGGTCTCCTGACGCCGGCGCCGAGCCGCCCGGCCTTTTTTCCCTTCCAAACCGGCACCGGCTGGACCTTTGGAGCCGACCTGCTGCTCCTGGAGCTCAGAGCCGGAGAAAGTTGACCTTACGAGAACACGGGCGTGCACGAACATGCACACACACACACACACACACACACACGGTCAGGATAATGAACGGATGGATATACGTATATCGCACAAACACAGGATACGGCCTGTGACGATGATGAAACGGCGCTGTTCGGTAGGAGAAGCGTGAAAAAGGACGTCATCGGACGAAAGAAAGGAGCACCTGAGCGCCGAGAGGTCGAGGCCACCTGCAGCGCGTGGACCAGGTGGACGTCCATCCATTTGTGGAAGCCTTCCAAGAAGACGCCAATCGGCCCGCGATCGAGGATAGCGGTCGACAGAGGCCGTCCACGTTTGGCACTATGATTCGGGTGAAAGCGGACGATGACGCCGCCAGTGTCCGAGCAGAAGGACCGCCGAGAAGATCGCCGGGTCAATGGAGGACCTCAGCTGGAGAAAGTGACACCTCGAAGTGTCTCAGACGTCTCGTTTGTCGACGGCGTGAACTAAATGCCTTGAAGACGACGCCCCGTCTTTGAATATTTGTTTGTGCGTGTGTCCTCGTTCCATGGATTTGCTTCAGACCGGCTTCCTCCAGGCTCGCATGCTGAGTGCAATTTAACAGATGAGACACCATTTTCAGATAAATGAAAAAGAAAAAAAAAAAAAAAAAAAAGCGTTTTTTTTTTATTTAGATTTAATATTTTTTCCAAACTGCACGGCAAAATATGAAAAACTGAAAGGGAGGGTTACAAAAGTCCTTTCTGGTTGGAGCAGGTTCTCCAGAAGTAAAGCATGGTTGTCCAATTTCTAACCTTTGGGTGAAAATATTAGTCATAAGTAATCATTTTAAATACTAGAAGCATTTGGCACGGCTGAAACCAACCTGATCAGTCATGGGATGATCTTAAGAAAATCTATTATGGGGTGTATAAAGGTGTATTTATGATCATTCTATTATCATTATTTCTATTTTCACGGCGGTGTTACTCCTCACGGTGTAATGAAGTCCTCCCTGGATGCTGAGCAGGGATCTCTCCGGCCGTGACCTTTCACCTTTGTCATTCGTGGATGCTGAGATGCCCTTCGGCTCCCACGTCTCCCGACGGTCCATCTTGGTCCTCGGTAGCTTCTTGCATGGGTTTTGCCGCAGCAGCACAAGTTCTGCGGTGGCGTCCAAACCCAAGTTGTCCTCGTTTTAACCGAGTCAGTTGGAGTCGGTGGACCTCCTCCCGGTCAGGTTCCTTCCGGCTTCTCGGATGAAATCGAGAAGGATTAATAATCGCCTTCACGCCGTCACCTGATGAACGCTCCGGCCGAGCCTTCGTGTCCCGTCACGTCATAAAGCCGGTTAATGAGGATCTGAATGCAACCATTAGCCGGATGAAATGGAAGCAGATGTGGGCTCGGCTCGCGGCTCCCATTCACTTTGAATCTGCGACAAATTGTGTGAAACAGCTGCGGTGCAGAGAACAAGGTTTTAATAGAATTACCACAGATGTAGATGTGTGTTTTTTTTGTTTTTTTTTTTATTTGTGAGCGGATTCATGGCGGAGGACACGATACAGAAATTAACAAAATTGAATTCATTAGACGGTTAACGACGCCGCTGGATGACTTCCAGGCAGCCAGGATGCCGGCAAAGTGACAAAGAAGGCACTTAAAAAATGGGGAAGACGAAAATGAAACCCGCTATCTATCATCCCAGACACCCATTCCCTTTTCTTTGCACCCAGTTGTGATTATGCCGGCGTTTTCACAAGAAGCGAGCGCCCCGAACCCCCCCACCCCGCCTCCACTGCCACTAATATGAGACAAATTGCCAGGTCATCATCCAGAATACAATGTGCCGTCCGGCGTATCCCGCCGGCCCCTTGGAGGCCAAACAAGTGTTCTCAAACCCCGAAGGTCGCATTAAACCCGAGCGCCCTCCACATCTAGAGAGGTGGAGGTATGCTCTGGAAAGGAGAGGAATGAAAGTGAGTCGCAGCAAGACAGAATATTTGTGTGTGAATGAGAGGAACTCGGGTGGAACGGTGAGGCTACAGGGAGTGGAGATCGAGAAGCTGGAGGATTTCAGGTACTTGGGGTCAACAGTTCAGAGCGTAGGAGAGTGTGGAGAAGAGGTGAAGAGACGGTCCAAGCAGGTTGGAATGGGTGGAGAAAAGTGTCGGGGGTACTATGTGATGGAAGATCATTAGGACAGGAATGGTGGACAGGAAAGGTGTACAAGACAGTGGTGAGACCAGCGATGATGTTTGGACTAGAAACTGTTCCAATGACCAAAAGACAGCAGGCAGAACTAGAGGTTGCAGAGATGAAGATGTTGAGGTTCTCTTTGGGAGTGACCAGGATGGAGAGGATCAGGAATGAGTCTATCAGAGGAACGGCACATGTTAGATGTTTTGGAGAGAAGGTCAGAGAAGCCAGACTGAGATGGTTGGGTCATGGACAGAGGAGGGATAGAGAATATATTGGTAGACGGATGCTGGAATTGGAGCTGCCAGGCAGGAGGTCTGGAGGAAGACCAAAGAGAAGATTTATGGACGTAGTGAGAGAAGATATGAAGGTAGTTGGTGTGAGAGAGGAGGATCCAGAGAATAGGGTTAGATGGAGAAAGTTGACTCACTGTGGCGACACCTGAAGGGAAAAGCCCAAAGGAGAAGAAGAATCTGTCACAGGGGTGCAGGACATGTATGACCGAGACAAAGGGATGATTGAGATGTTTTGGACATGAACAAAGGAGTGTTCATGTCCGAACCATGGTGAAGCTCTGGGTAGAAGGTTGCTGAAGGTGAAGCTGCCAGGCAAGAGGTCTGGAGGAAGACCAAAGAGAAGATTTATGGACGTAGTGAGAGAAGATGTGAAGGTAGTTGGCGTGAGAGAGGAGGATCCAGAGAATAGGGTTAGATGGAGAAAGTTGACTCGCTGTGGCGACACCTGAAGGGAAAAGCCGAAAGAAGAAGAAGAAGAAGAAGTAGAAGAAGAAGAAGAAGAAGAAGAAGAAGAAGAAGAAGAAGCCCTCCATATTTCTAATTGGAACGTACGGTCGGATGAAGGTCAGCGAATCGCGGGGAGTGTAACTGCTTCGAGATGAGTCGCGAGGTCCGCGGAAGAACGGGTGACATCGGGGCGGCGTTTAGGAAGCTCAAATGCTCGGCGTTCTCTCTGCACAGTGCAATTTCCCCGTCGGATTCTTTTGGCGGATCGCCGCCGTGCAGGAGATTGGATCGGGGAGGGGATTTCTATTTTTCTGCCGGAGAAGAGGAAGCGATGGAGCGCGGCGGCGCACCATCTGCTCGCCGCCACCCGGCCCTGCCGCAGACACGGCCGTGCGACATGGAAACGTGTCGGGGATATTTACCACGGAAAAGTAGCCCGGACTATTAAGCGCACCGCAACGCAAGCTACAACGGCTAGCCGATCGCTAGCTTGGGCTTCTGTCAAATTCATGGTCTTCGGTGTCGGACTCAGAATTTCCCGCTCATGTCATGGATAAATATTTTAGCGGCGTGAAGTTTGTTAGCCCCCCCCCCGAAAAAAAAAACATATATTAGCCGCTGTTGTTTAAGTGAAAAGTTGCGTCTTACGTCCTGGAATTCGCGGTAGAAGGCAGGATGGCGAGTCTCCAACCTCCTTGTGCTCGCAAGCGTCTTCTTTTCCGTCCCGCCTCTTTGATTAAAGATCAAACCGCCAAAACCTCGGGTTGCTAAATATTTCCGGAGAAAGTAAAGAGGAACGATTCATTCCCGCGATTGTACTTGAGGAGCGCTGAGGCTGTGCGCCGCAGAACTATTAATAACCTTCTCAAGAGAAGGTTGAATACTTTAAGGAACACCTTCTCAGCTCAGTCATTTTAATAGCACTATAAAATATCCGGGATGTTTTATTTGGAATGAAAGCAGCCACATGTATCCAAGGCCGTCTCAACGGCCTCAAAGTTTAACGTTCAGATCGGAACATGTCTTCGTCTTTGTCTCCACTCGCGATGAGCCGGTCAGGACCGGCGTGGAGACACCAGAGATGATCTCTCTCTTCTAGTGACTGCTTCTTTGAGATGGATGGATAGCATACATATGTGGTCCCTTCGGCAGCTCTTAAAAAACAGTGGATTTTACGCCCAGGCCTTCTGTCGGGCGAATCAATCCAACCCCCGATAATTAGTTTATGGCTTACGAGGAAGGAAACCCGACCGCTGAGGCGATGGTATAAAATGACGGCGCCTCCTCGGCTCGAGGCCAGAACCTCCTCACCTGCACATCCGCTGGACGCATCTCAGCGGGCGTGCAGAGGGTGAAACATCCTCCCGCCGTGACAAACCTTCTGCCCTGGGATATCTCCCAAGTGTATTTCCTGACTTTGAATAAACCATTCTTGCTTGATCAGTTCCTGAACACACCAAGACAAAGTCCGGTCCAAAAACAGATAGTAGCCACAATAAATGCCTTTCTAGCAAAACGGCTGCGACGCATAAAAAGCACCAATAATAACGTGCAGTATTATTTAGAAAATAGCAGCATTTTACTCACCAAAAAAATCTGATCATTTGAAGACAAAATCCATCCTTTCTTTCCTCAAAAACAGCTCAATTATTCTGTGGTCCAGATTATCCGTGCGCTTCGTCGCCAAGCACTACCAGTAATATAATTTTCCGTGCACGTCGGAGCCTGCGAACCAGGTGTCGTAGTTCCTGGCTGGAAAATGTCGGACAAATCCTTTTCCTGGTTGTGACGGGTTCGCTGGCTTAGGAGTTGCCTGATCATTCTTTACCATGTCCGGCTTTTCTTCCAACTCCATCTAGAAAACGGCTTTCACAATATATTAGTAACTAAATACGTTTCTCCTCCTCCTGCAGCCATTGTGAGTTGACAAAACCGATATTGAACAAACACAACTATATTTCTGTTCACAGCTGGCTAGTAGCTTCTCCTCGCTAATACGCTAGTCCACTCTCTGACTATCCAATCAGACGGCGCGAATACGCTGACGTTGCTGTCGCCTGTTAGAAGGCTTCGATGTCGCCAACTCAAAATCTGATTGGTTGAAGGAACGGCATCATCAACACTTATTTTTTTGCATAAAGGGCTTGCAGAACTGATTGTGCAGGCCCCCCCCCAGGCAGACTCCTTTGGCTTTGACCCTGCCCGGCAACAGATGATGGCTGAAATGTGATAGGTTAAATGCTTTAGTATGAAAATGCATGTCTGGAAGCGGCACAAGCAGGAGAAAAGCGATGAAAGGAAGTGAGCAGACCATTTGGAATCATTTAATAAGTATTCATGGACAAAATATAATTAACATCTTTTTTTTAGGCCGGCAGAGAAGGCCTCGTAGGCCGTTGACGGCCCGCCGCTGCTAAAAACATCTCACAAAAGTACACGTCCAAGTGAAGACGACGTTGGACGAGCCATCCTGTGAAAGCTGTGAAAACACAGCCTGAATGCAGCCCTGGATTCTGCGGCCTCTCTGCCTCGTGTTACTTCTGTGTTTTGATAATAACATCAATAATAAAGTGATTCTTTAATCCGGGGCTGCTCGGACTCCTCAGGGTGTACCGCGCTCAAATGGCTCTCTGATTGCTTCTGTTTGCTACCAATGAGCACAAAATCAACTCGAGACGGCGAAAGCCCACCCAGCAGATGGAAGGAGTAAACACATCGACAGAAAATGAGAGTCCTTTTCGGCCGAGAAATAGCACGGCGGAGCGCTAATGGCTGCGGGAGGGTCCGCTCAGGACCCGCAGGGGTGATTCCGCCCTCCGGCGCCGCAAACAGAATCGCTCTCTGATTGTTTGTCTTCTGCCCAGTTTCCGCCTCCGTGTCTTTGTCACCTGGCAGATGTCGTTCGGATAATCATTTTGTGCACAACCGGAAACGCCCGATCCGACTAGAGTCTTACATTCCTCTTACCCTTCACTTCCACCTGCTTCTGCTGGACCTCCGGGATGTAGTTGGGAGGAACCCCTGGAGACAGAGTTGCAGCATCACCAAAATCCAAATCCGAATGATGAATAAGACGCGTCGTTTCAGCGATCTGGTGCTTTCATCACCTTTACATTTTCCACATGACCACAACATGCACGCCTTTCCCGGTCCACGTCGGGAGAAGAGTATCCAGTTCGTGGCTTCCTCGTGAACGTCAAATCAAAGTTAGCCTCCGATGCTCTGATCGAGTCGTACCTCGACTCCTCGATAAAATATTTGTTTTTCCGGTGCAAAGACCTGCAGAGGCGGCGAGCCCCGGCTCCCGGAGGTCGCCGCCGTGTAATCGCTCTGCAGCCATGCTACGCCGTTTTCGAAAAGGGCAACTTGAATCTTCCACATCTTCCTTTTAATTGAATCCTGAGCCGTGGAACCCGTTCGGGGTCGTCGTCGCCTCACAAGTTCGGGTTTAACCTAAACCCGAACTTGTTGTCACCGAGTAGGTCATGAATCTATGAATGTAAAAACGACTTTCCGACAGATGGAACTCCGTCTTCCCCTGCATCTGCTTACAGGTCTGTGTGGAAACAGCTGGAAGCCTCTGGAAGTCTTAACTGATGCCAAACTCACTGTCTCCCTGCCCCTTAAAATTAGCAATCATAATTAAACTGCAAATTTGGTTAGCACTGGATACTGATATTGGAAGTTCAAACAGGAATCATATCATGAGGGTTCAATCTTTAATTAGCAAACTGGGGATCACCCCACACACACACACACACACACACACACACACACACACACACACAGAATCACTAAAACAATATAATTGAATCGTCCGACAGAAATAGCCCTATCCATGTGTTTCTCCGCTTTGTGGCGCCGACAAGCTGAATCTCGGGTGTTTGAGTAAACGGAGGTCCTCCTTGAGGTGTGGTAATCCTCCCAATCCCAAGTTCTAATCCGTAGTTTCCGATCTGCGTTCAAAATCTTCTGTCTGCTCGTCATCTTCTCAAACTGCGTGACGGGCGCTCGTTTCCTTTTCTGGATTTCAAATCCGAGTCCGGTAACCAGACAGACAGGAGTTCAGGGAGATGCGGCGAAAGGTAAAGATAGAGGTAGCAAAGGCAAAACAAAGGGCTTATGATGACTTGTATGCTCGGTTGGATAGTAAGGAAGGTGAGAACGATCTATACAGGTTGGCGAAACAGAGAGGAGGATACAGAGAATAGGGTTAGATGGAGAAAGTTGACTCGCTGTGGCGACACCTGACGGGAAAAGCCGAAAGAAGAAGAAGAAGAAGAAGAAATCCGAGTCCGGTAACCATCTGGCGTGGGTCAATTTCCTGTCTTTTTGGAAAACACACCCATGACTTTAAATTGTGCTTTCCGTAGACTGTTACGCTCTCCTTTCGTACGTTATTACCTGCCGCCTCGGCAGGCACCGTGCAACTCGGATTTTGAGCGCTCTATAAATATCACCGCTACCCTAATTACGCTCAGCTCCTCTGTCAGCCTCGGCAGAGGCGCCCTCTCAGGGATTTGAGAAGAACCCAGAAGGAGGGGCTTGTTAGTCTTGGTCCACCGCCCGCCGTGGACGGGGAGAGCGTGCGGTCCGGAGGAAAGTTTACCCGAAGTTGAACTTCCGAAGGCGCTCCGATCAGCATCGAGCCGGCGATACCTGCGGGGTCTCTTGATCCAGATGGACCGGCCTGGGACCCATAACAGAGATGCCGAGGGCGACCGTGAACATGCCGGTCCTTGATGGTCCTTGATGAAGCCGACAAAGACAAATGAGGCAGAAGCTGGCGTGATGGAGACCGGCGTGATCGGTGCCGGGCCACCGAATCCCCGGCCCGGACTACCTGGCCGAATCCCGTGACCTCTGAATTGACCCTGAGGTGGATCAAGGGTGAGTCAGATGATTGGTCTCCTAACAAACACCAGCTAAGTGGTCCATCCAACCTCCTTTGCAGCGGAGAACCCTGGACCTGCTGGTTCCGACAGGTAAATAGGCTCCGTGAATTCCACGGGGAAAAACCAACGCCGTGTCCTCTGCGCCCCCGGAGGCCGTTCAGATGTCTCCGCCTGCAGTGCTTTGGACAGGTTCTCCACATGTCAGACGGACGTGTCCCAAAGGACCTGGCAAGGGTGGAGGTGGATGTCAGAAAGCTGAACTCCAGGGACCTCTGTAGAAGGCATCTAAAGGAGGTGAACGTTGAGGTTGAAAGGTGGGAGGAGCTGAACGCCGGCTCACACGGCGAGAAGGTGCGGGTTTGACAGATGAGAAGCCGAGAAGCCGATTGCAGAAGATGGACATGCCTGCTGAGAGAAGAGCCGGTGGAGAACCCCTCAAGAAGGCCCTCTAGGGTACAGTGTGATGGACGGACACCAAAGATGTTGGTATCCGTCCTGCCGTCCATTCTTAGCATCCCGGCCACATGGTTGCATTGAAAGCAATAATTGAAAAGATGCATCATTGAGAAGAAATCATCTTTAGATGGAGCTCTCGTTCCAAGGAACGAGTCTCGCCGCTAGTTCAGGATGGGCTGCATCGGGCCGCCGGTTAAAGAAATGGAAATAAAAAACGCAGCAAGAAGACATGGAGGAAAACTCATTCCTCAAGTGAAATGAAAACGGCCGTCTGGAAGAGGAAGGTTCTGAAGTCGAGCTCTGACCCGGTGAAGACGCTTCATTTACGGGTAATTATTAATCCGGGTTTTACCGGGCTTGTTGCAGCGTGACTTTGCCGCCGTCGGATCGGAAACACGGCTGACGTTCGATCGAAACCGGGTTCGTACCGAGACGTCCGCTTTGCGGTCGTGCGGGTCTCGGGCGGCCGTTCGTCCTTCTTCAACAAAACACCGTCCCGAAACCAGACCGAGACAAAGGAGACGAGGCTTCTGGTGAGAAACCACGTCTCACAAATGCCCTTTGAGATCACAAAGCAGTTTATCACTTACAATTAAACATGACTGATAGACCTGAGCGCCGGCAGGCTTTGAATGTACCATACATTTATCGCGCATTAGCCCGAGCGCGCGTTTACGAAGAGAAAGGAAATATCGGTAAGAATGCGGTCCCGGGAGTTACCGGATATCAGTCACCGCCGATAAGCGTCGCCCTCCTCCGGAAACAACCCGTCTCCTTTGCCGCTAATTTAGATGATTTCGCCAAAGGACATCAACAGCCACTTGGTCCGGCTCGCTCGCGCTCGTCAAACTACATCTGCTCGCCGAGTTTTATTGGCGAAACAAAGGTCTTCTAAATCTTGCACGCCGGCAGGCTCGTAATCGTAGCCGACACATCCGGAACAAGGGAGGGTCCGGGGTGGCGTCCCGATGACCGAGGCCGGCCGATGGGTTGGTCGTTAATAATTCACTGAATGTATTATTTGAACACGCCGGAACGACCCGTTGGCACCGGCGCTTTAACCCACATATCGGGGTTAGATGTTTGGCACCGCTCACAAAAAAAAAAAATGAAGTGTAAATCTGTTTAACATCCTGAAGAGAGTCTCCGTCTACATAAAGGTGGTTGAGGGAGCGTGGCTTCTCATTCCTTTCACGACGGCCCAAAGCCAAACGCTCTCCAGAACAACGTCACCGTGTTCCTTCGTTCTCGTCCGTTTCCTCGGATTTTTGATTTTTGCTTTTCGGTCACATTTTCCAGCCGCCCCATCGGTCATGAGTTGCTCGGTTGGTGCAAGTGTGCGGCGTTAACGTCCGTCCGTGATCTGAAGACCGGTTTTCCCTGAATCACAAGTATCACGGCATGTCTTTTTTCCCCAAACTATCAAACCTGGGACTTGAAAGTGGAATATTTCTATTTTTTGGGTGTCTTTTCTGACATGACCCTTCAATGCATTTGTCTTTGCTGACTCCCACTCTCCCTCACAAGGGACCAGTCCTTCTTGGCTCCATAGAAGTCTATAGAAGTCTGGTCCGCATCTCATATTTGTTCTTTTGTTCATTCCTTCGTACTGGCTGGTGTGATGACCCATGAAGGACCGTCTATGGGACGGCAAAGATGGCGGCGGGAAGCCGCTGGGCGACACCCGTGTTGCAGTTGGGGGTTCGGCGTCTTGCTAAAAGCACGTTTCAACCAGAAACATGGCGGTTCATTTTTGTTGCGGATGGAGATAAAGAAGACCCGATGTTAGTCGGTATGAGAGAGGAGGATGCAGAGTTGGATGGTTGGATGGAGGCAGGAGATCACCTGAAGATAACGGATTTGCAATTGTATCTCTGCTTTCAAATCCATGTAGCAAAGCACTGACCATCTGGAGAAGATCTCGAGGAAGCTCGAAGCCATCCGAATCTCCGGTAAGACGCCGGGGAAACATTTGCCTGGAAGGACTTCGGCCAGGCGGCCGCAGAAGACTGCGAGAAGGCGGCCGGGCTGAACGTCCAGGAGAAGCCTAGCGAGATCCGAACACTTCTCCTGCTTCTCCAAGGGAGGTCCTATGGAAGGTCATCGCGGTGCTGCTGGGTCTCGCGGGTGAATCGCACGTTTCTACTCGGGGGAGGAGAAGATGCCGCGGTCTGAGCGTCGCTCATCGATGGCTTGTTGCATCAAGTAAGTGGAGGCATTCAGGAACGCCAGCCGGTTACCGGAGCGCCTCCTCCTCCGCCGGCTCCTGGGAGGGGCTGTCAGTCACAGCAACAATTTTCCTGCCATTTGCCTCCAAAGCGCCGGACCTGAAGAGGAGATAATGGAGTTGACATTGAATTTCCCAGTTCGATTGGAGGACTTCAGTCACGAAAGAGCACAATAAAGAGGAGAGGACGCTCCGAAAAACAAACCCGAGTGAAACCAGCAGGACGTTGATTCTGCATCGACGTCTCGAACCCGTGGGTCGGGGAGGACGGAGCTCCTCTACCAAGCCGAGAGATGGAAGAAAGGTCACGGATGATTGAGCGACCTCCTCCACCCCGTCGTTTCACCGGAGTCCACCGGCGGAGCTTCTTCGTGAACGCAAACTGCCGATCGTCTCCGCAGGGATTTCCGGCGGTCGCTAAACATCTGGTTTCACATGGAGATGCAGCACTTCCAGCCGCGCGTCCAACCAGCTGAGCTCACGTGAAGGTCCAGGTGTTCGGCGTTCTTGTAGGCCTGACCTGGACGCCGGCAGGTCACCTGCTAGGACGGGTTCTCAGTCGGATTCTTCATCAGTTGGGAACATTATTCGGTCCTGAGCTCAGCTTAGCTTAGCTTAGCTTAGCTTAGCCTCCTCCCAGCAAGAAGGTTGGATTCCCACAGGGTTCCTTCCTGCGTGGAGTCCAAACACAATCAGTGATTCTCCCGGACGATCCGAGGGCCTCTGGTTTGATGGATGCGTCTCAAACGAGTCCTCGGCAGAACCGGACGGCGGCCATATTTCCCCCCCCGCCGCCCCCGCCGGCCAATCGGACGGCTTCTCCCCGGCAGCGCAAAGGCAGGCGGGTTGAAATCTAAATAGGTAATTCTAGAAGTGGTGGAGGCAGAGCAGAGCCAGGCTCTCCTGGACGGCCCACATTAAGCCCCGTCCTCGGCTCAGGAATATTAATTGCCGTTCCACCTTCATATCTGATGCTTTTATCGAATCCGCACTTTTTCCCCGAACGACGGCCGCGTTTCCTCCGCGCCGGTTCCACCCGGCCATGCTCGGCTCGGCGGCTCCGGATCACAAGGAACCCTGGCCTCGGTTGTTCTTAATTAAGCTGGATCCTCCTCGTCATATTACGCGAGTGTGTGTGTGTGTGTGTGTGTGTGTGGATAAAATGCATGTCCGTGTGTGAGAGGCCGTACTTCTCCCAGGGTGCGTGCGGCGGTTTGTGGAGATGTAGTGCCCCCTGTAGGCACCAGGGTGGAAGAAGAAGTTCAGGCTTCTTCTGCAGCCAGAGCTCCTCTGCTTTTAGAAAACCGCCATCCTCTGGACGCTCGTGTAGCTTCACCCGTTACTATTTACACAATATGAATTCATGTAAATTCATTCATTTACATTCACTAAATCTGTGTGTGTGTGTGTGTGTGTGTGTGTGTGTGTCTAGCCTGCACTGAGCTGGATGAGAGCTGGATTAGAGGTTGTCTCTTTAAAAATCAAAACGTGGTCGTTCATTGCTCTCTGTGGCAAATTCTGTATAATTTTTTGTACTTTATGTCAATGCTGAGTGTGTGTGAACATACGTCAGTATTGCCAATAAGTTGACTTTGACTGGATCCATCACAGGGCCGCATGTAGGACATCCATCCGTGGACCACCTCCTCCACACTGCAGACACTGCAGGGTCTCCAGTGAAGCTCCTCCATGTGTTTGGGTTGCGGGAGGAACCCGGAGAACCCCGAGGAACCGCACACAGACACAGGAGGAACAGGAAGTTACCGGGTTTGCGCGAGGGTGAAGCTCCGGCTCCTCGCCGCCATTCTTCTCTCCTAAAGTGCCTTCGGCCCTCCGAGCGTCCTTTTATTTCCGTGACGTTCGGCCGCTTTCTTTCCTTCGGGATCCTTTGCGCGTTTGTGCGGCGGTCGACGCTGGCCTTGCTGCTGCCGGCGGCAGCGAGGAGAAAAAACCGACTGCCTGGTCGTGCGGAGAAAATAGAAAAAAAGGGAAAGGAATAAGCCGAGGCTGAGCGGGACACAGCGATGATGATGAGGCTGGAGAAACTTCTAGCGTCCGATGGTCTCGTGATGCCGTTCGGCTTGAATTTACTTCCTGGTTTAGGTTTTTATTTCCAACATGTTTGGTCTTTTTTTCCACGCGCGCATTCATGTAGCAGCAGATCTCTCGGGGCTTCGAAGGGGAAAAGCTTGAGAAGGTTAGTTGGGGACCGACAGAATTTCTGAGGAGGCTACGGTGAACATCTCATCGCTGTGACGGCGGGAACCATCTCCTGTGTTGTCCTTCAGAATCGTCCAGGCGCCTAAGGTTCCTGAGGTCGACCACCGGTTCACATCGGGATGTACGACCGAATTGTTCCGGAAATCTGCACCTTTGAATAGGCTCAAGGGTGCAGTTTCATCTTGTCCGGCTTCAGGAAGCCGTGTCTCCCCTGGATAAAGGGATGTATCTTTGAGGCGGTGGATCTTCTGACAGCTGGAGAAGGTGGCCTTCGCCTCATCACTGGCTCCCTGGGAAACACATCCACCTGAGGAGGCATCTCCCTGAGGAGCTGCAGCTAGCGTTAGCGCCGCAGAGGTTCCGCGGGCGATTCGCCGAACGGTCGCAGTTTTGTCGTATTCTCCTCGACGTGCTCGTTGAAGTTCTCACAAGCGTGACTCTGCAAAATACTTTGCACACTTTCATCATTTGTTTCCCAAACAGTAAAATGGCGGAGAAGTCAGAGAGAACCTGGAGCTCCGGCAGAACTTTCATTCGATTATAAATGAGCCCATTCAAACATATGGTCCTGTCTAATTCCTCTCCCAGCGGGCGCCGGAGGTCACCTCCGCTTGGCTCCGGGGTCAGCGAGGTCCGGAGGCCTCCGACCGCTAACAAATGATGGTAGCTCGGTCCGGCCGAAGCGCCCGGAGGAAGCGGGAGACGACCGAAGATGGATTCCGGCTGTCGTTCCTCGTTCCGGCCTGCCAGACTCCGTCGGAGGAGATGAGCCGCGTCCACGTCCGCATCTTCGCTCGTCTTTCGCCTCGTTGGCGGAGCGATTATTCAGCGGCGAATAACTGAGACTCCCGCTTCGGAAACGCCTTCGTCTCCAAGTAAACGGCACGCCGGTGCTTTGCGAGGCTTCGTCTCCCACGCGTCTCCTACCGACGCGATTTGCATTCTCGCAAAGCGCCCGGTGACAAAGAGCAGAAACGCCAGAGAAGTGGGTCTCCGATGATGAAGGGCCGCCTCCTTCCCCCGGCGCTCTCGTCTCCAGAGACGCATCATCTTCTTGATGGTTTCTGCGTCCCGCCGACGGATGACGGAGGGACGCCGCGCTCCTCCTGGCCGTCCGGTTCAGAGGGCGGCTTTATTTATCTTACAAACGACTCTATCTGGGGGCGCCGGATGATTGAGAGGCCGCAAGAAGTGATCTGATCTCTGCGCTCTCGCCAGTTTGTTTTTCTTCTTTCGGATTATGAGAAGTCAGGTTTTTTTCCTCCGGCTCTGGCAGAACAAGCCGCCGATCCCGTCCGACGCGGCCTGGGTTTGACTTCCGACTCCGTCAAAAGGCACCTCGTGGTGATGGAGGGGATCCTGCGCGTCGCCGCCTTTCATTCCCTTTTTCTTCGGCACGTAAATCCATCTTTCCTCCTAATTATCCAACACGAGGACTTGTAAAGAAAAGACACTAACTGGAAGCGTGGATTGTCATGTGAGCAAAGCAATTAGCCCCTTTCCCCGCCGCGGCACAAGCGATCACGAGATGCTAATAGATGTTTCCGATTGTTGCCGTGGCGTTTTCTGCGTGTGGAGCCTGACCTGAATGGGGAGGAGCTTCCAGGCGTGAGGTCGAAGCTGCGACGAAGCAGCGTCGTGGAGACAGAAGACGACCTTCTCCATCCCATCGGAGAAGGTGCTTCTGCTCGCTGCTGTGTGAGGATGGCGCTCGGATGCGCGCGGAGCGGTTAGCTTAGCATAATGACGAACGAGCGAGCCTCATGTTGGTGACTGAGAGGAGCTTCTCGAGGTCTAAGGTTCTCCCGTCTGTTCCTCACCTTACCTGCTCAGAAAGTCAAAGAGCTTTTAAAAGAGACGATAAAAGCCCCTTTTGCACGGTTGGACATTTTCGCAGCTCCTAGAACCTTCTCAGGAACGATCCTGAGGAACCAAGAACGGTGGACCTCACCTCCTGGAACCATCTGAGCTCCTATTCTCAGACAGGGTGCTCCTGCAGCTCCGCCCATCACCACATACACCTCGCTGACCACCATTTTTTTGGCGGTCAGTGCGGCGTTAGCTCACGGCTAACGTGGTTTTTCACAGCAGGGAGAAGATAAAAACACTCGGACCATGTGATGGTCAGCTTCCACCTCCACGGCGTCCATGTCCTCTCCCTCTTCTTCTTCTCAGGGGGGTTTTTTCACAGGACGAGCCTGCAGAGCTGGAAAGTTTCCCAGGAAGATGCTACTTCCCGGAACCAATTATTTTCTGTCAGAAAGCGGCTAAAGCGTCAGTAGCGGTCGTCGGCGTGACATTTTCAGACATCGCCGCTGCCGAGCGGCGGCGATGTCTGAAAACGGGACGCCCGCAAACACCGAGCCTCTGTTTCTTCTTCTTCTCCCGGACTCAAGTTAGTGTTTTCTTTGGGATCAAGGACTTGGATATTTGTGAGCAGGTTTTCAGAGATGACCTTCTCCCCGGGACACGCAGCCCACAAGGCCTTATTGACGTGCTGGCAAATCTGAAATGTGAAAGTCTCGGCAGCCGCTATTGGCTGTAAATAATTTCACCGTCATAATATAATGATCCGCGGTTTGGATTCGGGGATTCGCTCCGCTTGACGTCCGGCCCGGCAGAACCGCCAAAATATCGTCCCGCCGCCGCAACACAAAGCTCTCGCCGTTCATTTTTTCCCCGTGAGCCGATCCTGGAGAGATTTGGGTTTGTGGAAACAGACGACGGGCGAAGCAAGGAACGCAAACGTGGACGTGTCTGAGATCGAATCGGCAAATCTAATCTCTTCTATTCTTATTTTGGAATTCCCTCCTGTTTGCATGTTGTGCACACCAGGTTGGATCTCCTTGGGTTCCTTCCTGTGTGGAGCCTCCATGTTCTCCTCATGTCTCTGGGGGTTCCTCAGGGTTCTCCGGGTTCCTCCCAGTCCAAACGCACGCAGGAGCTTCACCGGAGACCTTGCAGACGTGTGATTGGTTGTATGTCTGTGATTGACAGGTCCAGGGTGACCCCCACCTCTCAGCCAATCACAGCTTAGATAGCCCCCCCCCCAACCCAGATTATATTTTATTGATATTGATATTTATTTATCCCGAACAGTGTTTCCCCCCCGCAGCCCACACCACAACAATACACAGAATATGAGGAAAATAAATAACAGTAAAATGAACAATAAAACACACACAAAGGAGCCAAATGTACAAAACAGTGGAGGAAATATATTAAAGTGTGACCGTTAAACAGACGGAGAATCTGCGCGGCTTTTTGACTTATTAGCGCTAACGACTCCGCGGGGTTATTAACGCCGCAGTCCTTTTCACCAAAAAGACATCAGGAGGCAATTTCATGAAGTCAAGACAATTAAGACAACGGCCCACGAGCCCCGGCCATCATCTAAAACACCAGCCATTATCTTTCCTTCGGACGTTTGTTCATTTGTCGGCCTCCCGTTAGCTTCATTTCTCATCTCTTAAGGATTCCGCTTGTTGTACAAACAGTTGTTGCCGCTGGCGTACGTTAGCATGAATTCAGAGTCGGGGGAACATTCGAACCCCCCCTGAGAGAAACACCCTCGGGTGATAGATGGCTCCTGCGACACAGCTTCCGAACCGTTTTGAGAACTTTTGAGAAGGTCCAAGTGTCCAAATCTGCCATCGTTGCAAACCTCGTGGAGACGGCTTGTAAACAAAGGTGTATTCTTGGACTGTGGAGAACATGGCGGCCCAAAGTTCACGCATGGACCAAAGATCAACTAGAGCTCTGAACCCCCACTGAATATTGGAATTTGTGAATCGGCAGGAGGACGCCGACGTGGTTTACACCTCATACAAGCAAAGTTCAGCGTCCACCTGACCTCCTGCCTGCGATCGGCGGCTCGTATGAGAAGGTCCGGAGGGTAAAGCCGGCTGTCGGCCATCCTGGAGATGCAGGTGAGGAGAGGTTCGAGAGGCGGGGCCACCTCGGACCAATCACAGGGCCTCATCTAGAGACGTCCGACCATTCGGCGTCTCCTCCACAGCGGGTTCGGGGATGAAGATCCCGTCTCATTGGAAACTTTAGAAGCTTCTCTCCACCGACTCATCCATCAGAAGACGAGCTGTCAGCGGGTGTTTGAATAAATGATGCCGTAAATAGACGAATGTCTAATGTTCTCCTCCGAGGCTCTGCATCACCACCGGCTTCTTCAGCTCGCTCTC
The DNA here is from genome assembly GCF_037954325.1 of Fistularia commersonii. NCBI lineage: Eukaryota > Metazoa > Chordata > Actinopteri > Syngnathiformes > Fistulariidae > Fistularia > Fistularia commersonii. The sequence goes on along the minus strand of NC_141287.1, from coordinate 3,785,774 downwards.
CAGGTGGACGTTCCAGGTCAGACCCTGAGGCGGCGAGGATCCGGAGGACGGGAACGCAACCTTCTCAGCGAGGAGCTCCCGTGGAGTCTTCAGCTGTCGTTCCAGCGAAGAAGGGTAGAAAAACACGGAGGGCATCATGCGCTCGGTGTGGACTTGGTCCGGAGCTCCGGTTCGGATGATCTGGAGCACCGAAGGAACCGAGCCGGAGATGGAAAGTCAATTCGAAAACAATGTCGCACTGCTGTAAAGGTTCTCGCCGAGGTGGAGGGCGTGAGGGGTTTGGAGATGTCTTCACCGCCGAGATGGACCAAAAACACCCCGAGGTCCAGTAGATCTGAAAAATCTTCTCGGGCGAGAGGAGGAACATCTTCGACAGAAGAAACAAAGTCCGTTTCCCACAGTGAGCTTTGCCAAGGATTGACCAGGTCCTGGAGGTCTGAGAACCTCCATGGACATGTTCACCATGGAGACAACTTCTGGATTCTTGGATGGAAAGTGGAAATTAGAGGAGGAGAACTTTCACCTCCCATGATTTGATAGACAAAGTTGGAGGCGAGAAAGGACGGATGCTGTTGACTCAGAGGAGGGATGGAGAAGATCTGGGTAGAAGGAGTTAGTTGGCGGAGAGGAGAGGGTTAGATGGAGGCAGATGATCGGCCGTGGAGGAAGCGGCCCTCCGTGAGAAGAAGGCAGATGTTATCATCATCAAATCAAAGCTTCATTCCAGATCCAAGAAAAGTGACCAGTTTCAATGGGATCTCCTGACGTTCCTCTTCCCAGTCGTCTGAACCAGGAGCACCTCCTCCTGGAGCCGGACCTTCTGTGGAACCTGCATCCAACACCACCAGCAACAAATCAGACGACACTTTCAGGGAGTCCTTTCACACATTGGGCTTTCAAATAGGAATGAACTTCCAGAGAAGATTCAAGAGAAGATTGCGTACATGTGTGTGTGTGTGTGTGTGTGTGTGTGTGTGTGTGTGTGTCAACGTTTGACTTCCAACGCAAACCATTCAGTTTGCATGAAAAGTCATTAATGTGTGGAAGATTCGGAGGTTTGACGGAGCAGAAACAGCAGACGTGATCATTTAGAAACCTGATAATAAAAGGAACTCGTGCGACTCCAAGGCGAAGTCCAGGATCCGACCCGGATCTGATGGGATCTGATGGGATCTGATGGGATCTGATGGGATCTGATGGGATCTGATGGGATCCGAACCCTCAGATGCAAACCTGAATATTCACACGCCGGCGAGAAACCCTGCAAGCCATGGGTAGATGTGATAAATGGCGGGGCGGCGGCGTCATTTGCGCCGTCGCACTGGTTATTATACGTAAACCAGGGTGCGAGGCAGACGAGGGGGCGGCGGCTGCTCCGGAGGATTGATCCCCGCCGGACGTTATTAGGCGGCCGCGTCATCCAATCATCTCATTCTGTCGCCCTGATTCACAGGACGCGCCGCGGAAAGATGTCGGAAAGGCCTCGGCGGACGGCGTGCGGCGCCGCGCCGCCGAGAGTTACGACTCCCCCAAACTCATTGACATAATTCAGCACCTCTGTCAGGAGGGTTTAATGAAAAGTGAACATTATATTCTCGGCGAAGGAGGGATTTATGGGCAGAGCTGGAGATAACTCACCCACATGGACCAAAGAAATTGTCAGGTGAGCACGTTTTGTGATCTACAGTCGCGGCGGCGGCGGCGGCGGCGGCGTCGGCGGTGCCGCTGAGGTGCCGTGATTATCACTTATTTCCAAAATGTAAAAACACCGTCCACCAAACGGGGTTTAATTGGACATCAATTCTGAGAGGGTTCCAAGCGGACGGCGCCTGAGGTCCAGAGTTGGGATAATACAGCGGGGATTTACCAGGCGACCCAACGCGCAAAGGAGAAAGGAACAACCGAACCGTCTTCATGAAGGTCATCCAAGGTCACAGGGGTCAAAGGAAAGTGACCTTGAGAAGGAACATGCACGTTCTCCGAGAAGGAACATCCACGTTCTCCAAGAAGGGACTTCAACGTTCTCCAAGAAGGGACTTCAACGTTCTCCAAGAAGGGACTTCAACGTTCTCCAAGAAGGGACTTCAACGTTCTCCAAGAAGTAACATCCACGTTCTCCAAGAAGGGACTTCAACGTTCTCCAAGAAGTAACATCCACGTTCTCCAAGAAGGAACATCCACGTTCTCCAAGAAGGGACCTCCACGTTCTCAGGGGCCCGTCAGTGTCTCCACGAGGCCTGGGGTCGACCCGTCCCTCCCCTTGCTTTGGAAGATGTAACTAAAATGTATTTTATTGGAGTTGGTTCGTTTTTTTAATGCCGTTTTAATTTTGAAGATTACGGCTCTTGTAACATCCTGATAAAACGTTTTCAATTTTTTCGTCGCTCTTAACAAGCGACTGAAGTTGCTTTTCAAGCGGCGGTGAAAGGAGAGAAGACGGCATGTTTGGTTTGCTCATTTAAGTCCGGCTTTCTTTTAAATAAATACAAGGACTCAAATAGACACTGAATATTTTGCTTAAAAGTAACCTTTGACCCAACGTGTTTGTCATTTGTGATGTCATTTTGTTTTCTCCACGGTCGTTCGCGTTTATTTCAACATAGCATAAAGGCAAAAAAAAAACCAACATCATATGCCGCGTTAACTCATTTTAAATATCTGAACTCATTTTCAATAAACGGTCGTGTGGCTTCTTTCTTTCCACACAGTTGGATCTCACGCTTCCCTTCAGTCTGCTATTAACCCGCTGTTTGTCGGGGAAAGAGCTCACGTTCGTAAGCGACCGCTAGCCGCAGAAGCTATCCGACAGCTAACGGCTAGTTTCTGTGATTTAGCCGATGGTTCTCCGGTGCTGCAGACGGCGAGGAACGATTGAATCGTCCCCGTCGGTGATGGTTTACGGAGCCGAGCGGTGAATAATTGATGCGGGTCCTTTAAATAGCCCGGCGATCCTCCGCTCCATGTCCTTACTTCCCGTCCTATTTGCGTGAAAGTGACAAGGCTGGATGGCGGCGGCACCGGCGGCGCATTGAAATGCAAACCGGTGACTCAAGAAGGCACGTCGCGTTTTATGTCTGGGGTTCGGGGCTGCATTTATAGCTCCCCGCGCGTTTCCTGTTTTCTTTTAAACTCTCAAGTGAGAGTGGAGTAAAAAGGAGAAGAAGAAGAGGAAGAAGAAGAGGAAGAAGAAGCCACTCCAATTCTTCAGGAACTGCGGGGACAATAATAAATGTCCCATTTACCGCCTCTCGCCAGACGACGCTTTGAAGCGAACGCCGCGGCAACCAAATGAATCACAAATTAAGGACGGGCTGGAGTAGATAATACGCCCTCTGTGCTCCGCTCCTTTTAGAAAATTGCGTTCGACACGACGGGGGGGGTTTTCTCTCGTCGATACGTCCTCGCCAACAAAGCGTTTAGCTCGATTGCTTTTACATTTTCACAATTTTACTCAATATAATGTGATTCCGGCCCCCCCGAACACCGTTTCGCGCCCTAAAAGCACCTTTTCTGAAGACGTGGAATTAAAATCCCTGAGACGAAGCCGTCGCCGCGACCGTCGCCGGCTTTATTTTGTGACCGACGCGTTAGCTAGCTTGTTTTTGGCGTAGCGCAGACGCGGGGACTCCCAGTGACGGAGGCTAATCTCCGCCAGGTGTCTGACGGGATTAGCCCCGGATGCAATTAAGGCTTGGACGGGGAACCCGGGTCTGACACCAGCCGATGGAGGAGAGCTCGCCGTCGCCGCCGTCTGCCGGCTGTTTGCGCGTGGAGTTTAGCGGGCGGCACGATCGCACGCTAACTGGCAATTACCGTCTGCGTCCACGGCTGCAAACCAATTATCACATGCAAATTAATACACGCCGCGTCGGATTACAGCGGGAGTTATACATCGGAAGCCGACAAAGATTAAGTGGCGCCGACACTCGGAACCCTTGCTAGGGAAGCGGGCGGCGCTTCAAGGCGTAGCGCGCATTAGATATTCAGTATGCAAACGGCAGCCAGGAATGAAAGCGGTGTACCTCGTCAGAGCGAGAAGATAAGGTCAGAGATGTCCCGCGTGTGATTTTTGCTGGAAATTATCCGGCCGATCACGGCGGCGCCGCAACACCGCGACCCGGCGAGGTCGAAGCCGCCGCTAAATATGGCGGCCGAGCCGGAGACGCGTTCGCGGCAAATGACATCGCTTTCCCGGCTGATGAACCCCGCGAGGGTTCTGTTCCAGAGACGCTCCTCGAGACGACCCGGCCTCTAATGGGTCGGATGGATCGAGTCGCCATCGGACCTGGTGGACATGAGGTTCCTCCTGTGCAGGAGCTGTGACACCAAACTGTTGCGAAAGTTGCATTTTTGACGTCTTTCACGAATATCAAGGCTTTTATCGTACGGTGTCAGCTGTTAGCGGCGCCGGCCCGACCCCACGTGGCGCCCGAGGGAGGATTTATTACCGTCCGCTTCCATCAGGAATTTACATACGCTCTCAGGAGATATGGGATAGCGTTGTTTTTACCGCTGTCTGTAATTCATCTGGTAACATCGTCCCATTTACTCACACAACACATTACAAATGAATACAAAAGTAAAGTCTGGAATACAATAAAAATGCCTTTCGCTTCATAAAAAACATGTAAATAAGTGAATAAATAGTAGTAATAGAACTAAATAGAACTGTCAGATGCCCAATTAATAGTCATATGAAGTGGCCTTTGCTCTGCATTTGAACCAATGAAAGCTTTTCCATTTCATGAGTTAAAAGTAATACGTTTTGTTCAAATTACATCAACATCGGATTTGTTTTCTCGATTTTGTGTGATTTTGTGTCGATTTTTTCGGCGTGAGCATGTGTTTCCTGATGACCCAGCTGCCTGCGGCTATTAGCACCTGCTAACCGTTAGTGTCATATTCAGCCCTGCTCCTCCTCCGGAGGCAGAAGATCAACCCTGAGCGCTTCGGCATCCTTCTCGTCACCCATCCAGAGGCTCGCCGGGTCCCGTCGGTACGAGAGAATGGCGTGCACGAACCGCCGCGCCCGAGAAAAGACAGCCTGCATTTCCCTGGAACACAGAAGATCCCACTCCCATCCATCTTCTTCCTTCTTCTTTTTCTTTCGGCTTTTCCCTTCAGGTGTCGCCACAGCGAGTCAACCTTCTCCATCCAACCCTATTCTCTGGATCCTCCTCTCTCACACCGACTACCTTCATATCTTCTCTCACGACGTCCATAAACCTTCTCTTTGGTCTTCCTCCAGACCTCCTGCCTGGCAGCTCCAATTCCAGCATCCGTCTACCAATATCTTCTCTATCCCTCCTCTGTCCATGACCCAACCATCTCAGTCTGGCTTCTTTGACCTTCTCTCCAAAACATCTGATCCTTTCCGTTCTTGTCGCTCCTAAAGAGAACCTCAAAACGCAGCCTCCATCTTTTGGTCATTGTCACTATCTGTAGAGCAAAGAGCATGGCTGGTCTCCTACTGTCTCCTCACCTTTCTTTTCATCCAGGCTGACACATAGAACCTCCTCTATCTCTTGGTACCCCTGACACTTTTCTCCACCCATTCCAACCTGCTTGGAACCCGTCTCTTCACCTCTTCTCCACACTCTCCTACGCTCTGGACTGTTGACCCCAAGTACCTGAAATCCTCCAGCTTCTTGATCTCCACTCCCTGTAGCCTCACCGTTCCACCCGAGTTCCTCTCATTCACACACATATATTCTGTCTTGCTGCGACTCACTTTCATTCCTCTCCTTTCCAGAGCATACCTCCACCTCTAGATCTTCCTCTACCTGTTGTCTGCTCTCACTGCAGATCACGATGTCATCTGCAAACATCATGGTCCATGGAGATTCCTGTCTAACCTCATCTGTCAGCCTGTCCATCACCACTGCGAACAAGAAGGGGCTCAGAGCTGATCCCCGATGGAGTCCCACCTCCACCTTGAACTTCTCTGTTTCCCCCACAGCACACCTCATTACTATCTGACAGCGAGCATACATGTCCTTGGATCCAATTCCCAATCCGAACTGCGGTTATTTGGAGAATCTCAGACATAAAGCAAACATTCTTCATTCTTCACTGTGAGGAGGTTTCAATCCAGAGCCGGTTTGACCCCTGAGTCAGGATGTAAGACTATAAAACAGAAAATAAAATGTTCTGAGCCGAGGTCTCCGCGCCCTTCTGATCTGCTGGCTGACTTGGCCCTTAGAACTATAAGTAGAGTTTTTTCTCACTTTGGCGACGATGGGTTTTTTGTCTGATCATCTTGGCGTGTATTTAATATTTATGTCCTTTAAGATGCTTTTATTGGCAGGTGTCCTTTGGTCAAATCCCATTCCTCTTCTTGGGAGAAGAGATGAATTCTGCCGATTTGGTCAAATGTCCCAAATGGATCGGTTCTTCACGGGGAACGCAGACGACCACCAGGTCATGGACTCAAGCCCGGACAATAACACACCGAAACTCTGGATTCAAGAAGCAGAGGAGAAGGGTTTGGCTCGGAGTGCCGGATAAATATTGGATGCCCTAGAAATGGCAGAGGAAGTATTCCTCTGTGATTTCTCTCAAAAATACTTTATAATTCCTCCATCTTCTGACCTTCTGCTCCCCCCCCCCAGCCTCTCCGGTTGCTGCAAAGTCGCAGCTCGTCCCCCGTCCTAATGACCTCCGCCGAGACCCCGCAAAGCTGTTGTAAATCCCCGGTTATTCCTCGGGGGGGGGGGGGGGGGGGCCTTCTGCAGCCACCGGAGGGTAACAAATACCTGTGCAGATCAGACGCAGAGGACCGGCGTGGACAGGAAGCCTCCAGCAGCCACTGAGGTGTGAACCATTCAGGGAGGGAATCTGCAAGATTCAAGACTCGGAGTTTTATTCCAGACGTGTGCAGTCTGGAAACGTGTTCCGTGAAATTCTTATTTTGCCGTCCACGGTGCAGCCAGATATGTGGAGTGAATAAATAATGGTGCAGCCGTAAACCCTGGGTTGAGGTAAGTGCAGCTCACAGAGTGCAGGTGCAGCTTGTGTGCATGTAGTTTACATGAGCAGAACATGGTAGAACATGGTTGTGGACTGCTGTCGCCTGTTCGGGAGTCCGAGAGTCGGGTAGACCCGGTTCTTTAGTCGCGTCGTCCTGCATTTAATGCTCCGGCACCGCCCGAGGGGGCCGTGACGGAGGCCGACCAGCTCTGCGGCGGGAGATGTTTGCGGAGAAGATACCTCGGTCCAGAGCAGCGGCGTTCCCATACCATGCAGATGGTTTCGATGCTCTAAACAATGCGGCTGTAGAAGTCGCATAGGGTCCTGGATGACGTGCCGAACAGAAAGTAGCTAACGGTGGCTGTCGAGTCCTCAAAATGGTCTGCATTTTTGAAGCGTTCACCCTTTGAAACCTCAGATGATGGGGTCTCCTCTCCGTGTCCCCGATCATCTCCTTGGTCCCGCCTGTGTTGAGGGCGAGGTTGTTCACCAGACCTTCACCCCGGAGGCTGTTTGGTCCCGCTGTCGTCTGCAAACTTTAGGATGCTGGAGGACGGGGCTGAGGACCCAACCCTGAGGAGCAACCGGTTCCGAAGTCCTACCAGCTCTCCTGACAGGAGGACGAGGGCGGACATTTTGTGGGTGAGTTTGTGGGGAACCAAGCAGAAGCTGAGATGAAGCTCCACCAGGCGGCGACGGATGCTGCAGCTCGCCGTCAGGAGGAGGATAATAAAGTGAGCTAAAACGATGACAGAACCAGCGGCGCTCATGTTGACAGTCCGTGCAGCCGTTAGCGTCCGGGCTAATTGCTGTTTGCCGAGTAAACGCCTCGTTCCTCGCCGTCTTATCCGAGGGCTTCCTCCACCTGAAGTTCCTGGAGGAACTCAGGGTGTGGAGCTATCTCCCGCCCGCTAGCCTATTTTAGGCTAAGAAGGTGCGTCAACACAGGGAACAAACAGTCATTAGCCAGTAAATGTTTGCGGTCCGAAGTTCTGAGAAACAAACGTGGTTCTTGAGAACATCAACAGCCGGAGCTGTTTAGCAGGCGTGGAGCAGATGATGGACAGGAGGTCCATCAGAGGTCCCACAGAGGTCCGGGGATCACATCCCACCACGTCTCCTCCGCGCCAGCGGGACTGGAAACACACTTTTCGTTCATTCATTCGTTCATTCATTCCCTCACAGGGCCGCGTATGGAGACGCGCAACCGTCTCCTTCACACATCCAGACGATCGAAGGTCTCCAAAGAACCTTCTGGAGGTGGAAGCGCGTTTGTCGGCGAGCCCGGAGCGATGGAGCGAAAGCATCCTTCAGGTGTTGGACAAATGAATTGTAGATAAAGATAAAGCTGCGTATTCTTGGGTTTCCTTTTGCAAAAGCTAATATCAGAACCCAGAGGGACGTTAGAATAAATGTGTCACATCCAGCAGAGGCTGGTGTCCCTGCAGGGGGACGGCTGAAGATCTTCTTCTTCTGATGCTGTTCCTTCTCCTCGCGGGATGAGAAATCGCTGCAGCGTCAGCGTGAGGATTGGTGGTTCTCTGAGGGCTTCTTGCAGGACCTTTCCACAGTGGGAGTGGACTGGATCCACGTTCTTATGGGAGAACATCCAGGAGGCGCCTGGTTTGTTCTCCACGCGAGAACCCCGCAGCTCCCGCTCGGCCGCCGAAGGCCAGCGAAGGTCTGCGCGGCGGTATTTCCGAGTCACCTTCCCCCCCCGTCGTTATCATATTAAGGGAAAAAGACCGCGGTGCTATGTGTGATGGGATGTTGCCATGACGACGGGTCAATCTGCAGGCTCCCCGCGGACGAGGACCCGGCCGGGGGTTAAACCCACGCCGACGGAGGAGGTTCTCGGCCGATCCCGGCTTCGTCCTCCTCCTTTCGTCGGGTTCGTTCCTCCTTCTTCGCGCCGTCGGAAAAAAAAAAAAAACGTGCGTGCCGCGGTCGCCATGGAAACCAGTCCTCCTTACAGCTTTTTCGTTTCCCCGGGTAAATAGCGCCCGTGGAGGAGTCGTATACTTTAAACGCAAATCAGAGCCGGGCGGTTCTAGTCGGCGCCACGCGTGGCCGACCAGCTCCGGGGGTTAGTATTATGGTCTGTGCACGGCCCGGCTCTCCATGGGAGCGCTGCAGTCCTGGCCACAGATCCTGGCTCGCTGCCGCAGGGGAAGCCACGTAAACCCTCCCCCCTTTCAAACGGGGCTTCAGGAGCTCAGATCGAGCCCGAGAAGGTCCTCCCGCTTCCGCCGCCCTCCGCGATCCATGAACTATTTGCCTACTTTTGCTTTTTACCCTGTGAAAACACAGAAACGTAAAGCGACTGGCTGTCAGAGGAGAGCAAAGCTCCTGAGCAGAACCCTGTTAAATACACAAGATTCTCCAAGCAGAAGCTGCTATCTTTCTTTCTATAACCTTCTCTTATTGATGAGCTCTGACACACACACACACACATTTTAACACACACACACATAAATATTGCGGCTGGTAGAAACACACACAGAAAAATCTTTTTTTTTTTTCTCGTGTCAAAGATTTAAATCCATGATGGCCGGAGGTGGAGGATGACGTCACCGTGAGAAGAAGTGGTGCTGGTGGACGGCGGGTGTGCAGGACATCTAGGTGTGACAGCGACATTTAGTGCAAACGACGCAGAGAACATGAGGAGATGTTTCCGCAAAGCCGAATTAAGTCTCCTGGGCGTCGGATTCCCCGACAAAAACGTCGCCTTATTGCCTTATTTCCTCCGTCCACCGTCTCGGGGTGTGTTCCTCGAGGTGGCGCTCCTTCTTCTTCGCGATGCTGGGTTTCCACCCTCTCCACCGAGTGTCCGACCTGTGGTTTCTCATCTCCGGTAAGAGTGTGTGTCCCCTTTGTGAAAGCGACGCCGGCTTTCCGATGCAAATCCTGCAATAAGCAGGTGTTCTGAGCGCGTCTCCTCCGGCCTCCTGGCGGCAAAGGTTAGCCGTGAGTCGCCGCGTCGTCCTGATCCCTTTGACGTCTCACATGAAATAATGCAGCGAGCGAGTGTGTGTGAGGGTGTGTGTGTGTGTGTGTGTGTGTGTGAGCGCGCTCCGTCAGCTAATCTCCCTCCTGTCGAGCGTCTCGGCGGGAGCTTCTCTCCAAGGTGACACTCTGGGCTGAGCCTTCGCTCCTGATGGTGGACCCACCTCCAAACCCAACCACCTTCATTACTGAACAAATCCAATCTCCCATCCTCTTGACACAAGTGTGTGTGTGTGAGTGTGTGTGTGTGTGTGTGTGGGTGCCATAGGTAATGCAGGCAGCTGGTGCAGGAGGAGAGCAATCAAACATTCCTGGTTGGATCCCCGGTTCCTCCCAGTGTGTCCAAGTGTTGTCGAGTGTTCATTCTCCATCCGTGATGGAGAATGAATTTATAAAGAATAAATTATAAATTATTCTCCATTATTATCATTAACCTGGTGAGACCTGGAAGCAGAATCCCAAGCTGGTAGATGTCCTCCAGGCTCTCCATGACAGGGAGGAGGAGGGAGAAGCTCTCGGAGGGAGTCGTCTCTCACCGCGGAAAATGTCAGGTATCTTGTCATCGCCATGGAGACGGGCGGGCGGTCCATTACGCGACCAGAGCCCGGTCTTATCCTCCAGACGCTGCCGGGCAACGGCCTCCAGCCAGGAGAGAACATCTCCATCACCGTGGGCGACATCTTCTTCCCTCCTCCTTTTTACACCGGAGAAAGGTCAAAGGTCGTCGGCTCCATTACTGCACAGGGAATGTTCTGGCAGAGGGGAATCAGGACCAGTGTGTGCACATGTGTGTGTGTGTGTGTGTGTGTGTGTGTGCAGCTGCGGCAGTCAAAGGTGTGTGTGTGATGTTGGACTCCAAAAAGGGAGGGATGTTTAAGTCCAACCCCCAGCCTGCAGCTGTAAGGGAATGAATGATTTGTGTATTTTTGGGGCGTCTGACGCTCTCCTGCCCTCAGAAGGTTTTCCCCCTTCCTCCTGGTTTCAGCTCTTCTGATCTTCGCTCCTTGAGGTCGGCCTCTTTGTCCGTCAGGGGAGAACTTCAAACATGAAATTGGCTGAAGATGGTGCAGTAGACCTCTTCTCCGGATCAGAGCGGAACTTGATCCTGTCCATCTGCAGAAGGTCTCGTGGTCACCACTTCTCAGAGGCTAAACAAATAGAAGGAAAAATGTTTTATTCCTGAGAAGAGGAGGACATGGAACATGGGGATCGTGGTCCTGTATCTTCTCCTGGTGGATGTGAAGGTGACGGGTTTCTTGTCGGTGCCTTCAGAGCTCCAGCGACCACCAAACAGGACCTTCAGGGATCCCTGGAGACCAAATCCAGCTTCTTCCACCAGTTGTCATCATCTCTCTCCATCTACAGGACCGTCTCAGAAAATGAAGTTCTTTATCTTCTGTAATGCAATTAAAAAAACAAAAATGACTTTGTCATGATATTCTAATACTTTGAGATAGGATTTTTGAGTTTTCTTCAGATGTAAGCTATAATCAGCAATATTAAAATGATAAAAGGCTTGCATTATTTCAGTGGATTTGTAATGAATCCAGAATGTATGACATTTTTGTTTTTGTAATTGCGTTACAGAAGATAAAGAACTTTATCACAATATTCTAATTTTCTGAGACAGTCCTGTATATAGATAGATACAGATCGATATATTATTGATTTCTCCCGGAGATAAATCAGCAAAAACACATGAATCATCAAAAGGCTAAGCTCTGAAGATCCATCAAACCCAGAGTTGGTCATTTCCTGGTATGAAGGATGACCGTCTCCTCCTCCTCCTCCTCCTGGGTTTTTCTTCCACGACACCTAAATAAACATTTGAAAAAGCTCAGCGGCAGAACCTGGAGGATCCGGGGAGACAAACCCCGTGATGTAAAGTGTCTCTGCGCCGATAACAAACACAAACAGTCTTATCTCCTCCGACGGAGACGGATATATTAGCGGAGGAAATTCTCCTGACCCGGCTTTTACACCCTCTGCATTCGTGGAAGGCGTCTTCAACACAGCGCGGGACCCGATATCACCCAAGAGACAAATAAATACGCCCTGAAATGCAGCATAAAAACCATGAATAAAAATATAAAAACCCTAAATAAGAATGGGAATTAAGTATAATCCTCCCCCCGCAGAGAGCCAGCAGGCGCCCCGTTTATAGTAATATTAATTGACCGAAGAACATTTTAATGGTTAACTGTGATAACTACTTCTTAAATCATTATATTGAATTTTATAATGATTTAAACACACTCAGAATACGCTGAACCCTTCGCCAAACACACTCCGGTGTGTCCAGTTCTGTGTGCGTCCAGTGTGTGCGTGTTGTTCCGAAGCTCCCGATCTTTACTTCCTGCCAGTTTTAAGCAAAACTCTGTGAGGATTTTACATCAAAAACAGACAAATTAGACGTCCGACGTTTGTCTGACCTCGGAAAGTAAGGCCGGGATTCAGTCACGCTTTTAAAAACGTCGATTAAGACTTTATTTGTCCTTTTGCGGTGGTGCTCTCCGAGTATCCTGCCTGCTACCTTTCAATGCTGCCACTCAGTCACTGGATTCTTAAAGTCAAACTTTTATCCTCTCTCACATTCTTTTTTTTTCCTTTTCTTATCCGTCCTTTCTCCACTCCCTCTCTCTTTTGGCTTTTTGCAAAGTAAAGACTCTTTGTTTTGTCTTGTCTTTCTTTTTCTTCTTTCCTCGTTTTTTTTTCATCCTTTCCGTCCGTCTTTTAATCTCTCCTTCCTTTTTCTCTTTTGATTCTTCCTTTCCTCCCTTTGACCCGAAGCGTCGCGGTGAAAATAAAGCGAATGTTTCCGGCCCTTGTCCGACCCGAGAGATGACGACCTCGAAAATGAGGATCCGGCCACCGTTTAAAAGCGGTAATTAAGAGCGGTTTAAGGCTGAAACTCCTTTTATGAGCGGTCAACCTTGAGGATTTTCTTTCTCCTTGTGCAGAAGGAGGCACATTGTGCTCCGTTAGCGGCTTGATGTTCTGTCTTTGAGCTGATGGCCCTGCCGCTGCCACCAGATAAGTAAGTATTTCACATTTTCCTTGAATGTTTCTCGTTTGAATATAGGGAATTTTTAAATTCAAACTCCTTCTTCTTATCTTCTCATTTTTCTTTCTTCTATCTGTCCTATTTTGTATTTTGTTTTATTCTCTCTTTCTTTTGAAAATGTTGCAAGAAACGTCTGCTAGCGCCGTGCTAACGGCTCGTCGTAACGCCCTCTTGTGGCGCGCAGAGATACGACGTGTTGACGTCTGAGGTCATCATTTGGTGGCTGCAGAACAGATCTTGGTGGAAATTACAAAAACGATACATTACTTTGTCATGTATTTAATATATTTTATATTTTCCTGACTATTGGGCGCACCTGAATATAAGCCGCACTGGCTAAAAATATCACTGTATGCCTATTTGTACATAGACATACATACCGGTAATGTCCACGAATACGTACTGGAAATGCTTTTATTTATTATTCATCTTTTTCATCAGCCGTGTTCCAGGCACCGTTCCGAAAAAAGACCCTTCATCCATTTTCTATCCCATCATTGAAGTCGACTTCTTCCGTGTCGCAAATGAACGGCCTCGGAATGCCGCGGTTATTTCATCGGTCCGATGTGACGAAGCTAAACGTTGTGGCGGCGTGAAGCTCGTCAAATCTTTAAATTAGCTGCATCGTTGTTTAAGCCGCAGTGGTTGTGTGCATGTGTGTGTGTATATACATCCATAAATATATGTATATATATATACATACATATGTATGTGTGTATATAAATACACAAACTCGAGGAGTTTGGCTGCAGTTTGAGGTTCCAACTTGTTAACTAGATAAACAACTTCTGGACAACAGGTCGGTATTCTCAGTACTATAAGACACAATACTATAATGCTGAAATAAACAATTCTATTATACACAGTACTACAATACACACGAATGTAATAGACATCAACATAATACACATAATTGACAGTTCTATAATTCACACTATCATAACATGAAATGCTATAACACAAAGTGCAGATACAAATTAATAGCATGTGTATACAGTGTATCCACAGTAAGTACGGTGTGTATATATATATATATATATGTATATATATACATTATAAATCCTCTATATACACAGTGCACTCATCTTGATACATGCCATGTATCTTGAAAGTCTCCGTGTTCCCCAAACCTCAGGTCCCGCCAGAGGTCGCGGTGAAAAGTACCAGATATTCGGCGTTACCGACGGGACTATTTGTGCACAAGGTCGGGCCTTCGCCGCCGTCCGGGTCGGAACGAGGGTCCGCCGCCGGAGCCGGAGCCCGGAGAGAAGCAACACTGCCACCCAGGGGCCGGGCGGGGGAGCCGTCCTCCTCGGAGACGCCCGCCCGCCAATAGGAGTTATTCCTCCCGCTCCGCATTTATCTTTCGGCCTGAGAACAATTCCGCCGAGTCCGTTTCCCTCTCTGTGTAATGAAGGGCCGTGATGGCGTTTTATCACTTGAGCGTCCTCGTCCCCAACATTAGCTGCAATCTAATGAGGGTTACTGGGAGGACGGGGCCCCTCGCCGCCGCCGCCGCCGCCGCCGCGTGATGAAGGGCCGGGGAGTCCGCCGCTGACACAGCGCCGGTCATTAGCCGGGCTCACTCTGCCCTTTCATATATTTCTAAATAAGTGCCGTCCTGCGGGTTTAACGGACCACCTAATCTGACTACTTAGCTGCGCGGCACCGTGTGTGTGTGTGTGTGTGTGTGTGTGTGTGTGTGTGTGTGTGTGTGTAATCCAGAGCTGTGCGTCTCTGCCTGACAGGTGGAGCTGCTGCCTCGAACCCGGGGCCCCGCGGGTCCAGCCGCGGCCTGGATCTGGGTGTTTATGCAGAAAATGTAGGACGGCAACGGCTCAATAAACACACACACACACACACACACACACACACACACACACACACACACACACACACACACACACACACACACACACACACACACACACACACACACACACACACACACACCCGGGTTGCAGTTTGCTCTGCAGAGAAGCAAGGAGCTCCTGATGGACCCCGGGGCTCAGCTGTGTCCACGCTAAGAACAAATGAAGTGAGTGGGAAAGGAAAGGAAAGGAAAGGAAAGGAAAGGAGTTTTGAAAGTTCCAGTGAGAGGTGCTGAATTTTAGATAGAAGGCACTTTCTCTATATATTTGCATTTATATGAATTTATAGAGAAACAAAAAAATATAGAGAGAAATTTGAGATATATAAATGCATACAGTCAGTACTATGGGGAGAAGAAGTATTTACAAGTGGGAAAAACATGTATTTGTATGGATTTGTATACATGTGTGTATATATGTACATATATACATACATGCATACACATACATGAACATGCATGTATATACATACATATAAATGCATACATATATACATAATACATACATACAATGATACATATATAAATACATCCCCACATACATATATACATACCAACACATACGTACATACATTTACACTCACATGCATACATAAATACACCCAACTACATCTGTACATAATACATGCATACATACATACATATATATATATGTGCATATTCACACACACACATACATACATAAATATATATATATATATATATATATATGTGCATATTCACACACACATACATACATACATACATACATATATATATATATATATATATATATATATATATATATATATATATATATATGTGCCTATTCATTCACACACACACACACACACACACACTCACACACATACATACACACCTACAGTGGCCAGGTCCTGGAGTTGTCTTGCTGCTTGAGAAGATGCTTCTTATGGAGCAACTCTTCAGTTTCCCCGGCAACCGGACCCGGTGTGGTTGTCCTGTCCCCTCTGCAGGAAAGCATCCTAAGGAAGGATGTTTCCACCTCTATGCCTCAGGTTGGAATGGCGTTCTTGGGGTCGGACTCGTCCTTCTTCTTCCTCCAAACGCGGCGAGTGGATTTAGTTCAAAAAGCTGTATTTTCCTCAGACCACATGACCTTCTTCCAATCCTCCTCTGGATCATCCAGATGGTCCGTGACAAACTTCAGACAGGCCTGGACACATGCTGGCTTGAGCAGGGGGACCTTGCCAGTGCTGCCAGATTTTTCTTCTTTAATTCTTCAAAAATCAGACAATGTGATTTTCTGGATTTTTTTTTCCTCAGTCTGTCTCTGACAGGCCTTTATCATCTTTTTAAGTGGAAGAACTCACACAATTGGTGGCTGACTAAATATGGATGTATTTTGGTGTTTCACGATGAAATAAGGATATCTCTGTATGTTTGTGTGCATGTATATATGTATGCGTGTCAGTATGTATGTCCTCTTCTTTCGGCTTTTCCCTTCAGGGGTCGCCACAGCAAATCAACCTTCTCCATCTAACCCTATTCTCTGTACCCTCCTCTCTCTAGATTTTCCTCGACCAGTTGTCTGATGTCACTGCAGATCACAATGTCATCCGCAAACATCATGGTCCATGGAGATTCCTGTCTAACCTCATCTGTCAGCCTGTCCATCACCATTGCGAACAAGAAGGGGGTCAGAGCTGATCCCTGATGGAGTCCCGCCTCCACCTTGAACTTCTCTGTTACCCCTACAGCACACCGTACCACTGTCTCACAGCAAGCATACATGTCCTGCACCAGTCTAACATACTTCTCTGCCACTCCAGACTTCCTCATACAATACCAGAGCTCCTCTCTTGGCACCCTGTCATATGCTTTTTCTAGGTCTACAAAAACACAATGCAACTCCCTCTGGTCTTCTCTGTACTTTTCTATTAGCATTCTCAACGCAAATACTGCATCTGCAGTTCTCTTTCTAAGCATGAGGCCAGACTGCTGTTCACAAATGCTAACTTCTGCTCTTAGTCGAGTTTCCACCACTCGGTCCCATAACTTCATTGTATGGCTCATCCACTTTATCCCTCTATAGTTGCCACAATTCTGCACATCCCCTTTATTCTTAAAAACAGGCACCATCACACTTTGTCTCCGTTCTTCAGGCATCGTCTCACCAAGATCCTGTAGAATAATCTAGTCAGAATGTATGTATATATGTGTCTGTATTTCTTTGTACGTATGTATGTACATGTATTCATGCAAATATTTATGTGTATGCATGTATGTATGTGTATAATTGCATGTATGGATGTTTGTATGTATGTAGGTAGGTATTTATGTATTTCTTTGTACGTATTTGTATCCATGCACATGTGTATGTGTATTATGTATGATTGCATGTATGTGTTTATATACGGTATGTACAGTATGGATGGATGTATGCATGTATTATGTATTTGTATGTATGTATACGTATGCATGTCTGTATGTATGTATGTCTGTGTATGCATGTATTTGTTTGTATGTACTGTATGTGTATATGTACTTGTATCCATGTATATATGTGTGTATCTGCGTATTTGTTTGTATGTATGCATGTGTATGGTGGAAACCTGCTGGGTTTCAACTGCACCACTGGGAGGGCGGTGCCGTCCTACGGCATCTTTGGAGATTAAAATGACCTCCGTGAAACCTGAAGAGAACATGAGGTTTTGTGGGTGGGAAGCAGTGACACATGTGAAAGCACAAAACTGTAAAAGAGAAACCAGATTGTGGTAAATCCACCCAATCATTCTGTTTTTAAATTCACCATGTATGACTTAGATGCAGTGCTATCTAAGGCCAGAGGAGGCTCTGTTGCACCTCAACCACAGACGAGTGCAAGAAGGACCTGCTGTAAAGAGGTGAACCAAAAAAGACAAAATAATTAAAATCATGGATGTAACCCTGACAATTTTAACATGTATTTCTTAATTGGATCTAATTGTTTTGAGACGTAGAATTAAGACCAATTCCTTGCCCTCGAGCATTTTTTTCAAAAAAGTACCTCCGGTCAGATGTGTCAGACTTCCTGCTAATTATCTTGAAAATTATTTTGAAATAACCTCGAAATAAACAAAGATTCCTCGGTCCTGGGTTTTTCCTCATCTTTCCCTCGATGGGGAGATGCTTCCCTCCTCCATTGGAGGGCGCCCTGGAGAGAGAAAAACAACTGCGTACAAAAAAAAAAAGAGCATTTATTCAGCAAAAAGTGTTGGTGACGGAGAGTCGGAGCAAATGAGGGAAGTTACAGAGAATGTAAGTCATGGCAGCACTTCTGGAAAGGACAGTTAAGACATCTGAGCCCTGGGGACTCCAACTCCACGAGGATACTTCTCTGATCGCACATCTTCTTTTGATAAATTTCATCTATTTTTTTATTCATTGGCACAAAATTCACCCCCGCCCCCATGTAGTGCATTTTCTTAAGACCGCGGCACAGAGACGTTATCAGCGGAGTTTGGACGAGTGGTTACCGTTTCGGTTCCGCGTCACAGGAAACACGGCGAGGAACCGCTCGGCCGCCGCTGAGGGACTTCTGGAAAGCGGGAAAAGCCCGACCGCGCCGCCGCCGCCACCACGGCTTGAGATCGGAGGTGAAGATCCGGACGAGTCTGGACTGAGGCGGACGGCGGCGCCGGAGGTCTTTGCAGGAGAACGCCGGCGCCGGTCCGGGGGGAATAAGAGCACTGTTGACATCCCGCCACTCTGGAGCGAGTCTAAGGCAGTGGGCCATAATACCACATCTCCACAGGCTGGTGGTGGAGCGCCGCGCGTTGCCCGGCATCTTCTACTTACCTGGCTCATCCAAAAAAGAAAAAAAATGCAAAACATGGCTGAGATCCATCGAGACACTAAAACTACCACGGGCTACTTAGAAAAGGATGGCTGTGTTGGAGGCAGTCAAAGTAAACAGCATCTCTCTCTGAAGCTCTTCTTGCTCTTCTTGTTCTTCCCTTTCCCGTTCTTGCCCTTGTTTTCTGAGATCTTCTTCCCTCGGATGTCACGCATCAGGTCGAAGAACACCTGCGGAGCACAGAGGAGTCCTTTAGGAGAGACCGCCGCAACTTCGGGAGAACCTTCACGGCGGCGGAGATGCACCTTGTCCACGTTGGCCCTGGTTTTGGCCGAGGTCTCCACATACTGGACGCACCATTCCTCGGCCTTCCCGCGGGCCTCCTCCACCGACACCTGCCGACGCTCCTCCAGGTCCGACTTGTTTCCGACCAGCAGGAGCGGGATCTTGTCCTCCTCGGCCTTCACCCTCAGGATCTGCTCCCTGTCGGAGGAGAGAGCGGCGTCAAAGCCTGCCGGGTCCCGACTGACCGACGAGGATTTGGAAAACTCGCCGGGACGAGGTCACGTATGATATCCATGGCGGAGCAGGAAGTATTCTGGTTTTCAAGAAGCACCTTTTCTTCTTGGCCGGACTCTAAAGTCACATCTGCATACTTTGTAAACTCAAGACTCTGGAAGCTTCAATTTTGAATTTCAGTGTCATCCAATCCAGTTATGTTGTCTATTCTGACGAGCTAAGACCCAATTTTGAGCCTGCATCGTCTGTTGCCGTTTCCTGGTTCATGTCTGGATGGTTCCATATCAGTCATGAACTGAAAATAAAGCGGTCAAGCAGATGAACTAACAACATAACTTGATCTTTACGCTGGGAGGAGAAAGGCGAATTGAATGTATAGCTATTTTTTTTTTTTGGTCATAACATTTCATTTCATCCAAGACAGTGGTGAGACCAGCGATGATGTTTGGACTGGAAACTGTTCCAATGACCAAAAGACGGCAGGCAGAACTAGAGGTTGCAGAGATGAAGATGTTGAGGTTCTCTTTGGGAGTGACCAGGATGGAGAGGATCAGGAATGAGTCTATCAGAGGAACAGCACATGTTAGATGTTTTGGAGAGAAGGTCAGAGAAGCCAGACTGAGATGGTTGGGTCATGGACAGAGGAGGGATAGAGAATATATTGGTAGACGGATGCTGGAATTGGAGCTGCCAGGCAAGAGGTCTGGAGGAAGACCAAAGAGAAGATTTATGGACGTCGTGAGAGAAGATATGAAGGTAGTTGATGTGAGAGAGGAGGATCCAGAGAATAGGGTTAGATGGAGAAAGTGGACTCGCTGTGGCGACACCTGAAGGGAAAAGCCCAAAGGAGAAGAAGAATCTGTCACAGGGGTGCAGGACATGTATGACCGAGACAAAGTGATGATTGAGATGTTCTGGACATGAACAAAGGAGTGTTCATGTCCAAACCATGGTGAAGATCTGGGTAGGAGGTTGCTGAAGGTGAAGCTGCCAGGCATGAGGTCTCGAGGAAGACCAAAGAGAAGATTTATGGACGTAGTGAGAGAGGATATGAAGGTAGTTGGTGTGAGAGAGGAGGATCCAGAGAATAGGGTTAGATGGAGAAGGTGGATTCGCTGTGGGGACACCTGAAGGGAAAAGCCGAAAGAAGAAGAAGATTTAATTTCATCCCCATAAAGCCTGTAATATATAAAGGACCGGAGTTTTCTGAACGGCACCTGAACTCGGCGGTGGCGGCGAAGGACTCGCTCTCGGTGATGGAGAAGACCAGCAGGAAGCCCTCCCCGCTGCGGAAGTAGTTGTCCCGGATGGCGGCGTAGTCCTCCTGGCCCGCCGTGTCCAGGATGTCGATCTGGACCTCCTCCCCGTCCAGGACCACTTTCTTCCGGTAGCTGTCAGCTTTGGTGGGCTCGTAGTCCTCCACAAACTGGGGACGGGAACGTGCCGTCATTTGGGGGGTCGTCATTTGTCACACCGCCGCAAGGCCAGCCGTGATTGGTTAGTCCAGGGGTCGGCAACCCACGCGGCTCTTCCATCTTTACACTGCGGCTCCGAGTGGCTTGGGAAAATAAATTCTAAATATTTAATTGAAGTGTATTTCATTTGTGTTAATTCCTTTTTTTTAACTTTTAGTTCTAAGTTGGAAGATTATTGTGATCTTGAAATATTACATAAAATCATATTTATTATTTTTCGCCGCTCAAAATAACGTCACACTGGCGGAAGCCGGTAAAGTCCCGATGTGCAGATGCTGTGCGCAGAAGTTCAGGAGCAGAAGTCCCATAAACCAGGCGAAATAAATATTTAGGAAGATATTTTGCAAATATTTATGTTTTTTTGTTTACTGACACAGTGATTTTTTTCCCTATTTATATTCAAAATTCAGTTCAAGGCTCCACTACACTCTCTGAAAGTCCAAAGCTCAAAATGAGTTCATTACATAAATAAGATTTAATTTTCTCCGTAATACTTTGTGAATTTCAGAAGCAACACACGACACACTTGTTTATACAAAGTGTAAAGGTAATAAAAAGCAATATATACAGCGGTACCTTTATTTTACACGTCAAAAAGTAATTGCGGCTGCCGGTGTTTTCTTTCCCGAGGAAACCGGGTCCAAACGGCTCTTTGGGTGTTACGGGTTGCCGACCCCTGGCTTAGATGGTCGTCATGGTTTTAACAAGGCGGGAAAAACAAAATAAAATCCATTCCAAATAGCCGCTGGTGACCTTTGGCCGGTTCTGTTCTACTACAAGGCAGCAGTAGAAGAATATGAGGATTCAGCGTCCGCAGCATGAACCTGATGAAGCTGGTTCTCATGAACTGCAAACAGGTGAATATTCTCAGCGCTCACCTGGCATTAGGAGGCTCCAGTGATCTACCAATGCTAACGACCCGGTTATGCATGTAAAGCTACCTACATGCCGCGAGGACACGCCAGGGCGCAGAGCAGAACCTCCACCTTCCATCCAAACTCACCTCGTCGTACATGAACTGCAGGGTGAGGGCCGACTTCCCCACGCCCCCGCTGCCCACCATGATCACCTTGTGCAGGGCCAGGGAGCTCTGGTTCTTGCTTTTACCGGTCGCCATGGCTGGGTTCTCCTTTCTCCTCGTGCACGTCGACACTCATACACACACTCGCTCCTCTGTGCGCACACACACATATAAACACACACAGCCTGTGGACGACAGGGAAGACATCTCCGTCAGAGCGTAGGAAACCTCCGAGCAGCTTCCGGTGCAGAAGCGTCCAGAGGGCCCGCGGCCGACCCGTCAATCCTACAACCGCGTAAAGTCGGCCATAAAGTGGCTCGTTACACAGGACGGGATGTTATAAAGCCATCGTTCGGCGCTCGGAGGAAGCATTGAGGAATGCGTGAGGAGACAGAGTGTCTTACAGGAACTCTGACCCGACGACAGGGGAGGTAGAAGTCCAACGAAGATGGACGGGATGTTTTTGGTGAAGAAGAACACGTCATCGGGCCCTTAAGTTCCGGATGAACCCCGCAACACCCGCGGCCCCGGGAGCAGACGACGACCCGGCGGTCCGGTCCGAGTGCAAACTCATCCATTTGGCGTGTTTCTGGAAACTAACAGCGTGGGAGTGCATTCCAAGGACGATGGAATGTATCTGCTCACTGCCTTACAGCTAATTCTACATCCACTGTCACACTTCCTGTAGAAACCACCTCTGGAAGTAGAGAAGACACAACCTAAAAGTATTTAACTACAATGCAGGACTCTGGCGTTAGCTGCCTTGTTTCCATCCACACATCTTGCAGAGGGGGGGTTTCCATTACCAGACAAGCCGCTCCCAGGCTGGGCTTTGCTGCCAAATCTGCTGATATCATGGAATAGCTAGCATTCCTGTTGGAGTAGCGTTGGACAACGCAGAGCGATTTCACCCTCTGAGACTCTGGGGTTAGATGATGATGGAGAAAAAGGAAAAACTGTTGCTATCAAGACGACCCCCTGTGTGTGAGGCACACCGTGGAAAGCCATCACACACACATCCACTACCAGCCAGAGTGACACATGGCGTCTTATCACGCACACCTACCACATCATCTGGATGTGATGAGGTGTGTGTGTGTGCAGCAGACACAAACTCCTTAGCTCCACAGATCTAACAACAGACAAAGCAGAAACAGACTTCCGTCCTCCTCCTGGGATGTTATGCTGTAATAAAAACTGAACTTCTTCACAGGGTCACAATAATGAGGCATGACGGAGAGGTGCTGCACCAGGCCGTCCGATGCTATTTCACTTTTGCCGTTTTCTCTTTCCATTACAAATGCTCGCAAAAACAGTTCCCTCAGGCTTGTACCCCAGCAGAGAGGGAAGTTGAGGACGGGGCCGTTCTTACTCTCAGAAGAGCTACAATCATTACATTACATTTGGCAGAGGCTTTTATCCAAAGCGACTTACAATAGAGGACATAAGGACTGCAAATACACTTGCAAAGTCAAGATGCACAGGAAATATACAGAACAGTAAGCTGGGGTTAGTGAGTTTTTTTTTTTGTTTTTTTTCTTGACAAAGACATACACAAACGTACACACACACTGCATAGCCTAACTTGCTGCCTAACCTGATCTGGGGCATCAGCGCAGTAAAAAGTCCTGAAAGAGAACAGTTTTCACCGGTTTCTTGAAGGTTGAGAGAGATGATGCTGGTCTTGTTGCTTCCGGAAGTTTGTTCCACCACTGAGGTAGTAGAACTGAGAACAGTTTTGCCTGAGATCGCTTAGAGCGAGCAGAAGGTGCTGCTGGTAGGTTTGTATCAGAGGAACATAAGGTCTTATCATTTGGTTCAGATATGCTGGACCTGTTCCTGAGGTGGTTTTGAAGGCCAGGGTCAGGACCTTGTGCTTGATCCTGGCAGCTACTGGATGAACAGAGGTGTAACATGAGCCCTTCTGGGTTGAGTGAATACCAACCGTGCTGCAGCATTCTGGACCATCTGCAGCGGTTTTATTGCACGAGCAGGTCGTCCAGCGAGGAGGGCATTGCAGTAGTCCAGGCGGGAGATGAACATGGCCTGAACCAATAGCTGTGCCGACTGTTGGGTCAGGTAGGGTCTGATTTTCTGAATCAGAAGAAGGCGACGGCACAGATATGGGCCGCAGAGGATCTCCATGCTGGGGGACGACAGAGATTTGTCTGCTTTTTGTGTCCTAAAGAGTTAATAAAGGGTAAGATTTCAGACAAAATACTTCTTCTTTCTGCCTGGCTTCTGCTAACTGAAACAAAGGCCACGCTCTGCGCCAAAACACTCTTGTCACTGTGGTTCGGAAAAACACAATATCCTGTTTTATCGCCATGAAGCCCATTTACCAGGGTGAAAAATCATATTTAAGTAAAACTGACGATACAATCGCATTTAACATTGCTTATCAGGCTGCCAGGTTTCTGAAAAAACTCCATTCTAATTAACACAGCTGAGCAGCAAGCTGCATCACCGTGCAGAGACAAAGACGGGCGTGAACACTCACAAACACACACACACACACACACACACAGCCGTGGAGCTGAGGATGTGGCATCATGTGTCCATTTTCCCGGCCTGACCTTTGCCCTTCCTGCCTTTGTTATCAGAAAGCAGGCCAGCGACATAGTTCACAAGAAGGACCCACACACACACACACACACACACACACACACACACACACACACACACACACACACACACACACACACACACACACACACACACACACACACACACACACTTGGGGTGGGGATGCGAGCACACAGCAAACTTCTGAGAACCATGTGATATCCAGCATTTATGATTGGGGGGTCACCAGTTCAATTATTTACACACAACCCACTTCCCTGGGCGCATTCAGCCATGGATCTCCGGCGATGACAGTGTGTTCACTCGGCGCATCGGAGTTGTGTGTGTGTGTGTGTGTGGTAAATAAATTGAAAGGCAGAAAAAAGAATGTCCAGCACAACAAAAGTGCTTAGTGTGGACTTTCCAAAGGAAGTTTAAAAAAACATATTGGGAAAGGGCTCCTCCCAGTTTTCCAGCAGCAGCAGTGAAGCACGGGGCTCTGGTGGAGGCCAACTGCAGAGCAGGATTAATATTTAGGCCTGACCCAGATTTGGGAAAGGAATCTGCTGGTCCTTCTTCAGGGGGTGGGGGTGGAAGAGACGGGGAGACCGGGAGGCCACAATGGAGCAGAGCTCTTGAAATATAGATGACGCCACAGCAGTGAGGACCACGAGGGTTTATCTCTGCTCCCCTGGAGGACCGAGCGGAGCCCCGTCTCTCACCGGGGTTCGGCTGAGCAGAGACGACAGCGGCAGAAGAGGTTCCCCAAAGCAGCTCCGCCGGATGTCCATGGTAATAATCAAATGCAGATAACCCTAACCTAACCCTGACCCAGGATCCATGGAGGCGCCCATCACGGGGAGGACGCCGCGGACCATCGGCCATGGAGGATCTGCATCACGACAGACCATTTGAAACCCCTCCATCCCGTCTGGCTGAATGCACGGGATGGCGTGCACACTCACTGTGCGTTCAGCCTCCATCCCACGCCCACTCCATGGTTTAAGACAGGGGTCAGGAACTTATGGCTCTTCTGGTGATGCCGTTTGGCTCCCAGACAATTTTCAGTTGAAAAAGAAAAAAATCAGTTTGGAACTGATTTTAAGACACGTGTGATATTTCTTCATCATGATTTTAGGGTTAGATGGAGAAAGTTGATTGGCTGTGGCAACGAAAGCCGAAAGAAGATTTCTTCATAATACTGTGTCATTTGAAAGTAAACAGAAATTAGTTTTGAAGAGAAATTTCACGGGTCACCCGTCGGTCGGGTCGGGAACCGTCGGCTTCCGAGCGCGTCCGGGTCGTTGTAAAGATGAAGAAATTAATTTTATCAAATAGACAACTACTTTATCCGCATCAACCCTCGTATCGGAAAAGATGGCGACAAAGAAAAAAAAAAAAGAGGATGATTACCGTGCAGACGGAGGAATTTGCATTTGGATCTGCGGTTTGTCTAATATGCTATGATAAAATTGCATGGATGAAACGGTCAAATATAAAGCGGCACGTCCAGCAAATCCACGCAGCACCAGAGGTCGCATTAAAAGTAAGACGTATTTCATTTTTTGTGCGTTAAAAACACTATATGGCTCTGGATGACATATATCAGGTAATATTTGGCTTCTGTGGCTCTCCCAGTCAGAAAGGTTCCCGACCCCTGGTTTAAGACCAACCGCATTCTTGTGTTTGATGGCCGTTGACTGCAAACCGCTGTGGATGGCACGGCTCAGGAACTTTGTTGGCCACCACAGGTGAACCTGCCGTGTAAACACAACACAAATATGTTAGGCTATGTTAGCTGCTCTTTGAGATACATGTGGAAGGTGTTATTACCAGAGTGTTTAGCGGGGAAAGGCCACCATCGCTGCACTCACTAAGTGAACGGCTTCTACACGCCTTACTGTGGGGAACCAGGTGAATAAGCCGTGTCCTCGGAAGTCACTACAGTTACAGGTGTAAAAACAAAAGGCCGTCTGCACTGCAATGAGCATCTAAACACCAATACGTCTGTAAAGCTCCACATTTACTGCGTTTCGAACCATCCATCGCAGAACTGTGCAGCGAGGATATGATGCTGGGAAAGGACTCCAGGATGCATACTAACCACCCCGGGCTGAACAGCGTGCACAGAGGAGCCATTGAAAAGAGCTGGGCAGCAGGAGATGGAATCCTCTCCGGCATCACAAAGTGGGACACTTTTGAAAAGACATCCCTTCCTGTCCTCCCGCTTCTTTATTCCAAACTGCTCCCATTAGTTTTCCGGGCGACAGCGAAGCGCCATTGCACCGCCACAATCCTCTTCATATTCATTCTAATAAATATTTGTTGTCTGAAGATCACATTCAAGTACGTGAAGAAAAGCTGCTTCAGAGGGGTGGAGAGCCTCCACCCCCCCCCACACACACAGACACACTCATTTATTTGCTCCTACTTAACACCTGGCATGAAACCCATCAGGATCTTTAAACTTCAGCTAAACTCAAGAAGCTGCAAATAGTAACAGAGCCCCGCAGAGGAGGGAAAAAGGGTAAATAATATAATATATATCTCAGATGAGTCATAGGGCACTGAGGTCACAAATCCATATCTGTAATGTCCTTACTCCTGAACCAATTCATTAAACCTCACACAGCACATGATCTCGGTTTGTTTATGTCCTCGGTGCAAATCTTTATGTGCTGGAGTGATGAATGGCTGCCCAGCGCGCCCATGAAAATCTCAAATTAGACGTAAAGGCAAAGCAAAAACCAGGACAATTGCATCGGTCCTGCATTCTGTAGCTCTGCCAGTGCATCCCAGCACATCCCCAGACAGCCACGGCCTTCTTAGACCGGGCTCTCTGCGCACGTTGTAGCCTCGCTGGAATGGCAATGCTCACGAGTTGCTGAGAAAGTCTGACTACATGTCATTCCACATTTGCTGATTAGGGCACTCTGAGGCAACAACACACCGACAAGACAGAACACAGCTACTTTGGCTGTTTGAGACGTTAAACACAGAGCCGCCTCCGAGGGTGCTGACGTTCTCGGGCCTGGGATTAGTGACAAGCTGCATGTGTTGCGAAAGAGGAAAAAAAAACATGAGCTGATGTGTCTCGTTTTGTTGCACCGACAAAAACTCTTACACTCCCTGACATGGGAGCGAAAGAGTGTGTACGTTCACACCACACAGGAGACCTTTCTGCGGTGACCACTTGGTTCTGAGGATGAGGATTATTAAGAATAAGAATCAGAACAACTTTATTTATCCCGAAGGAAATTGTCATAATAAATAATAGTAGGAAATATTATCATTATTATGATTGTTAATATGATTGTGAGGGATTAGAGCACACGTGACCTGTAGGATGTGATGTTGATTGCAACGTCTACTCATATACACCGCTCAAAAAAATAAAGGGAACACTTAAAAAACACATCCTAGATCTAAATGAATGAAATATTCTTATGAAATACTTTGCTCTTTACACAGTTGAATGTGCTGACAACAAAATCACACCAAAATGATCCATGGAAATCAATTGTATCAACCCATGGAGGTCTGGATTAGGAATCACACTCCAAATTAAAGTGTAAAAACAAACTCCAGGCTGATCCAACTTTGATGTAATGTCCTTAAAACAAGTCCAAATGAATCTGTGTTGCTTCCTGAGTGGACACTATGATTTCACACAAGTGGGATTGACTTGGAAGCACATTGTGTTGTTCAAGTGTTCCCTTTATTTTTTTGAGCAGTATATATACATATATACATAGAGAGAGAGATATATGACAAAAATGTTGCTTAAAAATGAGATGTACAGCTGGAGTTCTCCTGCCACTGTTTGCAAGGGGCCCTTCAGTCAATTTTTGGCTTACTTGTGGGAAAAAAAGCACTGTCTCAATAGAGCGTCAAATGGCAAAACACTGAAACGATAAAATGATGCTGAGGTAGCGGCATCGCATTGCTGATTCCTGCAAATACCATTTCCTGCTTTGCCATGTTTGTATCCAGGATGACAAGCAAACATTTGAAACGCTTTCTTTTTTTAAAATGAAGCGAATCGTGACCGTGATGAGACGGAGGCTCTCTTCACCGCCGGATGAAGAGAAGTGGTCACTGCCTGTGCCAACTTCCAACCAAATGGAAGAAATGCTAATCAGACCAATCTCAGCCTTACCAACCAACGCTCGAGACCTTTTTAAAAAGGTCCATAATAGGTTCATAAATCTGCAGCCGTCCAAAGAAAGCCGGAGTGAATGTTTACCGAGCTGTGTTGTTCAGCCGCTCCCGGTCGAACGTTGCTTTTCTCCAAGACGGCTGGGGACGACAGCATGTGGCGGAATAAAGGGATCGAAATCAGACTCTCCTGTAAATGTCGTCTCTTCACCTTGTAGGAAACGCCTTTTACGGTCTTTCCTGTGAAAACCGACGACAGACTCATCGGTCATGTGAACTGGCAATTATATGTGAGTAAGGTGATGAGTCTGCAGCCAGGGTGAGCAAACACCGGGACAAAGATCATGTGTAAAGACACTCCTCACTCCGGTGTTTCTGCAACGCTGCAGCTGTTTTGCTCGTTTTAACAGTCCCAGATGATAAACTCCATGAAAGCATAAGCACATCTTAACATTTTAGCATTTTAGTCATGATTTATCGCTAAAGCTACACTGACCTCTCAACGGGAGCGTTGCCTGTTTCTCCCCACAATGTTTTGACAAGCACTAGGGTGATGAATCGAACACAAACAAAACTAAAATGTGGTAAATGTAATCTCGGCAGTGAAGGCACTGGATTTTAGAACATCTGTCCTTTCACAACTAGCACTGGTTGATCGGGCTGAGGGATACAATTCAAAACGCTGGCAAACCAAAACAACAAACTGTAAAGTAATTATTCTCCCACCCAAACCGGAATGTCATGAAATCAGGGCCGTTCCTCGCCGAACTGACTACACACCCAGTGATAAACAATTTGTAACCGGCCCGACATAAGTACCGGTAACTTTGTCCCTCTTCTGACCAGTTATTGCAGCTTAATTCCACGTTATCTGTCTGAAGACAGAGAAAAGGCTTTTGAAACAACGCACTTCTGACACTGAAGTTACATCCCAAGCTGAAGTAGCAGAGGAAAGAGACAAACAGGCTGTGTGGGTCTCAGTCAGGACGAACCGCCGCCGGCCTCCGACTCGACTCCCTGGCCCTCCGGGCTCTTTCTCCAAGTATCATTGCCATTTGATTCGTGACTCCAAAACTAGAAACGCCCAACATACCTGGAGCAAGAAATGAGCAGCTCCACTGTACCTTCAACAACCAAAAGCTAAAAGCCCTCACAGACCTAAGAAGGCTGTCATACACTGATACAAGCAGGGGATTCGACCCTGGTTCCACCGTCCGGAGGTGGCCAAGGAACCCTGGGTGAGTAATCTCCTCCAGGAGGAGACCTCTCTGCACAAACATCTCCTCCAGGAGGAGACCTCTCTGCACAAACATCTCCTCCAGGAGGAGACCTCTCTGCACAAACATCTCCTCCAGGAGGAGACCTCTCTGCACAAACATCTCCTCCAGGAGGAGACATCTCTGCACAAACATCTCCTCCAGGAGGAGACCTCTCTGCACAAACATCTCCTCCAGGAGGAGACATCTCTGCACAAACATCTCCTCCAGGAGGAGACCTCTCTGCAGTGAGGCTTCTCCTCCAGGAGGACACCTTACAGCTGTTGCATGGAAGAAAACTAAGAAGGACGCTGATCGATTAGCCATCGACAGCTGCTACTAACAACCCGTGTTCCAAAGGCTAGCTAAAGTTACACGAATACACACACCAACTAATTACTAGACTTACTAACTACTAGTCAGGGCGTAACATACAGTTTATATTAAAGTTGACCCACCGTGGTAACTTGTTAGCGAACACTATTACGAGTGATTCTATTACCTTGCGGAGCGGTACACCGACCGGCCGGCGGTCCGAGAGTCAACCCGGGATTCGCTCTCTATTCCGGCGTACCGTTAACCGGAGAGCCACCCGGTTACGCCCCTCCGACGGGTCCAACACCGCCAGCGCGACCTCATACCCGGTATACGCATCGACAAACAGAATAAAAGAAAAACACCCGTTCCACAATAAGTGCCGCTTCTTACCGAGCCTGGACGTGTCGGTGCCCGGGGATGCTATCTGGGTGACCGCATCGGGACCCTCCGGGCGCGTTGGTCCTCCGCCGAAACAAAAGCCCCACCTTCCGGAAGTAGCCGCTCTGACGACCGGCTCAAGCCGGATGTGACTAAGGATGTCGTCATCGCTGATGGCTAGCTTCTTCTTCTTCTAATTGATTGTAGAGTGTCTTTACCGCCACCTATCGCACAGGAGGAGGTACTGCACCTCTATTTAAACTCGCTATTTCCCCACGGAGGGGATTTCCACGGCCGCTTGTTCATCCACCCTGGAGAGTTGCCGTTTCATCACCTGCGAGGTCAACTCAATATTCAAACAAGAGAAGCCCTCAGCACGCTCCTCTACTTTGATTGTCGCCGGATTGAATTCGTTTCATTAGTCACATTCGGTGCCAGGGGAGCAGTTGGGGTTCAGTTCAGTGTCTTGCTCAACACTTTGACGGAAATCGGGAACGTTCACTTCCAATGACAACTTATTCAACCTCCTGAGCCAGGCTGCTTAAAGACTGGGAAAAGCGGGATTCGGCGAAAGACCGTACACGCCCTCTGCAACCCATGACCTGTTGTTTTTTAAATCTACCTGAGGAGGGGTGGCGCGTGGGGTTGGCTACTGGAGTGCGAGCTTTGTGAGGTGCCGCTTAATCATAAAACTTGTTATCTGGCTTCCGGCAGAAGAAGTAAGGCCTTCACACAACAATAAAAGATGTAGACTTCATTGCCAAATATAACTGAACTGCTCGAGCCAGCGCACAATCAAACACATCAACTGCTCTCAGAGAAAAGATCTCACGTGCTCCCAGTCTGTGGATGGTTCTCATTCACGCGGACACATTAGGCCTGTTTATTTTGAAGCACTGATTTTATTAAGTGTCGATGGAAACGCCCTTTTTGTGAGACAGCAGAAGGACCTATTGGACCATGAATTGAAATGAAAAGCTCACGAAGCAGGACTGTATCATTCTCGCTCCATCAACATGGAGAGATGGTGCAGCGATCCAGGATTGTGGTTATAAATCAGGTCACACATTAACAAGGTGTTGCAGTGGAGCTCTAGCATAAATGAACCAACAGCGTCGTAAACGGCTTGATTTACGATGTCATTTCCGTCCGAAGTTTAAACGTAAGCGTCCCAGCGCTACTACAGCAAACAGGGAGGACCTGATGACAGGTAGACACTGATACCTCAACCCTGTTCCTTCCAAAGCCACGACATCTCCATGACAGGAGTGTTAATGCACAGTCCAGTTCAGTGGCAAAAAAAGGCAATTCCAGTTTCCAACTTCCTACACAGTGATCTGGACGTGGCTGTCAGAGATACCATGACCACATCGATCTGCATCGGCCCAATTGTTTCTGCACGTACATTTCTGTAGCTGCATGTACACTTTCATGTACAACCGTTTATAATTTCTACTGTAACTGGCTGCTCGGCGTTATCCGTGTCTAACAAGCACTTTGACACCTTCCTGCACGTAAACGAAGGCTCGTAGTCGAAATGAAAAACGCATACTATATATTAGTCCTTGTGCTTCGGCTGAGAGGCACACGATTATTTCAAGCGGTCACAAACCTACGGAGGCAAATATGTTGTCTATGTCGTCAGAGGCCTCTAAACAAGAGGTCTTCTTGTCGGCCTCCTTCGCGGCTCTGCTCCTTGGCTTATTTTCAGACCTGCTCCTTTTCCTCCTCCTGCTTTTCACACCTCTTGTGAGCGCGGACATCCTGATCCACCTCCTCAGAGAGTGAAGACTCGCTCTCGTTCGAGCGGATCTCCTCGCCGCGCCGGACTGGTAGGTCCTCGGGGGCGGCCCTCCGGGACGGAGTGCCCAGGAGGCGTCCCGTCGGAGGCTCTGCAGCCTCCTGGGCACGCTGAGGACGAGGGGAAGGCAGGAATGTAGCGATTAAACAGTAACCTGGTATTGTCAAGCCAACCTGCTAGTCTGTGCGGTTCTTACTTGCAGCCCGCGGCCTCAAGAGCTTTCAACCTTTGGCACTTTAAACGCAGGAAGCACAAGAGGCGTCTCTCCTTCTCCATCCTCCGGGATCTGCACCAGGCGTTCACCTCTGACAGACTGCTGGCCATGTCCTCCAAGGTGGCAGCTTCTCTGATTTGCTTCATGAAGATGCGCTTCTTCTCCACGTCTGCTCTCCGCAGGACGGGCTTGTTGCCGGACACAGGAGGGCCAGGAACGCGCCTCGGATATCTAGATACCTTTTTCAAATCCCCGAAGATGCCAAGGAAAGGCTTCCTGTGCTTGCCGAGCGCCTCGCCTGCAGAAAACACACAGTCCTGAGCCACGCTCATCCTGGATCCCAGATGGAATCCCACCACCGCTTGTGTTTCACCATATGACAGAACCTGCGCAGGACCTCCCAGCCTGGAGAGCAGAGAAGAAGCGAGGAGAAGCTCACCTCTCTGAACGGACACCCCCAGGTCCTCCGCCTCCCTCCTCCCCTCCGGACTGCTGGCGCTGACGGGGATTTTCCTTTTCTGCGGTTTCTTTGGTTTCTCTGCCAGCAGGACGTCCCAAGAGGGGCCGAGAAACCGGGAGAAATCCCCCGGCAGGGGGTAGCCCGAGAGGAAGGGCATGGGTCGGACCAGGGCCACGGCTCCCAGGAGCTCCAGGAGCTGCCGGTACAGAGCGGACAGACAGGAGAGCATCCCGCGGAAGATCACCCTGGAGGAGCAGAGAGACGGGAGGCGGATCAGACGGTGATATCGGAGCATTTCCGGCGGAGGGCCACAGGACGGGCCGGGGAACGCAGACCTACCAGAAGCGGCTGACCATGCTGGCGATTACCGTGTTAAACACCAGAAACTCAAACTTCATGTGCTGCCTCGACAGCCTGAGCGTGACAGTTAAGGGAACAAAATTAGGATAGGAAACCAAATAAATCAATGATTAGTAGAAAGAGAGTCGTGGAGGCTGTATTCATGTCAGTCCTAGACTATGGTGATGTGATCTATAGGCATGGATCTTCATCTACATTGATGCAGCTAGACTCTTGTTTATCATTCTGCGCTTAGATTTATCACCGGTGATAGCGACGACTCTCACCGCTGCATTCTTTATGACAAGGTTGGCTGGCCCTCTCTTTCACGGAGGCGTGATTATCACTGGTACTTGTTCATTGTCAAAGCCGTCAGTGGCAAACTTCCCTCCTCGACTGGGCTGTTGGTACTTACCGGACCAGATCCAGCTGTTGGCTTTCTCTTACGGCTCCGCTAGCGTGCACGGATCTGGGTAAAACAGCCTTTTGTACTGATGCCCCCAACACATGGAACACTCTGCAACAAACCCTAAAATTAGATGCCCTCCCCTCTGCCGCTGTTTTTAAACATTTGGTTAAAAATGTATGTACTGCCAGTTGCACTTGTTTTTAGTTTTATCCCCTGCCCTTGTGCTTTTTAATTTGATCTCATTTTTACTTGTTTCGAGTTTTATCTACTGCTTCCGTACTGTCTTTAATTTAATCTCTAATTTAATCACCTGTTTTTAGTTTATCTCCTGTTTTTTAATTTGATCTCATTTTATTGTCGTGCTGTGCTCTGCTTTGCTTGTAAACTTGTCGACCCCGAAAATGAGGGAGACCTCAGCGGTCTTACAAGTATAAATAAAGGTTTGATGAAATCAGGTTTAATTCACAGCAGAGTCTACGTGGTGCAACCCAGTAAAGACCCCTGGTTTCGGTTTGTAAAATTCCACTGATATCCAGAAATGGACTGCCTCCGAGCAGCTTAGACAAAAAGCAATTAGAGGGGGGAAAAAAGAAAAAAAATCAGATGCAGACAATTTGAGGAAAAAAAAAAAACAGGAAATAATTGCATGAAATAATTGAAAAATTAGCTGATTATCAGGAGCCTGGGAACCAAACACTGAGACAACAACAACAAAAAACCAACTGAAGAGGAAACCTGTTTTCCCGCAGGATGTGGCAGCGACCTCCCTTCAACCAGAAGGCTCGCCAGTCTTTGCTGCCCCGCAGCGATCGGGTTAAGAGGCGAAACACCTGAGAAGCCCAGATCCCTGCAGGTGATGCCGGAGGGTTCCAACAATGTGGATGCTAAGATGGAAGAAGACCTCCATCATTGTATTAGTGTTAGCAGCTCATGGCAAAGCAGCTCTGATGTCAGGCGACACTTGTGTGAGATATCTAGATCTGTTTGCGCATTCATGTGGTTCCCGGGGTGATTATGGGACGTTGCCAGGGACATGTGGAGAGGATACACAAAGGCTCTGCTGCAGCGGTCCAGGGCTCTGGCCAGCAGCTGTGCAGCCCCCAACACTTTGAGGCAGATCCACTCCAGCGTGGGCTGGCTGGGGACGTCACACTGGCCGGACTCCAGGCTCAGCTTCCTGCAAGCGGAGAGAAGAAGAACCACCGTTATTGGGTTTCAGATGGTTCAACCTCAGGCTGGACGGGATTTGGTTTTGTTCGTTTCTATCGCTTAGTGGCTGCCTGGACAAAGAAAAGAGGCTCTCTCTTCCATCCGACTCGGAACGGGAAGCACGACGACCCACCTCTCGATGCTGCCTGGACACAAATCCACGAGATCCTGCAGAGCGGCGTCCAGCTTCATCTCCTTCAGCTTGTTCACACACTGCTCGACCTGAGCGACGAGAGGAAACAGCAGAGGAGCTTTACGGCCGGAGGGGAGGCAGGCGATTGCCCGAGGGTTAGACCGAGGCCCGTGATTGGCTGAGGGTTAGACCGAGGCAGGCGATTGGCTGTGGAGGGCGCTGAAGGAAGCAGCCCAATGGAGGAGAAGGAAGAAGAAATTATTTTCCTTCACCAGCTCTCAGTTACATCCTCAGGGTTCCATAAACAAATATTATTATACTGGAAAATGATATTCAGTGATCCCTGGCTATGACGCGGTTTACTTTTCACGGTTTCGCTACTTCACGGATTTGCACGGTGCATCGTGTTCTGCATTCTGATTGGCTAAAAAGTCACTCCGCTTCTTCTCTACCTGTGCGTCGATAACGTCGCAGTTTGATATGTACACGTACGTAAAACAGCTTGACAAATTTACATGACGTACGTGCAAATTCTCTCGCAATTTCCAGTTTCTCTAAAACCCATCATGTTGACAAAACGCTCTGGAGCGACAAAAGCACCTTGCAGGGCCCAAAAGGCAGCGGAAGATGCTATCTATGGCAGATAAAGTTAAACTTCTGGACATGCTAAGGCAGGGATGTCAAACTCATTTCTCATGGCGCCAAATACGGCCTTGGTAGATGTCAAGTGGGCCGGACCGTTAAAATAATGGCATACTCAGCAATAAATAACCAAAATATCATGTCTTTCCTCTGTTTTGGTGTAAAGAAGTACAAGGACATGAGGAAAATCTTGGAATTTCATGAACAATCCCTTTACAAAACATTTCACGAAACACCTCATATTTCCTTCGACAAAAGTGCAATTTACTTCTGTCATTCACATGTTTGCATTACAATCATGTGATCATGAGATCCCACTGATCGTACAAAGGCACAAAACTTTAACAAGTAATTGGTATTGAAAAATATAGTAATGCACTTTAACATTAAATGAGACTTATAAAGAAAGGGATTTTTAAACCATTTCCACATGTGGATATAAAATCTGAATTGAATCCCTGCCTACACCCTCCAAACTAAAAAGAGTGCTATTAAATGTGTAAGGAAGAAAGTATTCACCTGTCCTGTAAATGTGTAAACTTCATACATGACACATGCAAACACACACAATACATTCTGAAAATGTATGGAGTTGCATGAACAGTAGAATTCCATCATACTCTTTAGTAGTGAAGCTGCTGACTAACATTAAATTGCACATATTTGCTAGCAATTAGCTCGCTGGCTTTGACCGCTGCTTCACTGATTTCTCTGCTATGGGTGAAAGTGGACGCTGTTTCCTCAGACCTGCCAGCGATTTGTTGATCTTATCTCTTCTCAGTTTCTTTGCAAGATGTCATATTTTTCACTGTGATGAGTCTTGTAGTGGCGCCGTATATTGTATTCTTTAAATACCGAAACTTGTTGCAAACACACCAAGTACAAAGGTTTCCCTTGCGTCTCCGTAAATAAATAGGACGTAGTCCGTTTTTCTTTGAAAATTCTACACTCTTTAACTACTTTTCTCTGTTTTGATAACGACATTTTGGCTAATGAGGGCGTAGCAGGAGGTGGAGAACAGGGTAGAAAAAATGTCATAACAAGCAGCAGGTGGTGCATTGATAACATCTGCTGATTGGTCCGTCTCAGTGATGCGGATTGCCGTCTACGCTGACCAAAATAGTGCGTTCCCTAGCGGAAAATTCTTGAATTGCATTTAATTAAAAAAAAAAAAAATCCTTGTCTTTTATGCATTTTTTCACTTTCAAAATTATCCTGCGGGCCTGGTCGAACCTCTTTGCGGGCCGTATGTTTGACACCCCTGTGCTAAGGGAAGCTAAAAGCTATGCGGCTGTAGGTCGGCATTACGGAATGAATGAATCTTCCGTTCGTTCCATAAAGAAGGAAGAAAAAAACATCAGGACGACAGCAGCGATAAGTTTTGCAGCAGCAATAAGGTCGCGGTGGGCGGAGCTAATCTCTGCAATTTGAAGCCTTCTGTTCACATTGATGATTAAAATTATTATTTGACAGTACAGAAGTTATTTGTTGAAAAAAACGTTTCTAAAGTACAGTACTTTCATTGAGCCTGTAAAATGGTTTGTTCTTTCTTTTCAATGTATAATAGAGTATTTAATTGTATAATAATTGTAAAAAAAAAAAAAAAAAGGTTTCTACTTCACGGATTTTGCCTATCACGGGCTCTTTTTGGAACATAACCCCCGCGAAAAACAAGGGTTTACTGTATGTACACAATTTCTCACCACATAGTACAACAATAGATATGTTCTGCATCTAAACAAATTTGTTTTACAAGGAATGGTTTGAGAAAGGTATATGGCCAATAATGGACTTGATGGATGACAATGGCAGTCTTTTAGACTATGAACAGTTCTGTACCAAACACAGCTTTAACACTCCCATAGAGTTAATGAAGTTAGGTAACCCACTACCTCCACAATTTGTATTCCTGACCAAAAATATAGTGACGCACCACTGTCACTCCAGAGAATCTCAATTCTGGACAGAAAATGCAGCAACTCCTTTGTTAGAGAAGGTTTGACAGAAAACGTAGTCACTGGACGTCAAAACAAAATAATATTTTAAATAAATTTGATAAACAATTGGTTGCCAGCTGCGATCGGCCCCCGAGGCAACAGAGACCCACTTATTGAGGTTAAGCTTTAATATTGAAGATAGTATTTGTATATTTTGTGAAGACAACATTGAAACCACTGACCATATATTTTTCTCATGCAAAAAAGTACAAGGCAACAACTCAAGAATGGGTTAAAGACAAATTTCTATCGTCACCAATTTCTTTCTCAAGAGATGATATAACATTTGGTTTACTTATAAGCAACAAAAGAGAGGAACTCTGTGTCAATGTTATTTTAGGCCTGGCCAAGTTCTTCATACACAAAAACAGAATGCAAAAATGTTCCCCCAATTTTACGTTCTTTATAAATGATTTTGAATTATATCAAAAAACCCTTAAAACTCATGGAAAAATCCAAAAACCAAAAAATATACAGTTTTATGACTGAGATTCCTTGTGAACCATCAAGTTGAATATATATTATATTCCCCTTACCAATGATTTTTTTTTTTTTTTTTTAAATTATTTATTTTCTTTTTCTTCTAGCATTAAACATTTCTCACAAACCTTTAATACTGTTAACTGGCACAGTTAAGTGATTACATACAAAACAAATGTCCTTCTGCTTCCTCATCCCCGGTTGAATCATTGACATTCGACTCTACTCTGCCGTGTTTGTTTGTACATATGCAGGACTGTCTCACAAAATTAGAATATTGTGATAAAGTTCTTTATCTTCTATAATGCAATTACAAAAACAAAAATGTCATACATTCTGGATTCATTACAAATCAACTGAAATATTGCAAGCCTTTTATTATTTTAATATTGCTGATTATGGCTTACATATTAAGAAAACTCAAAAATCCTATTTCAAAATATTAGAATATCATGAAAAGGTCATTTTTCTTTTTTTAATTGCATCACAGAAGATAAATAACTTTATCCCAATATTCTAATTTTCTGAGACAGTCCTGTATATATCTGTTTATACTATTTGTGTTCAATAAATACACTGCTCAAAAACATAAAGGGAACACTTAAAAAACACATCCTAGATCTAAATGAATGAAATATTCTTATGAAATACTTTGCTCTTTACACAGTTAAATGTGCTGACAGCAAAATCACACCAAAACGATCCATGGAAATCAATCGTATCAACCCATGGAGGTCTGGATTAGGAATCACACTCCAAATTAAAGTGTAAAAACAAACTCCAGGCTGATCCAACTTTGATGTAATGTCCTTAAAACAAGTCCAAATGAATCTGTGTTGCTTCCTGAGTGGACACTATGATTTCACACAAGTGGGATTGACTTGGAGTTACATTGTGTTGTTCAAGTGTTCCCTTTATTTTTTTGAGCAGTATATTTGAAAATTAAAAAAGGTCTCAGATGCATCCTATGTGTGAATGACACTGTGCACCTTGTCCCAAGTCGAATTGGGTTTTTATTTTGAATGCAGCTATCTCTGCAGCTCTCAAACACTGCAGTCATGCCAGGTGTAAGGCCTTCAACAAGACTCAGAAGATGTTCTCCTGCACCGTCTGACCTGCTTGAGTGTCCTGAAGGTCCTGTTGCTCCTGCTGCTGTTGTGGCGGCAGTACAGCAGCTCGTAGAAGACCCGGACCTCCGTCTGCAGGAGGCCGCTGCGCAGCAGCTGCAGGAGCCGCTCGTTCTCCAGCAGGAGGACCTGCACGTTGTCATCTACACACACACACACACACACACACACACACACACACACACACACACACACACACACACACACACACACACACACACACAGTTACACGGCTGGGTCGGGAGCTCCCGTCCGTAGCTGTGAGACGTTCAAACGTACCTGTGGCCGCGGTGTAAGGGACTGTAACACGGGAAATGGCACCGGGAACCGGCACGTGGATTCGGTTCCACGGTTCTGCTGCCATGCTGCGTGTGGAAATACACGGAAGGACAGCAGCCAATAGGATGCGTCTCTTCACTGACGTCAGAGACCAGATTTAAAGGGGCCAGTACCAGACGATCGTTTTTTTTCTTTTCTTTTTCATTGAATATAAATAGTACAAACAAATAGACAAATGTAAAAATAAAGATGGCGAGGTAGAACTGAATGTCAATGAAACAACCGGGGACGAGGAAGCAAAAGACATAAGGGCATTCGTTCTGAATGTAATGTACCAGACGATCGTTACGATTCTCCACCTTTCAGCTTCTGCCTGCTGGAGTCACCTCAGCCAATCGGCTGCCTCATCTGCCTACACCTGACCCTCAGCCAATCAGCTGCTTCCATCTGACCCTCAGCCAATCAGCTGCTTCCGTCTGACCCCGTCATCTCACAGCATGTGTCTTCCTAAGAATAAGAATAAGAACAATAACAACTTTATTTATCCCGAAGGAGATTTTTGTGCCAGAGTTTCAAGTAAAACATAACAATAATAAATAATAGTAGGAAATTGTATAAACAGTAAAAAAAAGGAGGGAGAATAAGAAATACAAGTAAAACTATAAAGTGTCAAAGTCAAGGCTATAAGTGTTTTAAGGTCTTAAAAAGTGTTTTAAAATGAAAGAGTTCTCTTCCTGCCATCCTCCCCTCCATGCATAAACCTCCCCTGGTCTTCCTCCATCCTTTTCCTGTCCTATTCAAACCATCTCAGTGGGACTTGATCTCCAGAACATCTACCCTAAGCTGTCCTTCTGATGGACTCGGATAGAAGTTTTCCAAATGGGAAATGAACAGGCATCATGGAAACTATTATTAACCCTTGTGCTGTCTTGCGGTTCAGAAGTGAGCCACTACCACTTTTAGCTGGTGAAAAATCACCTTAACCTATTTTTTTCCAACTTGAAATTTTATGACTTTTCCTAAAGAGACCCCATAATTAGAAAAGGTGATACTTCTTTTTTGTTTATGTTTTGCATGTGTGCTGTACACCACTAGGGTACAAAGATTGTCTTATGGGTCATTTTTGACCCGTAGGACAAGGGGAGTAAACACAATGTTAACATTGGACGAGGCATTTTGACCTTATATTTTTCTCCCAATGTATGCTTGCATTTGAACCCCCCCTTTTTTTCTTTTTCCAAAATTCACAAATTAAAGAATAAGAATAAGAATAAGAATAACTTTATTTATCCCGAAGGAAACTGTTGTGCCAGAGTTTTAAGTAAAACATAACATTAATAAATAATAGTAGGAAATTGTATAGAGAGTAAAAAAAAAAGGGGGGGGGAATAAGAAATACAAATAAAACTATAAAGTGGCAAAGTCAAGGCTACAAAGTGTTTTAGGGTCTTAAGTACAAAGATTTTGAGATTCCCTGCGGCCAATGTAAAGATTATTTCAGCTGCCTGGTTTCTGATGCAAAGCATGTTTGTTTTCCTTTCTTAATCCTTGTTCCCTGAAACACTTATTGAACACGATTGAATTTCTATCCAGGATCCGAAAGGTTCTTCAGCATGAATTGTGATACGAAAGAAGTCTTAAAAAATATGTAAATAAACATCTCTTGACAAAATAACAGCTCATTTACTAGATGTGAATGATTGGGTCAATGAATGTGGGAGCTCAAACAGGAGATTATTGCATTTCAGGCGCTATTTGAGAATTTTCCTGACACAGATTGGCTTTGTGATTTAGCCTTTACTGTGGACATACGGACACACACCAATGAGCTGGACGTGAAGCTACAAGGGAGAAAACGGTTTGTGCACGAAATGCAAGCGAACGTCAGAGCCTTGAAAACTGAACTGGTTTTATTTTCAATGCAAATGTCAAACAATGTTCAGACAAATGTCAGACGGGTCTGATATGTACAGTTAACAAATGCATTTTTTTTTTTTATATGTATTTTGTCCGGCACAAAAGGTGTCAAAAGGTTCATTTGTTGCTATTTATTTTTGTCAGTCTATTTCTATTGTTGTTTGGTTCTCATCGCGTACTTTTCACCCCCACTGTTCCTTGATGTTGTCCATAGTTATCCCTGATGTTGCTGTTGTCTGCTGTCTATTTATTCCTGAATGTCTTGCTATCTTCTGCCTCTCTATTTATATTCATTATTCTTTTTTTGACACAACTGTTCTGCTGCTGTGACAAAGGAATTTCCCCGGCAGAGAACAATAAAGTTTCTTATCTTATCTCAGCATCCTTCTACCCAGATCTTCCCCATCCCTCATGTGTCCATGTCCAAACCATCTCATGGTGACTTTATCTCCAGAACATCTGCCAGGTGCTGTCCCTCTGATGGCCTCCATTTCCATCCTCCATTTCAGGTCCAGATAAAGTCAACGCATCTCCTTCTTGTGACTGAAACGACTTTTATTTTATTTATTTATTTATTTATTTTTAATTTGCATTAAAGTCTGGTGATGTCCATCATCATTCAGCAAAGGTGTTTCAGTCTCCAGTCGAAGGTGCAGGTGTTTCATCGGAGGCTTTTCTGGGTTTTAGCATGGAGGAATGGTGATACAAAACTTGTCTTATTAAAATTACAAATACAAAATATTCATCCAGAAAAACAAGCATTATATTAAAAGAGTTTTCTAAGGCGTAGGAAAAGAGTTTGGCAGTATGAGTCTGTGCAGGAGCTTTCTGGGCTGCAGGAGGGCTCAGAGTTCATCCTTGGCCTGTGGAAACAAACACCAGGAGGTCAGAGGAGGAGAACCACTGCTTCACCTCAAATTCACAGCTTCTCAAACTGCCTTCCAGAGAACCTTGCGTGTCCTTGTCACTGACAGATAGCTTCCTTCCAGATTTTACATTCATTCAGAAACATGTCAGGTGTCTCCAGGGTCTGAGGCTCACCAAAGGCGTCCGGGAGATACCGTTTTCCTTTTTTTATAATGCGAGCAGACTTTCCTGCTGTTGTTCTGGGACGTCCAGCAGACCAGAAAAACCAAACCCACTACAGCGACTGAACAAAACCGTCCCCGCTGGTGTCGGTGGCCTGAACTTCTCATCAGCTCCATGCTTGGATGATGGGATGGTGTGTTTTGCAGACACTAGAGGGAGCCACACACTGGAGGACAACGCCGGGATGACTTTTCATTGATGAACGGCCGAACGCCGCTGCTTCCCTCGGGTGTTAACAGGCGCGGACAAAGTTCACTCCATGCATCTACGGTGAAGGTCGGGGTGTTTTCCTGACAGGGTTCCTGTTCTGGAATATCCCGTCCACCTGAGGAGACCCGCCGTCAGTGCAGGTGCTTCCCGAACACCTGCTCACAGGACGTCTGCTTCTTGTGCTGCTGAACCGATGCCAAGAAAGCACCGCATTTCCAAATCGATAAACTATAACCACATATTTCCTCTCTTGCGTGTCCATTTTTGTAAGTCTCTCTGTTATTCTGAATATCCAAGGCCACGCTCCGCCGTGCACCAATCCGTCCTGCTTATCCAGTTTATCCCTTGTTTTTTTCCCCCAATCTATTGCTTCTATTGACCAAATCTCCTCGATTTGATGTTTATATTCATATTTATATCTCTTCTATTTTATATTTCTATTCATATTATTGATATGGTGATTGTTGCACTGCTGTGGCACCAAATTTCCCCCATGGGGGTCTATCTTGTCTTATTTCACTCCCTCTGGGAACCACAACATCCCCTTTGCCAGACCCAAGATCACATTTGTCGGTGTTGAGAAATGAGTGCCGTCCATTCTCTCACTCCCAGGGAGTGCACTGAGTATTTCTTTTTTAAGGGAATGAAGGAAGAAAGACTATGTTAAGAGTAAAGACAATCCCATGCGCTGATTGAGCGCAGCTGGAAGCCGATATCTCCCGGTGGAGGTGAGCTATGTCGCAACACACACCCCGACGGGCCCCTTCGACAGGGGGGTCGGCTCGTACCTGCGTTCGGTGGCAGCTGCACGGGAACAGGTCGTCGCCGGGCTGCGGCACCGGCTCCATCCCCTCGCGGACCTTGGGCTCCGTGAGCTGGAGTTTGGAATATTCCTGCAAGGATGGAGTCTGGATTACGCGGGGGAATTCAAGCGGGAAGCTGAAGAGCCCTCGGACGGCGGCAGGTCTTGTAGAGGCTCAACGCACACCAATGTGAAAAGTGGTTATCAATAAAGTAATGTGCACCGTGAACGAGAATATTTCTACTCCGTTCGTATTCGGTAGGTATTTGCTGTTAGCATGCGTACAACCTTACGCATGGATGAACTGCTGTTCTTTATTCTGGGATGGAAACTGTGGGACGGCACTCTGGCTTTTCATCAAATATCCAACAGACTCATGTTTTGTGCACAAATCCTCTACAAACAGGGCTATTTTGTTGAATCAGATGTCAAAGAGCAGCAGCAAAAAAAAAAACACAAAATCCCAATTAGCTCATAAACACTGGAGCAGAATCTACTACCAAATGTGCAAGAAAGCACCAAAGAAGTGACCAAAAACACTTGTATCTGCTCTAATTATGGATAACATGAGAAAAGATCAGCCATACTGGTGGAGTGAGACACTAAATATTTGGATTGGACTGTCTTCCCACACACCAGGCTCTGAGTAGAAAGTAAGAACACGATTGTTTGGACTGAACAGAAGATACCTGGAAGAGCTTGTGGTAGTAGCAGAGGATGCTGTCTCCCATGAGGTGACGCCTCGCGAACTGCTGTCCCGCCAAGGCTATCTTCTTGGCCTGGCGGAGGAAGAAGAACCAGAAGGATTCACCGGATCTCGTGAGCCGCGAAGCCTGTCGAGGCGGCGGGCGACGGCCTCACCTGTTCGTCGTGGTCCCGGGCCCACTGGATCTTCTCCAGCAGGTCTCCCAGGTCCGCCCGCACTGGGATGTAGTGTTCCCACGGCCGCAGCTCACCATAGAAATGCTCATAATAGCCCGAGTCTTGTTTGAGGACCACGCTGTCTCCGGCCAGGAGGTAGGGCAGCCGGTACGCCGCCACAGTGCCGTCCACGTTTATCTGGTACTTGTACTGGAGGGGGAGACGTTTTTATTCTGACAGTCGCGCCGAGCTTCGTGCAATAAATAGCAGCACGCATGCAGACCGTAGATTTTTTCCCTCTACGTTTTGCCGGGGCTTCAGCTCTGCGGACCTG
Organism: Fistularia commersonii; assembly: GCF_037954325.1. Classification (NCBI taxonomy): domain Eukaryota; kingdom Metazoa; phylum Chordata; class Actinopteri; order Syngnathiformes; family Fistulariidae; genus Fistularia; species Fistularia commersonii. The sequence continues at coordinate 3,741,076 of NC_141287.1, read as the reverse complement.
TTTCACACACAGCTGGCAGGCCAGCCCTCTGAAGGCGTACCCTAACTCAACACCTCCAGCCTCATCTCAGCCAGAAGCCCTCGACTAATGTCTATGTTAGCACAAAAAAAAAACAAAAAATAAAAGTAATGTATGTATGTATGTATATGGTTTTGAGATGGCTATTTGGTAGAGTGGTGACTTCTGACTTCTGACTGCTGGTACTTTGGATCTTCGGAGACTGAATTGCACATTTCGTGAGTTGCTTTGGATAAAAGCGTCTGCAAATCTTCAAGACGGGTCAGAGCCGTCTGTTCTTCCTCAGATCTTTCAAGGTCTGCAGGACCATGCTGCAGATGTTTTACCACTCGGTGGTGTCCGGCGCCATCTTCTACCCTGTTGTGTGCTGGGCAGCAGGCTGGAGATAGCGGACACCAGCAGACTCAACAAGCTCATCAGGAGAGCTGGATCTGTCCTGGGAGTGGAGCTGGAGTCTGTGGTGCAGGTGTCAGAGAAGCTCCTCAGCATCATGGACAACGTCCATCACCCCCTGCATGGACACTGACGTCCTGTCGTAGACTGATCCCACCAAGGAGCTCCACTAAAACGCCACAGGAGGTCTTTCCTACCTGAGGCTATCAGACTTTTTGATTCCTCTTCCTTCAGCTGAAGGGAATCTTCAAATCTTTGTACTTAAGACCTTCTTAAGACCTTCTTATTCTCCCTCCTTCCTACTATTATCTATTACTGTTATGTTTTTGCTTGAAACTCTGGCACGACAATTTCCTTCGGGATAAATAAAGTTGTTCTCATCTCATCTCAAATGACTGGAATGTGATGTAATGTATGTTTTGGCTGGGATGTTTGGACCTGCAACAGTAAAAGGCGGTGTTGCTCATGATACATGGAGGGAACGTTGGGCTTCTGTAGATGGAGTGTGCTGCACGGGGAAACATCTGACTGGAAACCTCCTGGCTCTTAGAAGTAGCAGAGGTAGGAGAACATCTCAGGCAGGTTGAGATTGGAAAGGCCATAATTAAAGTCCTAAGGGGTCACTATTTTTTTCAGGGTCGATGATGAGAAGGTCTGCACGAGGGTTCGTCGCGCATCACGGCGAAGACCTTTCTGCGTGCACGTGAAGGTGACCCCGAGGATGTGCGTGAAGGTGTCTTCTGTTCACTCTCACCTTGAAGAAGTCAAAGAAGGACACGTGCTTGACCAGCGGCCCGTAGAGGCTCTCGTCGTGTTTGAAGAAGAAGAAGTTGGTGAAGGCGGCGTCGATGACGTCGGGGTGCGCCTGCGACAGCTTGACCAGCTCCAGGCGCTCCTGCCGGCTGTCTCGGCCCCTCCAGAAGGCCGTGGGGTTCTTCTCCGACCAGGACGGGCCCGTGTTGGCCTGCACCGACATCATGTCCAGGCTCACCCTGGTCGGGGACGGAGAAGGCGTGAGGACGTGCTGGGATGCAGGCGGACGTCACAAGTAAGGGAAGCTCTAAGGAGAACTGTGAAAAGCTCCTGCATGCTAAGCTAGGACATGAAACAGGAGCGGGTCTGCGATGAGAATCCCATGAAGTAGAAGATGTCCCGCCGTGAGTTGGCTGTCGAGCGCCGGTTCAGGGGTGGAATCACGGCCGGTTCGGTTTCTTCTCGGCAGGAGGTCGCGCAGATGAGACCGGGCCTCTCTGAGAAGGTGGGCTCAGGGAGAGGACAAAGCCAGGTCAGGGTTTAAATCCTGATCCAAGAAATACCAAAGGCTTTGACCGGGTTAGTATTCCAGCCGAGGCCTTCTTCCTCAGATCTGGGAGAGGCCTTCAGGAAGGCTGCGATAAGACCCTGACAAAGGTTCTTCTGATTTCCCACGTCCTCTCGAGGACCCCCGAACCCCCCGGTGTCCTCGGACCGCCGAGAGCCGAGCCTCACCTTCCCATGGTCTCCAGGACGGACTCCGTCAGGTCGTACGTGGGCATCACGATGTCCCGGGTGGCATTGGAGCCGCACCAGGAGAAGATGGGATGAATCTCCTCCGTGGGTTTCCTCTTCTCCAGCGGCCAGTCGCCCAGGTTCACGAAAAACTCCATGTCGGGCAGCCGCACCTGGACGCAGGAAGCCGAGGTCAGCACAGGACCTGCAGCTCGGAGGAGCTCTCCTCGCTCAAAACCCTTCAGATGGAGTACCTTCCTGCTGAGCGACAGGAGGACGGCATCCATGAAGATCCGGAACCCCACGTGCTCGCCCAGCGTTTTGACGTACACCTGGGAGGGAAGGGCAGGCTGGGTGACGACACAGACGGCAAAGAGAGCCTTACGAAGGCAGAGGAAGACGGATGGCAAGGAAGCCCCGCGGTTTCATTACATTACATTGCATTTGGCAGACGCTTTTATCCAAAGCGACTTACAATAGAGGACATAAGGACTGCAAATAACACTTGCAAATATAAGATGCACAGGAAATATACAGAACAGTAAGCTGGGGTTAGTGAGTTTTTTTTTTGACAAAGACGTACACAAACGTACACACACACACACACACACACACTGCATAGCCTAACTTGGTGCCTAACCTGATCTGGGGCGGCTCAAGCATCAGCGCAGTAATTTTCATTCGAAAACCATCCGGCCTAAAGAAACCCTAGCCTTTCACTGCCGCGCCGCCCTTTGTCTGGGGCTATTTTAAGCACACGGAGGGGGATTTCTGAAAAGGAGTCATTCAGACACTTTCCGTATAATGTTGAAAAATAAATACTTGGATATTTAGAGAGGTTTCATGATGGGAGGTTTGTGGATTATTTTCTTTATGCCGGAGGTGTCGTTGCTGTTATCCAAACGGGGTGAATCGTCTTCCTAAAGAGCAGATTATCATCTAAAAAGCTCTCTTGGCATATTTAAAATAATTTCTCGAGATAGCCGTGAGGTTCTCGTCTGCTCAAAACCAACCCGCTTCCAATGAGCGGATGGGAAACCTCCATTTTGATCTGTATTCCATTTCTGATAACCCGCCCTCATGGCGCCAGTGGTCACCGTTCCATCAGAAAAGCAAACTCTGGGGAAAGTCTGTGCTCGGGCACCTGGTTGTCCTTCACAGTGTAGTGGCAGAGGCTCTGGCGCTGGCCGAAGCGGCGGGGGACCTCCCGGGCGATGCGGTCCGGGTCGACGCCGGCATACGGGGCCAGGTCCCTGTCAATCTGGGGGAAGGACGGCGGGCAGTGCATGGCGGCCTCCCAGGCTGAGCTGCTGGGCTCGGGGCAGTGGCAGCCCTCGTGGTACACCGGGCCTGGAGGTCAGATCAACGCCGCTCATTTAGCAACATTTGGCATGCACGCCGGGGTAAATGTGTGCGTGTTTGTGTGCACGTGGATGTAATCCAGCGTGAAAGTCCTCTGTAAGAGAAGACCGGCGCGTGCCGTTTTCAAAGGTGGCCGACGGGTTGAAGAAACACCAAATACGACGCGCACGGCCTCCGTCGGCTCACGTCCTCCGCCGGACCTGCTCAGGGTTCACATTATCTGCCTGAAATTAACGTTCTCAAATTTCTTGTTTGTTTTCTACATTTACTTCCAGGCCTGTCTTTTTCTGGTTTCGGACAAGATGTATTTAAATGCATGCAGTTTCGAATGTTGGAGGCTGCAGACCAGGATCTATCTCCAGGATCACTGTGGTCGACGTTAGGAATGGACAGTTTGCCCAGCTGCCCCGCCAGCAGCGGAGGCTATTATACCTTTGAGAATGTACGGCGACTCGGCGACGTGGCCGCCGGCGAGAAGAACGTGGACGTGAAGATTGGCATAGCTGGCGTACATCCTGTAGCGCACCAGGAAGGAGCCATCATGACGGTCCAGGACCTGGATCCAGATCCTGGTCAGCTGGTCCGAGGGGGACACGATCTTCACCTCGAAGGTTTTCTCGCCGGGAGACACCGTGAAACTGCAGGGGAAAGAAGAAGCAGAGCGGCAGGCGCGGTGAGCCCCCTCGACCGGAGATCCGAACGACAACAGCTGCCGATCGGACTGAATTCAAAACAGCAAAATAAACGACACTGTGCGTGAAGGAGAGGATCGGTGAGGCTACAGGGAGCGGAGATCAAGAAGTTGGAGGATTTTATGTGCTGAGGCTCAACAGTCCAGAACATTGGAGAGAAAAAGAAAGAAACGGGTTAAAGCAGGTTGGAATGGGTGGAGAAAAGCGTCAGGGGTACGAAGAGATAGAAGACTATCAGGCAGAATGAGAGGAAAGGTGGAGGAGATAGTAGTGAGACCAGACATGCTGGTTTGGTTGATGGTTTGGAGATAGAGGCACTGAAGGAAAGACAGAAAGCAGAGTCGGAGGTTGCAGAGATGAAGATGTTGAGGTTCTCTGGGAGTGACCGGGATGGAGAGGATCAGGAATGAGTCCATCCGAGGAACAGCACACGTTAGATGTTTGGAGAGAAGGTCAGAGATGGTTGGGTCATGGACAGAGGAGGCACAGAGAATAGATTGGTAGACGGAGGCTGGAATTGCAGGTCTGGAAGAAGACTTAAGAGAAGATCTACGGACGTAGTGAGAGAGACTTCATGTACATGAAGGTTACAGTCTAATGCTTCTAAAAAAGAAAAGAATAAACTCCATATTTGGGACTTATATTCAAAATATAGTCCTACAGTGAGACAACACTTGATACATACAATATGTATACATCATTCCTAGCAGGTAAGGTATCTGCTACCAGGTACCAGATGTTCCACCATGCTAATTCTAGGTGTTGTGGACGCCGACACGGTGTCTAGGGTCTCCTCTGCAGCAGCAGACAGCTACCATAAAGATGGTCTGCAGTTCCAAAGACACGCTCAGACAGGGGAAACCTATACATTGGGACGCAAATGTATAGGTTGAAGGTGACGCCCACAGGGGTCACCCAGGGGAGTCTCGTGATGAAAGAATGAATGGATGTTGATGGAACTTTCACTACACTTCTACACCCCATGGGGCAGCTAGCTCACCCTCTCATCAGGTGCAGAAAGCACTCTGGAGCCGATGGAAGCGCAGTGTAATCACACTGAAAAGGGGTGGGTGTGGGGCTTATAAAATTTCATTCATTATCTATAGCAAAATCAGTACTGGATATCAAATCAATACAATTCACTGTGTTATCTACATATTTGGACAATGTAGGGTCTCCAATGAATCTCCCTCCTTAGCCCCCAGCTTGGCAGGACAGCGAGAGAAAACACACCTAAAATATAAGTGCTTTGTCTTGCACATTGACTTATGTTGCAGCATCTGTTAAGATGATACTTCTGTATCATCTAAACAGATGTTGCATCTGCAGGAAAACCGACATTAATCCCTATTTTTTTTTTATGCAAAGACTGACTGATTAAATCCAAGGCATTATGTTACTTCTTTAATTCCTTTTTTTCATTGCCTTTCTTGACACTTACATGTGTAGCTTCCTGACTTGTGGGTGCCACTGATAAAAATATTCATAAGAACTGGTTTACTTTTCACTGTAGACAAATACTGTTTTCAAAATTAGGTATTGCTGATATTTAGAATAGTGTGAGCATTTGAAAAAAATATATTCTAATAGCACAATGAGCATAAGCTATACAGAACATTTTCATTTTAATTCAATAAATATATAGACAAGAAAAGGGGGCAGATAAGGTGTGACACGTTTCCTGAGAAAGCAGTTTAGGTGTGAAAAAACAAACCACTACATCTAATATTAATGAAAGAAAAAGTGATCGAACCTGTCCAAACAATAAAACCTGCTAATATTTATAAAACATGTTTACAGAAGCCCATGTCGGCTGTCAGTGCTGCTCCCGGGCGTTCACAGACCGACACACCCGGAAAAGTTGGCCTCCAGGCGGGACACCTGAGGCACCTCGCCCCCGCCCGCCGCCGCCGGACCTCGGCGGGCCTCCTTACTTTGTGCCGGCGCCGTCCGCCGCCTGGATGAAGAAGAACCGGGCGGGCAGGACCGCGGCCGCCTCCAGTCCCGGTCCCCACACTAAGCTCCTGTCGGCGGCGGGCGTCGGGACACCGCCGGCCCCCGGGGACCCCCGGGAGAACACGGCGAACCACAGGAGCAGCAGCCGCGGAGACATGGCCGTCCGGGGGAGGCCCGTCCGCGGACGCCGGTCGACCGACCTTCGCTCCCCGACGGGCGGTCAGCTCTCCGGGACCATGTCGGCTCCCAGGCTCCGGGACGGGAATGTCCTGACCCCGCTTCCGTTAGACACAGCCCGACATCTGCGCCAGTTTCTGGGAAACCTTCAGAGGCAGGAGGCCGGAGCTCCGGGAGGAGGAGACGAGCTTAGCGTTCCACTGCCTCACCGTAGGAGCGGACAGTGAAGGGCACGGCGCGGGGGGGCGGGGGAGGCGGTACGTGGAGTCTGATGATTGGTCAACGCCGCTCCCTGATGCTTGATTGGCCGTCAACCCGGAAGTAAGAAATATAATAATAATAATAATAACAATAACAACAGCAACAACAATAAAGATAGAAATATTAATAATAATTATAATAGTAAAACTGCTCCCCTCAAAGCTACCACAGTAAAACAACAACAGCAATGATGATGATGATGATGATGAAGATAAGATAAGATAAGATAAGATAAGATAAGATAAGATAAGAACAACTTTATTTATCCCGAAGGAAATTGTTGTGCCAGAGTTTCAAGCAAAAACATAACAGTAATAGATAATAGTAGGGAGGAGGGAGAATAAGAAATACAATAAAATAAAAATGTCAAGGTTAAGGCTATAAAGTGTTTTAAGGTTTTAATGATGATGATGATCATGATGATAAGATAAGATAAGATAAGATAAGATAAGATAAGATAAGATAAGATAAGATAAGAACAACTTTATTTATCCCGAAGGAAATTGTTGTGCCAGAGTTTCAAGCAAAAACATAACAATAATAGATAATAGTAGGAAGGAGGGAGAATAAGAGATACAATAAAATATAAATTGTCAAGGTTAAGGCTATCAAGTGTTTTAAGGTTTCAATGAGGATGATGATGATGATGAAAGAATAGCTGGCAGATGAGGTCAACAGTGCAGAGCGTAGGAGAGTGTGGAAAAGAGGTGAAGAGACGGGTTCAAGCAGGTTGGAATGGGTGGAGAAAAGTGTCAGGGGTACCAAGAGACAGAAGAACATTAGGACAGGAATGGTGGACAGGAAAGGTGGACAAGACAGGTGGATGCTGTATGGTTGAGGTTCTCTTTGGGAGTGACCAGGATGGAGAGGATCAGGAATGAGTCTATCAGAGGAACAGCACATGTTAGATGTTTTGGAGAGAAGGTCAGAGAAGCCAGACTGAGATGGTTGGGTCATGGACAGAGGAGGGATAGAGAAGATATTGGTAGACGGATGCTGGAATTGGACCAGCCAGGCAGGAGGTCTGGAGAAGAAGAAGAAGAAGATTTTCCCAGGGGCGCATCCTGCATCCCAGAGCATCTTTTGCATTGAGTTGGAATCAAAACATTTTTACATCAATCCATGTTTATTTCAGTTTGCTTTTGCATCAACATATTTTAAGCTCTTTTTTTACCCAAGTAATCTCTATGACACTAGTATAATACCAATAAGAACAAAAAGTGGTCGAATCCATTTAAATAAGACAAACTTTGCTGCCATCATTAGGAAAACCAGAGAAATGCTTTTTTTTTTTCAGAATACAGTGTTCCAGTGACAGACAGAGCCAGAATACCAGATAGAGTACCAGCAGTAACAGGTACGACATATACAGAGAAAAATACCCCAAGAATATCTTTTTTTTGTTGTTTGTTAGTTTTGTTTGTATTACCTTTCCCCCCAAGATTGAAATGTACATTAAATATAAAAAACAAAAAACATACTAACAAAACACCCTGTCAGTAGATTCCAGTTTTTTTTTTTTTTCTTTTTTCCGCAATCATCATTATTATTATTGTTTTTTTTAGAGAGTTTTCTCTGCTATCGAAGGAACTGCACTGAACACAAATCTCATTAACGGTACAGAGATACGAGATTTATTTCTTTTTTTTCATGTCACGGCCAAGATATCTCACCGAGTCAAGTGACAAAACTCCCTAAATCATCATGGGTCAACGTGAGGTTGTTGGAAAAAAAAAGGGATCTCTGCAGCTGACGAGAAGAAGGCAGAAATGACTGGATGCTGAGGCGGGCCCCCACGTTTTCTTCTATTTTAACTTTCCCCGGCCATCCATCCGGTACGACAGACACTTATACGTTCACCTCCTGAAACTATCCACGTGTTTCGAGTAATATCTTTCTAATTTCAAGGTTGTTTATTTGACAATCTTCACCAGATTTCCCGTTAATTTGCATTTTATCGGCGGCATGTTTTAATTCTGCGGTCGCTCGTCCGATTTCCGGTCATTTAGGCCAACTCGAGCGCAGCGGAGACACCAGGCCTACTATGTGTTGCTGTGCATAAAGGCCCGACTCCGTTGAATTTTTTCGGTCAATTGGAAATACAGACGAATACACGAATACGAAATCTCCTCCTGGGTCAGTGCCGTCCGCCTGCATCGCGTGGAAACCCACTGACATGTACAACACAATCACAATATGATACACAACCATGTATCATGAAACTTTTGTTGTTTCTGACATACAGTAGCCTTCCTTTGGAGGCCGTCACCATCAAATATAGGACTGAGACGAGAGGATATAGTCAGCAAGAACGATATTGAATGAAAAAAAAGAAAGCAAGATATTTGCCTCCACTGGAAATTGTCCCAAATGTTTCACACGTATACATTGTTTTTGTCACCGACTTACATTACTGGAAAGAATACTGTTTCTTCGGAACCACTCACTGATAAACGACTCACGAGGGAGTTGGTTGGATGGATGCGGCGCCAACTCCTCTTTGCAACAATCACTAAGAACCGTTTGTCATTATGAACTGCTATTTTCTTTTTTCCACGTTTTTTTTTTTTTTTTTTTTTTTTTCCCTTTTTAATATCGGAAAAAACGCTGAAAAACTCACAAAGCCACAGCTTTAGAGAGACATAACTGGAGAGCGACGGGAGGGTGTCATTCATTTCTGATTGCTTTGGCAGAGGACCAGTGTGATTTTCATGGCACTCCTTTACCCCTCACACACACACACACACACACACACTCACACGTACACACACACACACAAATGGCTCGTTGAACTTGTACGTCTGACAAAGGCAGCTGAAGACATAGTAAATTAAGATTGTATTTTCCTCTAAAAAACGATGACATAATGGCAAGAATGAGTGATAAACACCATCTACGGTCCATCTCATCACCCGTAGCCCATAACCGTCACATGTTAGCTCTTCGTCAGTTGCTGTGAGTGCATTCACTCTTGGTTTATTAGTATGGCACGTGAATGAGCGTGGGTTTCTATTAGAGGTAACCGGTACGAGCTCTCAAAGACTTTGTATTTGCGTCATATTACTCTGGTGTTTATCTTGTAATACTCTAACAGGGGGAGTGCAAGGGATCCTGTCTTTGCTCAGTTTGTTTGTTTGTTTGTTTGTTTGTTTGTTTGTTTGTTTGTTTGTTTGTTAAGCAGCAGCAGCAGCAGCAGCCAAAATAAAACCAGAGTGGCGGAGGTGTTCGGGCTCGAGCTGGTGTTTGCACCGTGCAGCCCGGAGTCGCCGCTCACAAACGTGTACAAAGCTCGTTGTGTGTGTTTATATGGTGTCAAGTAACATTTGCTAAGATGAAGAGTGTGTGCCAACCAAACAGGAAGAAAAAGGGAAAGTAAACACAAGTTTTGGCTTAATAGCAATGCAGGTATACATTTCCCTTTTTATATATATATTTTTGTCAATATTTCAAAAAATAGAGAGATTTTCATAGTTTCTGTCGTTGGCTTATTTTGATAAATAAAAATTCGTATATTTGTATTTAATGTTAAAGTAGCATGCTGCTTGTTAATGTGGCAGTTTGATATTTTTAATAGTCATCCATTTTTTAGTTTTTTTTTTTTTTTTTTCATGCAATTTCTTGTTGGTTTTGTAACTTTTGAGTATCTACACAGTGAGGTCCAGAAAATCTAAACCCGACCACACATGCATACACACACGCTCGCGCACACACGCACACACACACACACACACACACACACACACACACACACACACACACACAGAAACAGGTGTGTTAGATGTGTCGTTATCTCAAAGTCCCTCAGGTGATGCCATCCTCTCTGTTCTCCTGGAGGAACATCCCCCGTCCGAGTGACAGCACAGCACACACTCCACTCAGAAGAGGTGACGACAAAGTCTTTCTCTCAGCCGCCAAGTGAAAGTTCCAGCCTCGGCACGAATCCCTCGGCGCTCCACGGGACGTCTCCGGCGTCTCTCGGAAGGTTAGAACTGGTACCACTTCTTGTCCTTGCATTTCAGCATCAGCTGTAAAAAGACATGGCAGGGAGTCCAGGTTATCACTCCAGCTTCTGGTCCCGTCAGCAGAGGAGAGGCTGGAGTGACGCTCTCTCGGAGAAGTCCTATGACTTCTAAATGTGCATCGCTTCGGTTGGAATTGGGACGCGGAGATGGTTCTATTCTCCACCTATATCTTGTATGATACCCAACTCAGCTAACAGTTAAGACAATTCATATTTCATTGTATTTCTTGGTCTCCCTCCTTTCTACTATTATCTATTACTGTTATGTTTTTACTTGAAACTCTGGCACAACAATTTCCTTCGGGATAAATAAAGTTGTTCTCAACTCACAAACATCCATTCGTCCCCTCCTCGTCAAATTTGTTTAAAGCGGCCTCTTCCATCTGACACCAACGGCTCCCTCGCTTGTATCTTTTAACACTTTGTCCCTTTTATCAATTTTTGAACATACTCATTGTTTCTTGTATACACGATGCAATATTATTATTGTTACTGGTCACTCAAAGACTTCCATGTTTAAATTCTGTATGGTGCGGCATACTGATCAATATCAATTTACATGACAAATCAATTCAAAAAATTCCATGAGTAGTAAGAGATAATTTAATTTAATTTCATTCAATTTTATTATTTTTTTTTTTATTTTATTTTGTTTTATTTTGTTTTATTTTATTTTGTTTTATTTTGTTTTATTTTATTTTATTTTATTTTACTTTATTTTATTTTATTTTATCCTGTGGTTTATGTGAAACTTAAAGGGCCGTTATTTTCTTCTAAATTGTCTTCCGGTGGAATAAGGAGCAGCTCTTTGAAAATGACACGGATGAATAACGCAGATGCTTTTTAAAGACCCCTTTTACCTCATGGGCATGTTTGGAAAAGGTTTCTGCGCTGGTCATCATGAGGGCGGTCCTCTCCTCCAGCTCCCCGAGCCTCTGGCCTCTCTCGTCCAGGGCGATCCTGGCCCGGGCCAGCTCTCCCACCGCCCCGCCGGCCGCCACCTTCACGCCTTCCAGCCCCGCCTGGCCGGGGATGTGCTGGGCCAGACTGCGAGAGGCCTTCCCCGCGGCCGCCTCCCCGACTGCAAACATCACGGGTTAGATTTTTGCCGCGTCAAAAAGGAACGGTCGACGGAAAGGCGAGCAGAGCGGAGGAGAGAACGGAGATACGCACAGAGCTCCTCCCTGTCGAAGGTGTGAGCGTTTCCCCCGAAGAAGCCCTTCAGGAAGCCTCGGTTCTGGGCCTCCGGCGTCTCTATGGGCGTGAACAGCTCTCCCAGCATTTCCTGCGGCGACGGGACGACAACGCGCTTTGAAAGGAGGCGCAGATGAGATATAGCGTCCAAATGATAAAAGGTTGTGTTTTCTTTTCTCGCGTTCGCTCGCCGCACGCCCTGGATTCACCCTCACTCATGTCACGTCTAACGGGAACGAGAGCCTGCAGATGGCAGTGTGGCAGCGTCACGCAAGAGGTCTGCTCCCATTGGTCGGAGCGCCACCGTGACTCTGGATACCGACAAACGTGTCTAGGAATGTGCGCGTGCCCGGGATGCAAAGCCGCGGGTGACGCGAGCGTGGCGTTTCGCGAGACGACGGCGGAGACCGGGAGACCGGGAGACCGGGAGACCGGGAGACCGGGCCACGTGGAATGGCGGAGGCCATCTCCGGGCTCGCTGACCTGCAGGTTGTCATACATCTCCTGGCTGTAGGTGATCCTCTGGATCTCCGTCGGGGAGCTGAGGTACAGCGCCTGCCCGCCGTTGGTGAAACAAAAGGTCCTGGCGATGCGCATGTCCGTCAGAGGCAGGTAGTTGACGTCCATCAGCGGCCGTAGGCTGGGCAGACTGCAGGAGCCGGGGCGGGAGAACGTCAAGGAGGAGGATCGGACCATCTTTTTTTTGTCGTGTTTTTATATTAACATTTTTTTTTTTCATCTCTACAGACGTTTGTGTTCATTACGTTACATTACATTACATTCGGCAGACGCTTTTATCCAAAGCGACTTGCGATAGAGGACGTAGGGACCGCGAATAACACTTGCAAATACAAGATGTATTCGTATTCAGATTTGATTTTTTTGTATTTACATTTTTCTTACTTCATTTTAATAGTCACATTTTTTTGCACCTCTGCAGATAGTTTTTTTTATTTGTATTCCAATTTGAAAAATACAGAAAGACAGTTTTTTTGTATTTCAATTTTTCGTGCGATTTTTTTTTTTTTTCAAATGTTTCTTGTTTATGGTTTTTCGATGTACCCGGCCGCTAATGCAATTTAATATTCCTCCGGAGACGAATGAAGTCATCTCTCGCTCTATCTATTATGAAATTTGGAGAACGACTCTTTCAGTTGATTGTCCCTGTTTATAATTACAATCCAGATTCATAGTTACCATGATGGACTGCTTTTTTACAGGATAATATTTCGAGACGGAGATCGGGTTCCTACCTGAGGGTCATGACGTGGCCGTTGGCGCAGAAGCAGGCCAGGCAGGCGCTGTTACACACCGACACCACGTCGGCCCGCAGCACGAAGGACGACTCCGTGATGTTGTGCACGAAAAGGCAAGACTGGGAAGGCATCAAGAAGACCTTGGCCTGCCTCTCGGAGCACGCCAGCGCCAGGTGTCCGTCCCCGCAGTTGTCCTGGGACGACGAGGGCGAAAAGTGGACCAGCTTGCGTCTCCGCAGTTGGTCCGGGTCCTCCGGGGCGTTGACGTCTCGCCAGACCTCGTAGGGGCTCTGGACCAGAGCCCCCGCGCAGTCCAAGAAGCCAAAGTGCAGCACGGAGCCCTTGAGCATCAGCAGCGCCCCTGCGGGTGTGACATCACAACGTGCACGCTCAGATCCAGACCAACCACGGACGTGGACGGAGCTGCGAACCACACGCTTCCAAACTGAAGATGTAGATGAACTTGGGCGTTGATTTTTTCCCAACGCTAAGCTTCCTCAGAACCGGCTTCAGGAGGTCCGGCATCAGTGAGGATGCAGGGGAGGTCATATGACGTCACACACACACACACACACACACACACACACACACACACACATACATGGGAAATCATTACAGGTCTGTGAAAAGCGGCCTCCGTCCGTTGACCTTTCGGCGAGAAGCTCTCCTGTCTCCGGAGGAAAGAAGCGTCTCCTCAAGGGCCGGGAGCTCGATCCATATTTGCTTCTTCGCTCGGAGTCGGGGGCCTTTCCGTGCACGGCGGGGCTCCGGGCTGCTAATGTGTCTCTGAATGGCTCCGTGGAGAAAATCCATGCCGGCGCCGGAGGTGCGGGAGGAGGGCGTCGCGAGGACACGCATTGCAGGTCCTCCGGGGCGACTCTCTGAAAGTCATACAAGTCCACCGGGGAGCAGGGCCTTCAAAGAACGGCGTGCTTTGGACGGCGAAAACCGCCGCTCGCCGTTCCACGGACAACGAAGACGGTTTTAGATGCCAAACATCTGGGATTTCTGGTGGAGCCAGAGGTGTGACTGTCCGCTCTGCTTCAGCGGTGCTTCCAAACACACACAACACACTCCTTTGCTTTATGAAACAACTATGAACGTCCAGCGGAGAAGCTGGAGGATGAAGAGACCGGATGTTTGGCACCGTCTTTCACTCATCGTGATGCTGATGACCTTCAGAGAACTTATTCACTCATTCGCCCTGGCTGCTCCCTCAGGGGTCTCCACAGCCAATCATCTGCCTCCAACTAACTTCCTGGCCTCCTGGCCTGGTCTTCCTCCAGACCCATCTGGCAGCTCCAACCTCAGCATCCTTCCACCCAGATCTTCTCCACGTCCGCACCATCTCAGTGCGACTTCAAATACCTACAAACACCTGGGTGTCCACTTGGACAACAAACTGGACTGGACCTTGAACACCAACGCCATCTTCAAGAAGGGTCAGAGCCGCCTGTTCTTCCTCAGGAGGCTCAGATCTTTCAAGGTCTGCAGGACCATGCTGCAGATGTTTTACCACTCGCTGGTGTCCAGCGTCATCTTCTACGCTGTTGTGTGCTGGGCAGCAGGCTGGAGACAGCGGACACCAGCAGACTCAACAAGCTCATCAGGAGAGCTGGATCTGTCCTGGGAGTGGAGCTGGAGTCTGTGGTGCAGGTGTCAGAGAAGCTCCTCGGCATCATGGACAACGTCCATCACCCCCTGCATGGACACTGACGTCCTGTCGTAGACTGATCCCACCAAGGAGCTCCACTGAACGCCACAGGAGGTCTTTCCTACCTGAGGCTATCAGACTTTTTGATTCCTCTTCCTTCAGCCGAAGAGAATCTTCACATCTTTGTACTTAAGACCTTCTTAAGACCTTCTTATTCTCCCTCCTTCCTACTATTATCTCTTACTGTTATGTTTTTGCTTGAAACTCTGGCACGACAATTTCCTTCGGGATAAATAAAGTTGTTCTCATCTCATCTCAAATGACTGGAATGTGATGTAATGTATGTTTTGGCTGGGATGTTTGGACCTGCAACAGTAAAAGGCGGTGTTGCTCATGATACATGGAGGGAACGTTGGGCTTCTGTAGATGGAGTTTGCTGCACGGGGAAACATCTGACTGGAAACCTCCTGGCTCTTAGAAGTAGCAGAGGTAGGAGAACATCTCAGGCAGGTTGAGATTGGAAAGGCCATAATTAAAGTACTCAGGGGTCACTATGATTCATATTTTTTTCTCTCATTCATCTCCAGAACATCTACATGTCCTTCTTCTCCTCCCTCCTCTCCCGGCGAACCCTCTGGCGTGGCACTCACCGCTGGGGCCGACGGTGACGGGCTCGTCCATCCTGTCCTCCTGGTCGGTGGGGACGGACATGGGGAGGAGCAGGATGAGGCCCAGGCTGGTGCCCACCCACAGGCAGGGCGTGGGCAGGGCGTCGCTCTTGCGTCCGTAGGACTCGCCGAACCGCAGCGTGGTGACGGCCTCCTTGGTGTCCCGGTCGATGCTGGACACGCTGGAGCTGCGCGAGCGGCTGAACGAGTTCTCGCGGCTCTCTGCGGCGCCGGCCGGGACGGGAGGGACGACGAGAGAAGAAACAGAGATGGAGGGGTTCAACACGGGAGAGAAGGTACGGAAGGAGGAGGCACGTGGATGGCGGCAGGGTGGAAGTAGGAGGAGGAGGTGGAGATTCGGTGAGAAGACAAAGGAGGTGAGTGGGGAGAGTGAAGAAAAGTCAGGGCTGGTGGATTTACCCAGAGGCTGATCACACACACACACACACACACACACACACACACACACACACACACACTTTCTCCTCAGTCATCGCAGAAAAGCAATTTCTGTTAATGGCATTTGAGTTCTGGCTGGAAACCGGCTCGGCGTGATGCAAACACACACACACTTGTTTTACAGCGTCCATGGGAACACACTCCTTGGTATCTCGGTTCCGGTGAACTGCGGCGGCTTGTTTGAGAGCTCTCCATCGCCTCTCCAGCGAGTCCTTCAAGCATCCATCGCCGGGGTATTTCTGGACGTGGCGCCTCTGAATTATTGAGCCGCCGTTACGTAACGCCATCAGACCGCTCGCGTCCCCGACGGGCCGACGAGGGAACGAGGACGGACGGACAGACTGGGACGGACGGACGTTTATTGGGCGACGTGGCCGAAGCCCCCTTACCTTTGTCGCTCCAGCAGTAGGGGGCGCCGCCGAGGTGCTCGTCGTGGGAGTACATTGTGACTCCATGTAACTGCTGGAGCATTGCCCTCCTGGACGCATAACCTAACCAGGCCCCACAACATGATGCCATAAGACAAACCAACCCCGACCCCGACCCCACCCCAAATACCACACACACACACACACACACACACACACACACACACGGACCGGTGCAGCCATCGGGCCGGGGAACAGACGTGACGTACAGATGAACAGTATTTTCCAGAAGACGACAGAGAGGGAAAGAAAAGAGAGTCGCATCTGAGTGTGGAGCCATGTCTTCATATGCAAACAGACGCATCCTGAGTGTGTGTGTGTGTGTGTGTGTGTGTGTGTGTGTGTCTTCCTGGCGGGAACAGAAACCTCGGTATGTGCATAATTTCTCTGTAGCCCTCATCTTCTGCAGGCGAGCTGAGTAATCAGTCGATCTGCAGCGAGCGCGCCTCTCGGCTACGAGGTCAAAGGTCGGCAAAGATAAACAAGAGTAGCTGCCGCGCGCTGGACGTCCACGTGCGTCTGCGCACGGACCGAGCGTCCAGATGCTCCAGGTTGTAACCACTGCAACGGGTACGTTTCAGTGAATAAAATAAGGGTTTGCTGTATTTTTAATTCTTTCGGAAACTAATCGGAGTCGGACACGGTCCTAAAGCGGCGAGACGCGGTCCGAGGGACGCCTGTGAGCCCATTTGGCTCTTAATCCCCTGAGAAGATACCGGTAGATGCAGCGTCTCCTTCTGCTCGGCGCCGCGGGTCCGACGAGCCCCGGCCGGCCGCCAGATGACGGTTTGGATCGGCTCGACGCCTGGAGACACGGCCAGGACCGTTAGCATAGCATCCTGCTACGGTCTACCTGAGGTCCTGCCTTGCACTCCCATGTTCCACCTCCTGGACCGACCCTTTGGGGGCAGATCCAGAAGATCTGTGTGTGAGGTCGGGGGCAGCGATGGCATGTGTGTATGTGTGTGTGTGTGTGCGTGCGTGCGTGCATTTACACCTCGCGTACCCCATGCGGCTTCAACTAACCCTCCAGTGGATGCTACTACATTTAATGTTGTTTTTTATATTATATATTATATATACAATATTGTATTAATATTGTTCTAATATTGTACTTTCGAATTAGTTATTATTATTATTATTATTACTCATAAAACAGAAAAGACAACATTGATTCCAATGTAAAGCAATGTTCAGTTAATGTTATCGTTAAATAATATTACTATTAATAATCGTGAACACACCCGCTGTATATCTGTGAAGGGACGGGCGGATTATCATCTATTACTATTATTATTATTTATTCACTGATTCACAGGACGTTTATTTGGTGATAAGGGTATATCTATCAGATTTTTTTTAAAATTTTTTCAGTATCTGTTGAGCATGTAAATTAATTTGTTAGAGACGGTAAAATAGTGCCGTCGATCATTGTTTTGTAAGCGGATAGAAATGGCCATCGGAGGGGGGGCCACGCCAGACCTGCTTCGGGCGCCACGTCCAATCGGGCGGCTCCGACCTCAATCACTATTTGGGAGAATTTGGGTTAAACCGAGAATCCGTGGAAACTGACTAATAACGACTTCCTGTTTTCGGTTTTTACACAAAAACCCTCCGTCCACAGAACGCAGGCTGCTCCCGTGCACGCGTGTGTGCTTATATGTATATATTCACTCTCTATATATGTTGAATTATTATATAACAATTATATTCTTATTATTTATCAGAGCCGGGCGGCTTTAGCTCCATCTGTTAAATGCGAGCAGATCCGCCGCCCGCAGCCGTGAGGTTTGGCGGGCGTGTCCTGACGTCTCGGGGTCGCCTCGCCTCTTTATCCTGACACAATAATCTAGTCGTCTAAAAAGCGCCATCGTCACACGCGCTTTAACCGGCCAGGATTCCCACCGGACCCCGGCATCCGGGTTTTGGAATCTCCGGCACATCCGAGCCCCCGCCGTGCAGCTGCGTCCTTAATAATTGATAGGCTCGCACCTTTAGCGAGACGGCGTCCCCCTGCCGCCTCCTCCCCTGACTCACGCCCGGCGTGCACACCTCATTAACATGAGCCTCTTCTCCAGCTCTGCTTGTTGACCTTCAATTATTCCCGCGACCCCGCTGGCTCTCCTCAGCGCCGCTCGTAAACAACGGCGCCAGAGACACCAGCTACGCTCACTCCGTCACCTCTAATTATTCCTCACTTTTTATTTCTCTATATTTGAGGCTTCCGAGTGAACGGGAGGTCAAGGGCGAACCCGTCCCTCACTCGCGTGTCGATGGTCCAGGTGGAGACCGAGCGAACCCAGAACGCATCGGTCTTTACGGATCATAATGCTAATGCTAACGCTAGCAGACGATGCGGCGCGGAGAGACGTTCTGAAGGATGAAGGGTTCGGACATCAATCCTCCACTTTGGAAAATGGAAAAACAAACGGCTGCGTTGGTGAGCAAATAGAAGAAGAACTATCTTCGGACCTGCAGGACCTGCAGGAACCACACGACCACACTCTGATTCAGAGCTCGATGAAAGGGAGTCCCCCTCACGAGGCGGGGATCTATTTTCGGGGTTTCACACAACGTCACGCATAAAAAGCCGCCTCCCCGTATCTATCGTTATTGTTTGGAAAAAAAAACGCTCCTTGTTTTTCTGCACTATTTGCTCGTTGTTTCATCGGACCCCGAATACCTTCTCGCGCCCGGATTAAAGGGAAGTGCGAGGCCTCAATCCGGATGTGTCTTCTACACGGCCGTGTCTTCTACACGGTTCTTGGATGAACCGTGAGGTCTGTCGGAGGAGAGCCGGCGATGCGAGGGGGAAGAACGTCCAGAGACTCTGCAGGACCGGTGGGGGACAAGCAGCATTTCCCGGGGACTCGATGCAACGGCGGCGCCTTGCATTCGGGAGCGGGCGGGGGCGGGCGGGGGCGGGCGGGGGCGGGGTTAGAGGGCGGCCAGCAGAGGTGCACGCCGGAGGATGGAGGGTGTGATGCTCAGTACCGTGATCGCTGCTGATTGACCAGAGGCGGGGTCCTGGAGAAGCCTTCACTGACGGCGAAGCGGCGATGCTAGCTGCTAGCTGCTAGCTGCTAGCTGCTAGCTGCTCACGGAAGGGAGCCGTTGCAAACAAACACAAAATGTTAATGAGGGAATCAATTAGATCTCCTCACTCGTGCACGGGGACAGATGAAGAGCGGGATTTTTCGACCGCCGAGGGTCGGAGCGTCCCTTCACCTGACAACCGCCGTACGTTCGCTTCACTGCTGGCATTGCTGCTTCCTTTGTCCCCATTTGAATTTACCCACGATTTCCATTCACGTGAGGGCTTCACCTCCCGCCTCGGGTCCTCTCCTTCCTGAACCATAGCCTCCTCTCTCGGTTTGATCACCTGTGTGTGTGTGTGTGTGTGTGTGTGTGTGTGTGTGTGTGTGTTGCTTTGCTGTATAATTCCATCTGAGTATCACTGCATTTGTCTGAATGATGCTACTTGAGGTTAGCGTGCGCTTTAGATGCACTGATGATAAAACGGAATAAATCCCTGCGGCGGATTTACACCCGTGAGGTCTTTGTGGACAAAAACGCGTCTCAAAGTCCTACTTTCGCAGAAAGCGGCGGGTGAGTCATGAAACGGCGGAGCGACGAAACGTCTTTCTCTCCCGGTGACAAACTTGCATTAGCATAAGCTTTATGTACCGAGTCTTAATCCACTTTGCCCGGGGAGGAGGGATTTCATGCGGTTTCCGGGGCGGGGGAGAGGGACGGGGAGGCGTTAGAGAGGGTTAGGGGTTCGGGAGGACAAGCACACACCTTCAGTGTGGGACACAGGCAAAGAGATCTCCATGCAAGCGGCGGACTGGGCCTTGCGGAAGGGCGGCCGTCCGGGGCCTCTGCGGGTTAGCCGTGGCCCCTCGGTGCCCGTCGGGATGCGGGGCTTCCCCGCCGGGCAGGGCTGGGAGGTGGGGCTAGTGCAATGTCCATTGACATGATCTGTAACAACGGCAGAGCGTTAGCGCACAACACAGAGGAAAGGGGGACACTCAGACATTTAACCCGAAACCCAGACGCCGTCCGGCGGGAGAAGGAGACGTCGGCCGGGGGGGCGTCTGCGAAAATCCGGGACGCCGATTCCCAAACGGGGTTTATCCGTCCGAACGCAGATTTGAAGTTCACGCTCGGCCCCCCGGCCCGTCTCCTTATTCCTCCGAAGGAGCCGCTTTCTCCAAATGTTGATTGTCGATGAATGTTGCGTGAGCGTCTCGCATCGGCCGCGGGGATGGAAGGAAGCCGGGGAAAGGAGGGGGCGGGGACGGGCAGGGAAACCACGTCGGGCCGATCGCGACCGCAGATCTCCGGATCTTTCAGCTGCTCGGAAACACCTCCCGATGTTCAAGAGAGGGAACCTTCAGGGAAAATAAAGGGCGTCGCAGCGATGATTCCACAGGAGGAGGAGGGAGATCCTCCTGCCGTCCTACCGGGAAAACAACCGGAAACAACCCTGTCCTCGCAAATACCGACTCCCGGGGTATTTCTTCGTAATCTCAGTCACCGACGGACCCGCTTGTGATCGACATCCGGACGCAAGATTGAAGAAGGTTCTAGCTTTTCACACCGTGAACACCTGAGTAACGACACACACCTACACGAAGACACACAAACACACGCGCCGGTATCGTCATGTTTCCGAGCGGCGTGGTTGCCCTGGCGACGGGACGCGGCTACTTCAGGGACCTGCGTAAAACTCGCGATGCCTAAAGCTCGCCGATAGGTTTTATTCATTTGGTTTGCGCTCTGCACGGAGGATTCCTGCGGCAAGAAGACGACGGCGCACCTTCAGAGAAGCAGGGGAGGCACGGGACGGGGCGACGGACGGACGAGCGTTAAAAAGGAGGGGTTTTTAGGGGGCGTAAGAGAAACCCGAAAGCCGAGAGGTCGCGCAAGACCGGGGGGAGGCTTCGGATTCGGGTCAGGACGTGAGTCATGTTTCGGTTAAACGCTTGCAAAATGCGGAGGGGATGGAAATAGAAAAACCAAAAACACACGGGGATGCGAGGACCGTGGAAACACAAAGAGCTCGGAACCAGGTGGAGGAAGAAAAGGATGAGTCAGAGGAACACGAGAGGAAGCCGCCGGCCGTCGCCTACCGTACCGAGATCAGTCTTAAGATCTGTTGGCAGACTTAACTTTCTCCCGGGTCCCTTGACTGAAACAAAAGAATAGGAAACAAAGCAGCGGTTAATCCCTTCAAATCAAAAGAAAGGGAAAAAGAAAACAAACAAACAAAAGGAGTTGTAATCCGATGACAAAACAAACCAAAACAAACGTGGAGTCACCGAGATGGAGCTGAGCATGCAGATGAGTGGCAGCCGCTCACAGCGCGTCATGCATGTCCAGCGCCGTTATCTCCAGCCAGCAACCTCCGCGTCCCATCTGACGGGCCGGCCGCCGGATCGCTTTTCCCAGTCGGCGGATTTATTTTTCTTTAAATCGACGGCCACCTTCCAGAAGTCACCCTGAGATTGCTGAGGCCTGGAGTACCCGGCGCGGAGGTGAAAATCAAAAGAAAGGGGACCAACTAAAGGAAAACAACCCTGGCGTGTTCACCGGAGGGACAAATCAAACAGGTCGGACATTTTGCAAGCATTTGAGAGTCGGTCGACGGGTTCGCTCCCGTCCACCGGGAGGCCGATGTCTCGCCGAGGTCCGACCTCTCGTGGCGGTGGAACGATCTAAGCTCGGATTTATCCACGAAACAGCATCCCCGTGCTCTCAGAGGACCCTCCCGTCCAACATCTGGAAAACGGAGGATGAAATCGGAGATTCGTCTGATTGGAGATTCATCTACACCGGGATTCGGAGTTAAATGGCCGCGTATTCCTGCTCCGTATCGGCCGCCGAGCCTCCCGTCCCATCAAGCTCTTCGTTCAGGGGAAACTCGGAGCGGAAGTCGCCGCCGAAGCCTTTTCTGGACGCCGTGGCGGCGCTCCAGAGCCGGAGACGTTACCTCACCCGGCCCACGTCCTTGACCGGAGTACGCCCGGACGGCGTCGCCACGGTAACAGAGCTCTCACGATTTCACTTTGGCAGAGACTTTTAAATATATTCATGTTTAGCCTTTGCGTGACGACATGGGACTAATCATGGACTAAATAATCCGCCAGCTGCTGTGTAAATATTCATGTCATACATGTTATCATTATCATTCGTAACACGATTATAATTGCTACTATTATTATGATCATTATTGTTATATCACAAACATTATCATTATTTTTGTTATATTTGACGAACATCAACATTATTATTACTGTCATTTCTATTGTTATGATTATCATTTTAATTGCTATGAGAGTCCAGTAGCAGGGCTTGGTGAAACGGTTTGTTCTGTTGGCCCGGAGACCTTTGGAGAGGCCGGAGGTAGAAAGAGTCGTGGTCTTGATGTTTTATGACATGTGTTGGAATCAAAATAGCGACAGACTTCATTCAGGATGTGTTAAAAAACCCGATTGTCTTATTATCATGTCTATTTTCATCGTTCAGCGTCTTGCTTTGCTGCGGGTTTCATGTATAATCCTTGAAAAGTGTTGTTTTTCCCCCCCGCCTTCATTGGCCTGCGTCCGTCAACAAGTGTTTGGATAAGACGCGGTCAAACCAGGGGCTTGTTGGTGATATGAACACCTCATCCGTCCGGAAAGGCGAGATGTTCGCGTGGAGTCGGAGAAGATCCCTGGCTGCACTCTTGAGAAGACGGAGCTCGCGGGTTTCGGCGATACCGGGAAACCTTTCTTCCGGCTCGGTGTATTTTCAGGACCATAAGGCGCACCGTACCGAAAGGCACAGTCTCAGTTTTGTGTGGCATTATTGTATTTAACTCACATATAAGGCGCACCTGATTATAAGGCGCGGGTTTTGTATCCAATCCACGCCCACACTTCCCCCTTTAACGTTCTCATGCTGTCCTCTACTACGTCCGCCTTACAACAACAACACACACACAAGCATACAAGTCTGCGTATTAAAAACAGAGCGGGAGTTTGGTATTCACATTTTTTCACCGGTAATCGTCATCAATCGAACCCATGGAAGTCCTCATCCTCTGTTTCTGATTAGAACAGCTGCGCTAAATCTCCATCAAACATGCCAGCTTCACTTTCTTCACTGTCCGAGTCGCTTTCCTCGGAAATGATGCCGGCTTTTGCGAAAGCTCGAACAACAGTGCCGGCGGACACGTTAGCCCGAGCAGCTACAATCCATTTGCAAATTGTGGCGTAACTCTTGGTGAAACCGTGGTCTCCAAGAAGACTTTTCGTACCCCGTTGTGCGTCTCGCTACCGTTCTGATCCCCTTCTTCTCCAGTGTGACTCACCGGGATGTCGAAAGTGAGCGGCACCTCGTCCATGTTGGTGACGTGATGTGTTTGTCTGGGTTTTTTTCAACGATGTTCTTTTATATACAATCAACGCCCACACTTCCCCCTTTAACGTTCTCATGATGTCTCTCCTACGTCCGCCTCACAACAACACACACAGGGCGCACTGCACTATAGGGCGCCGCACATTTTGAAGAAATTCTAAGACTTTTCTGTGCGCCTTATAGTCGTGAAAATACGGTACTTTGGGTCCGAACCTGCCGGATGGAAACCGTGGGGCGTCCCAGCGTTGATTTGGCACGTTAGAACGATCCGTCCAGAAGCTGTTGGATTTCATCCCGGACAAAACCCGGGAGGTGGAGCTCAGAGACGGCGTCGGACAGAGAGGTGGCGATGTCACATCACGAACGAGGACGCGCCGCCGTCAGAGCGCACAGCAAGCTATCGTCATCACACGTGCGATTAGTGGAGGACGGGCGGCGATGGATGTTAGCCGGGCCGAGGACGGGATGAGTTTGGGGCCGGGAGGGGGGGAACACAAAGAGCCGGTCGGCGTCACAGACGAAGCCTTTCGGAGACAAAGCTGACCAACATCACGGACGATGAAGCGCCATGGAGGGCGGAGGAGGCGGCGCCGCCGTCCTCCCCCCCCGAGCCTGCCTGTCGCCAAAACAAGACAAAGCAACGGGACGGAGGCGTGCGCGGAAAGCACGGCCCGCGCCCACATGCCGGCGGCCCCCTTCGGCTTGTTAGCACTGCTAGCATTAGCTGCGTCCTCTGCCGGGACAGAGCGGGGGCAAAATAAGGGTTCCTTTTCAACCGACAAGGAACTGAGGAGGGAATCTGGAAAGACTTCGGGCGTCCCCGAAGGCCGGCGCTCCTCAGGGCCGGAGTCGCTCGCAGTGCGGAAGCCCAGTTAGCATGCAAGGTGCAACACCGAAGCAAACGCCTGCTCCAAAGCGCCGCCGCCGCCGCCTCCCTCCCCCCTTTTCTGTCACAGGGCGAGAAACAAACACAAGCAGATGTCCGTGAAGGAGCCGGGGGTCTGCGGGACCTCCCTCCTCTTACCATTGTCCAGGAAGTAAAAGACAGGACTGCAGTGGCTGGCTCGCAGACTGGCCACCGGCTCGGGCAGCACGCGAGGGTCATTGTGAAGGGAGGTTGGGTAATGAACTGAAACAGGAGATCCAACAGACACACACTTTTCAAGGACAAAAAGGGGGGACAGACATGAGGGGGGTCGCAGGTGTCGGGGAGGAAATCAGCTGTGAGAAATGAAAGGGTTAACGGCGACGGACCAGAGCCGGGCCGCCGGTCGGTTGACGCTTAGCGGACGGAGATGCTCCAGGACCGGAGGGAATCTCAACGTCCTCCGTGTCACCACGTGGACCGCGAGGACTACCGAGAGCTAGGAGGTACGCCTGGCCCTGGAAGGGATGAGGAGGTTTCCCGGGGAACGCGAGGAGCCGTGGTACCGCACGAGTGATTCTCATTTCCCAGCAGAAAATGTATCCGTCACCAGAACTTCAGATGGGATTTGAGATGGAGTGACCACTTCCAAGTCAGGGACGGAGCTCGGGGACGGCACTGTTTGGAGAAGCTCCTGTGTCTGCAACAGCAAACATCTTCTTCTGCTGTTCTCCACAGCCAATCAGCTGCCTCTCCTTTCACATCATCTGACTTCCTGTCCTCTCCCCCTCCATACATGAACCGCCTCTCTGGTCTTCCTCCAGACCTCCTCCAACCTCAGCATCCTTTTACCCGGATCTTCTGTCCACGTCCAAACCATCTCAGCGTGACTTTATCTCTGGAACATCTACCATGTGATGTCCCTCTGATGGTCTCCTTCCTGATCCTCCATCTCCGCTGCCTCGGCACAGATACTCATGGATACTCAGGCGTCGTCACTGAAGGCTCAGGCGGCTCAAACTGTGAAAGGCCGACAAGGCGAAGTCGCATCGGCACGAGATTTAGCACTAAGGGAGGAAACAGCTTTCCCTCAGGATTGGTCTGAGAACCTCAGCACAGACCTGACTACCTTCTGCACGTCCCTGAGGGAAAAGGTGTTTGCTGACGTGGTTCAGTTCCCGAAGAAGCCCTGGTTGCAGGCTCAGTCTTTGGCGGACTTCTGCCTTCGGGTCCGAGGTGGTGTCCTTGGACACCTGGACCTCCAGATCATGCACTTCCTTCCTCCATACCAGCTAAGTTCCTGCTGTCTATCCTTAAACCGGAGTGCGTCATCTACACCTGTTCAGGCCTCTGAATAGAAGCTCCTGAACCAAAAATAGACCCGTAGGAGGATCTGATGACACACCTGATGTATCTGTGGAGGAGTTGGAGGCAGGGAGTGACCAACCTGGTGCTTGAGGGCCAGACGCCGAGGTAGGCTGTGAGGTAGGAGGTTGGATCTGAAACCGGGAACACTGACGTTTTCATTTGTTACATAACTCCTCCATTCCGGTCTCCTCGGCACACCTCCTCAGACTCCGGCTCCTCCGATGCAGCTCGGATCAGAACCCGGACCCCCTTGGAGAACGCGGACCCCTGGCCCGCGGCAGCTCCGCCGGCTGCCCGGAGCATTCGGGATCTACTCGTTGCTCATCAGCTTAAGTACAACCTCAGAAGCTCATCTCCCCAAATGTGGCTCCTCTCGGCGAGTCCGTCGTACCTTCTCGTCAGACGACCCGAACTCAAGAAGGCGTCCGCAAATAGACACGTGGGTCCGACTCAAAGCCGTCGGTCCGGCTTTGGTGCACGACCCGTAACTTCTGAAGACCGGGAGAGTTCACCAAAGCCCGTGGATATTATCAAGAGAAAGCAGGACCATCGAATGCATCTAACACTGGAATTGACCTCCAGATGGATATATATCTGCAACCCGGGCTGAGCTTCACTGATCTGAGCAGGTGGCCTGATGTTCCAGCCACCGCAGCTCCTCTCCCTCCCGCCACTAAATCCATCCTCCGGGCTCAGACACGGCTCAGCGCCATCTCGGCTTGTTAGTCCACCACATGACCGGACCTGCCGCTGCCAGGGAGGAAACACCTGCCCGGGCCAGAACGACAGACCCCGAGGGGGCCACCGAGGGGGACGGACATCAAGAACAACAGCGACGGGAAGGAGATGGCAAATTAGCGAGGCCAGAGGCGTCGGATACAGGAGGACGGGCGTCGGGAGGAGGGCGCCGGCGCCTCCTGTCACCTCGGGGAGCTGCAGAGACGCTTGGCGTCCTTAATAAGCCGTCCAGAGCTTGTGGCAGATCTGGAGGGGAGACGCCGCCTCCGCTGTCCTTCTGAATCCACACAGCTAAAATTGGACATGTTGGGCGAGAGCGCCGCTCGCCATCTGGATATGTGAATTCAGCGAAGCAGATGTTGCATCCTATCCGGTGTGAAAAGACGATGAGTTTTTTTCGCAGCTCCCGCAGCTCCTGTCTGCTGCACGGATATCTGCCGGAACCAGAACCTCGCACGAGTGACCAGGAAACAAACCCAATGGAAACCCTTGAATCTACACGTAGCCCTCAGTGCTAAGCTAGCAGGTGGGATTATGAATCACGGGAAAAACCAACACTTGTAGTTTATAATCCGCCAAGGAGGCGGTCCTGACAGCATCTTTCTGAGAACAGCACCTCGGATCTTCTCACAGGGATCCTGGAGGACGGCTTCATCCTGCCGAGGGTTCTTGTCCTTAAAACTGAGAAAGGAAAAAGCTTCCCGGCAAAGCCTGGCGGTGGCAGCACCGGCGGGAAAGGAAAGACGTGTGTGTGTGTGTGTGTGTGTGTGTGTGTGTGTGTGTGTGTGTGTGGTGTGGTGTTACCTGAGGTGGGTGACTTGCTTCTCTCCATGTCGACAGACTGCTGGGTGTCAGAGAGCTCGGTGAGGCCTGCGGTGGTCAGGAGGACAGGAAACAAACATCATGAGCTTCAGAGTAGCAGCGGCAACCGGAGCGTTGGAGCTCCGCGGGCCCGAGGAAGACGTTCAGACCGAAGATCCGAGTTCCGGTTCTGCTTTGGGACGGAGCTCGGCGGAGGGCCGGCGCCTTATCGTAGCACCATCGGATCGGGAGGATTGAAATCTCCTCTCCGGAACTCGGATCCCTTTAAACGATGTCTTCCCGGAGCACGCCGGCCGAGCTCCGAGTCGCGCGACACAAAGTGACGAAACATCACGGACGGGACCGCCGGAGGTCACATGCACGGCGCCGCTCCTTCGGCCTCCATCACCGGAGAGCGTCTTCCTCCGGTCGGAGGTTCAAGCCGCGGAGGGTCCGACGGGTCCTTCTGGTCGGCGAAGGCCGAGATGCGGTGACTCGTCCCTCAAAGGACAAACCGGGAGGCGGCGCTGACCGCCATCTCCATGACAACCGCCTCTTTGGCTTGTCCTTTGGCTTGACCCCAGCCCAGAGTCGCCCAGCCCCGCCCCCCTCCCCCCAACACACACACACACACACACACACACACACACACACACACACACCCCAGCCTTTCTGCGGAGGCCAGACTTACTCTGATAGGATGTACGGATCCTTTTCTTTGAATCTGAGTAAAAGTTAGACAGGCCACGCATGCAAAACTCTGTCGGGCCGCCAACGGACCGGGGGGAGGGGGCGGAGAGGACGGGTCGATGGCGGGTTCGGAAGGAGGGAAGAGGGGTAGAAACGTGAAGAAAACCAACAGAGGAGGGAGCGATGGAGGAGGAAAGGAGGGAAAAGGGGAGAGAGAAGAAGACAAAGGCTTAGAGAGGAAAAGAAGGTGAGGGCAAGCAGAATTACTTTCAAGGACCAACTCCCGGAGCGTACCTGCGACGGCAGCTAGCCGCAGGGACGCTAACGTGCTAAGCGTGTTTCGAACCCAACGGCGATCGCACTCCTGAGCTGGCGGCCAACGCTTCGGACGAGCGGGAATCCGCTAAAAGTCACGGAGAATCGAACCGATGCTTCCGATTTTGGTAAAAACGCCGCATCGCCTCCCTGCGCTAACCGTCTCGCTAACCGTCTCGCTAACCGTCCAAAACGCCCGACCTGATCGATAAGCAATCATGCAGATTTATCAGGGATATTCAGACATATAGACGACACGTATATATATGTGCACAAACACAGGTGTGGTGACGGCGGTCCAACAAGCCTTGTTTTCAGGATCCCGTTAAATCCGAACGCTCCAGATCGCCGTAGCGACCGCCCGTGGCTCGGAGACGGTCTCGGCCAATGAGATGAGTCCTCCCGTTCGCCTCAAACAAAACCGTGACGGTCGGAGAAGGATTCAAACTAGTAGAACCTGCACTCAAGTGTGTGAGAAGCTTCCAGAAGCAGAAGCTCAGTAGAGGAGAGGAGCAGGATGGAGGTCAGGAGGTGAGAGAGCTTTGTGGCTTTTGGATTATGGATCTACCGTACGTTCAAGCAGGGACACGAACAGGACGGAGATCTCCGACGACAGCACGCGCGGCTACGACACACACGTGCTTCGAGGTTTGGTCTTTGCAGAGGAGAAGGAGGATAGACCTTCTGGAATGACGCGCAGATGTTCGAATAACGCACGTCTAGAGCGAACCTCGTTTTTCGTCAGTGGACTCTGAATGTTGAAGCACGAAAATGAAGATATCGGAGGGATAATAGGGAATCTGTCCTGGCTACCGACGTGTCCACAGGTCAGGAGAAACATCTCACACCGTCCCTCTGTGGAGGAGCTCGGCTCCGTGATTTCGATTTCTCCGGGATGATGTCGTTCGCGAGGGTTTAGGTGGCGGGAGAAGGATCGGCGGTGAAGATAGGAGGAGACAGACCAGGACAGCAGAGGTGAGTCTGGATGTGACAGTGAGGTTGTTGACACCTTTCCGCTGCTGGCGTGTCCATGCACACGTGTGTGTGTGTGTGTGTGTGTGTGTGTGTGTGTGTGGTACCTGAGGTGGACTGCCTGTTCCTGCGGGGGGAGCGGGTGAGGCGCTGGTAGGGGTCGGCGGCGCCGTACAGATCCAGCATGGACACACACAGCAGGAGCGTCTTCTGCAGGTAGTCCACCACGGCCAGGCCGTTGCAGTTTCCAAACGCCAAGCTGCACGCACGCGCACACACACACACACACACACACACACAAACACACACACACACTCCCATTAGGGAGTACGTGTGTCTTCGCCATGGTGGTCAGTAAGTGTTTGAGTCATTTCTGTCTTCTGACTTCTGGAAAGACGAGGCTCTGGATTTGGCTGCTGACCGCAACATCTCTGCTTCACCTCATGGAGGACATCCAGGTCGGATGTGGACCGACAGACATCCAGACATCTCCGCAGTGTTTGGACGGTGGGGGGAACCAGGAGAACCCTGAGGAACCCCATGTAGACACGAGGAGAACATGGAGACTCCACACAGGAAGGAACCCTATGGGGATCCAATCGGGGACCTTCTTACTGCGAGGGGGCGGGGCTAACCCCCGCCCGCATGCGGGTACTTTATTTATTTGTAAGCAAATAAAATAGCAAACTGAGCTTCTGATGAGGAACATCTCGCATTTGAGAAGACTCGGACATCTTGTCACGTAGAGGAACCCGTCTGGAGCGACGGGAAGATGAAGGGCACCTCATGAGGCCCTGGACGCCACTTCAAACAGGAGGTCCATTAGCATTCATCTAGCATTCAGCCAATGAACTCTCCTGAACCCATTCATCATCAAATGGTGACTGAAGCTCCTGGACCTTCAGAACCCAAACCCTCCTGAGATTCTCTGCCACCTCCTCCTCAGAGAGGTCCAGTTCAGGACCTCTCTGAGGAGGAGGTTGGTCTGAACCTCCTGGACAGGTGACTTACAGGCCGTAGGCAGAGTTGATGTCCAGACTGGTGATCTGCTGAGGAGGTTCACCGTCCATCCACTGCAGCTGGATGACCAGTTCCGCCTGGTAACCAGGGGGCACCCGGACCGCCCGCTCCTTCACCCTGAAGACACGGAGGAACGGGTTAAAGAACACCGACATGAAGGTCGCGGCCGTGGTGTCTGGTTTGGAGACACCGAGGAGACAGCAGAGGTGAAGATGTGGAGGTTCCTCTTTGGGAGTGAGAAGAACGGAGAGCATCGGGAAGGAGTCCATCCATGTTAGATATTCTGGAGATAAAGTCACACTGAAATGGCTGACATGGACAGGGGAGGGATGGAGAAGATCTGGGTAGAAGGATGCTAAGGTTGGAGAGGGTCTGGAGGAAAAGCAAAGAGGAGGTGATGGAAAGGAGAGGGTTAGATAGAAGCAGGTGATTGGCTGCAGCCCCTGAAGGCCCCAGAAGGAAGAGAAGAAGCCTCCATGATGGAGAGGCTTCACGGAGGCTGTTCCACTCACGGTCCTCCATCGAGAACCTCAGCGCTGAAAGTGTGAGGAGCACCTTTCACAGAAGATCCCGAATCATGTCCTGACTCCATGGTCCTTGGAGCGCTTCCTGGTTCCTGCACACACTGATGGCCCTTCAACAATGTGTGTGTGTGTGTGTGTGTGTGTGTGTGTGTGTGTTCTCCTGCCAGTCCTCTTCCGTCTCACCAGGTCATTTATCCTCTGTGGACATGAAGCCCAGCCTTCTCCTGTCTGCAGCTTCCCAGTTGCTCCTTTCACTCTTTCACTTTTTGACTTTCCTACTTTCCTCTCTGCAGGATCACGTCCGCTTCTTCTTCAGATCTCCGTCCAGAAAAACCTGACCTGAACTTCACGGAGGTTCCCGAACTTCTACGCCTGCTAAAACAACGGCCGTGTACGGAGACAAACATCCATTCGCCCTTTCATCCACACGTCCATGAACCTCCTGCATGTGTTTGGACGGTTGGAGGAACCTTGAGAGCCCTGAGGAACCTCACGGGTGCAGGTCTTACTTCAGGTATGGGACGGTGTCCTTGCCGGAGTCCCCGCCGGGGCTGGCGGGGTGCTGGCAGTGGGTCTGGGGCGAACGGGAGCCGGGCTCCGAGAAGCAGGGGTTGTTTTCGTTCTCCGACGGCGACGTGACCTCCTCCTGCTCGCACTGCAGACGCACCTCCAGCGCCTGGAGACCAAGCAGACGTCACGCCGGGTCCACGCCGGGTCCACGCCGGCCCTCGCGCACCGCAACCGTCGGGAGGAACGGACTTGGGAGTCGGACTCACCACGATCTGGGCGTTGGCCTCGTATTTGCTGAAGCGGTACAGGATGACGTAGGCCGAGATCCCGACGACGCAGAAGATGCGACTCTGAGGACACCAGCTGACCATCTGCACCGCGAAGGGGTCCTCCTCCAGCAGCTCCGCCGCCCGACCCTCTCCCGCTTTGGGCTTCTCGAACACCTTGGAGGTCTTCAGCTTGTAGAGCATCTGGAGGGTGACTGAGCAGAAACATCTGGGTGAAACGCCGGAGGAGGTGGACTCGCGAAGCCTATCGGTTTTTTTTTTCCTTCAGAAGAAGGTGGTTAAACTCAGAGTACCGACGTCGGCCAATTTTTGATCCGTCCAGAGGGAGGGTGTCAAATATAAGATGAATTTTTATATCTATTTTTGTCTTCTCGCCGGCAGGAAAGGGAACTCACTTGCCGACGCGTCCCAGAACTTGATCGATCCATCGGCGTGTCTAGACGAGAAGAACGTGGACGATCAGTTGAAATGAGCATCAACATGTAAACCGGGAAGTCGGAGGACGAGTGAGGAAGCCGCTGATTCCCAAAGCTGTGAGTCCTACTCGATCACGGGCGGAGTCTCCAAAGGGCCAAACGTCAAGCGATGGAGCTCACCCGGTGATGATGATCTCCGGGTAGGTGTGCGAGCCAACCGTCCACATCCCTCCACTGATTGGCCACTCCTGTGATATCAGAGACAATCTTCAGAAGCTAATCTTACGAGGCAGAGTCTGTGCTCCAATTTGAAAACACGGATCAGCCGTTCGGGTTATTTTGTCTTTATTTCCCCCAAAACAGCCCTCATCTGCCTCTTGTTCCAAAGGCTCTCCTATCTTCTGCTCCGGGGCTTCGGCGGAAACCAGACATGTTTTCCACATCGACGACGGAATGACGATCAGCTCAATTGCAAAGTGCAAACATGTCCAGGGAGGAAAGACCCAAGCGGGAGCTTCCCTTCACCCACCTTCTGGCTGTAACCGGTCTTCTTGTGTTTGGCTCCTATGGAGTAGAGGATGGGTATGACGTCCGGTGGACAGTCTGCAAAATAGGCCGTGCAGGTGACCGGAGACTCGTGGATGTCCATGGGGTAGGGGTTCTCGAAGACCGGGAAGCTGAAGGACAAAACGCAAGCACATGGAGGACTGGTCATCTAGCGCAGCAGCACCTTGCTTCACTTGGTCCGGCCTCCTGGCATCTCGGAAGCTCTGAGTAGGTACGGTCTTGTTGTTCCCGCGATACCAGACTTTCTCAGCTCCTGACCTCCGGGTTCCCATCCGGTCCATCCCTGACTGGCCTGCTTCCCCTTGTTCCTCGCCCTCCACCACCTCTGCTCCTGCCTGACCGTCAACCGAGAAAAGATCTCGTCGTGGCCGTGCTGTGGTTGGGTCCAGAAGAGTGATACCCGTTAGAGCTAGAACTCCCCTTTAGAAGGTAGCGCCCGTTGAGCCTGGTATCCTCTGAGCTGAACAGAGAAGTTACACCCTGAGCCGCGAATGTACGGGAATACCAACCAACGAAACATGGCGCTCACAGGGGACTGGAGTGCGGTAGATGTATCTGGTATCTGATAGGACATGGACGCCAAGGTAGACGACGCACGCCTGATTATCTTTCACGCCGTCCTGATGTGAGAGTACATCTCAGAGATCAGCTGTGCAATGAGTTGAAACCCGGAGACAGTGAAAAGGCACTTGTTCCTGTGTAACAGCTGATACCGGTAGCCTATTTAAAGGGTTGAACTCATGTACACCTCGTGAGCAGGAACCGAGCCGCTCTTAGAAGTCCTTCCCGAGCTTCACGTATGGCTTTGTCTCCGAACTCCAGCACCGCCCTCTCCTGAACGGACCCTCCACCGAAAAGCCCGAGGTGAAGTCGCCGTGCAGTCGCACTCCTGAGCTCTGCTCGGACCCGGAGCTCCACTGCTACCAGCGATGGCTCCACCCTAACTCAGTGTGATTGTCGGTGGACAAGGAGTTGGCAAAATCCTCCATGCGGTCGTGCTGTCATGCCGAGAATTCGCAGTCGCCCGGAGGATTAACATCTGCTAAACACATACTTGCTCTGTGTGAGGTCCACCACGATTAAGTCCTTCTCCAGAAGCACCACCACTGCATAGGGCTCTTGGACCTCTGGAAGATAGAAAAGCCACATGAGATGATGAGGACATTCTGTTCGATGCAGGTGATGCAGGAACCGTGCTGTGACGCTGCATGTAGAAGGGATGAAATGGCGACCGTGATGCAGAGATGAAGAACATCAGGAACATGAGGAACGGGCTGAGGCCCTGCACTCGATCTAACAGCGTCACCTGGGAAACTGCACAACCTTCAGTGAAGGCATCTCATGGATCCTGGAAGTGTGCTTCTAGAGTTGTGAGATGCCGGAGTGGTGCCTCCGCATTGTCTGGAGACCATGATCCAAACCAGGACCACAACAGACCGGTTCATATGGAGGTTCACTTGGAGAAACGAAACCTCTGGACACCATCTCACCGTATCACGATGACACGGTGAATAATGAACGCCTATTAAATGAATCCCGATTAATCTCGACGAATCCTCTGTCCGATCAATCGTCACAGTCCCTAGACGGCCCTGAATCGTTTTGGTTGTTTCGGGTGGTTTCCAACCTCTCAGAGGTGTTGAGATCCTCCTGCTGACCACCTGGAAACCATAAAAGGTCCCCTGGGATGAGACCTTCTAATGGTGTCAGATGATGCCGCTTGAACCCGCATTGAAAACGCTTGTAAACGCGCTCGGAGTCTAAACATGAGTTTCCCCTTTCCATCCCAGAGGTTGAAGAGTTCCCTCTCTGGACGCACATCTGGAGTTGACCTTTCTGCGTCCTGACTTGTGTGAAAATTGAAAAACTGACCGACCGACCGACCGGCGGTGTCCTCGAGGAGTGGATGTTCTCAGGGAGCTACCCGGGGATGCCGAAAACACATCAGACCGTTTTTGTGGCGACACGTCTTTGCACTTACCGTTGTTGTACGGCGTCTCACAGAGGGTCATGAACTCCACGATGGGGTAGTCCATCTCCAGCACCGTGATGGCCTTTCCGTGCATAATGGTTAATGTCGGCCGCCGTCCTGCCTTGTCGTACGAAAGACCGCCGGAGAATATGACAAAAGGCTCGCTGGCGTGGAGGAAAAAGAGGGCTTGAGAAAAAGGGGCTGTGTTAGTCTGTCCTAACGGCGGCCGTCAAAACTGACCGGAGGGACAGAATCACAAAAGATAAACCATCTGATAAATATCCACCGGGCAAACGGCGTCCTCCGAGCTTCCCGCTCCCTTCCCCTCTTCTAGAAGAACCACCAGTTCCAGCTGGAGCGCTCTCTGGTGTCACCCACAAACTCCGGAGTCTCCACAACCTTCCTACCGATCGTCTCCTCCTCGGTGAATCCGTGACTTAAGAGAAAACAGCGATGGTCCAAACACCATCATCGAACCGGAGAACTCGTTCGGTCCCGCTGCCATCAAGGCGACCTCGGAACGACTGTCCTTACTCCACTGTTTCCCGCTTCAGAACTTCCACGGACTCCCTGCGCTGACCTTTCACCAGCTTTCTTGATGAGCACTTTTGCCGTTGCGCCATTCTTGTCTCACTGCCCTTTGTCGTGCTGCCAGATATTGATGCGTGGCACAGCCTTGCAAAGTTGCCTACGTATCTTCTAAGTTACTGACACCTCATCTGCTGTCTGGTACTCAAGGTGGGCACCAAGGTGAGACTTCCGTTGTTCAGGGAGACGCTTTCCTGACTCCGCACGCGACAATAAACTCTTGACGGACGCATAACTTCATGGGATACGTGTTGCAGACACTGCACACACATCTGCGTCTTCCATTCACGTACCTGCTCCTCAAGGTCTTGTACTCCACTTTGAGAATCGGTTTACACGACTCCTTCCTCACATCCTTCTGTATTTTGCCTGAAATGACAAAAATGGTTGGACTTCACGAGGAGAATATGAGCACAGACCCTGGAGTCCTTCAGCATGGACCCAGCCTCTCCTCTGAGAAGAGGACCAGGGATATAAGTCACTCCCTGGAATACAGCGCAAGCCAAGGTATCCGGTGAACATCTCCTGCTGTGGAGGACCTCCTCAAACCGGGAGTCGGGCCTCCCTGCTGGGAACGTGAGACATTGGCAGGATGTCACACCTCAACGTATGAGATGTTCAGGAGCTTCATGCAGGTTTTCCTGGTTCCCAGAGTCTAGAAGTAGACAATGCTTCCACTCTTCTTCTGGGTACCGTTAACCATTGAGTGCGACTCAACTCGAGAGGGAAGTCCGTCTGCTCTTGGACACCCTGGTCCTGTAAGATGATCTCCAGGAGTGTCTGCCTCAGAGATGCAGCCACTTCTGGACCTTCCACATCTTCAGAAGCTCTGAACTCACTGCACCGGTCAAAGCTCCCTCGAAGTTGCTTCTCTGGGACTTCAGTCAAGGTCTGCTCTGAACGTGGAGTGCCGGCTACCCGCAAATCAAGGCTCTTTCCTTGATCCAGGCTTCAGACCTTCTCCAAGTGGAATTGGCCTGATTCCACTAAACCTTAACCCGTGGAGGTTCCTCCTCATCGGGGGTATCTCGTGAAGCTGTGAAGGAGAAGAAGAAGGAGCAGTCTGAGTGTCTCACCGTGGGGGAAGGTGACCTGGATGGGCTTGGTGGTGTTCCTGAGGTTCCACAGGGTCAGGCTACCATCCGAGTGGCTGCACATGAACTGCTTCCCTTCATGGTGCCAGCTGACGGAGTGGATGGCCTGCAGCAGAAGGACAGAGGACCTCTTATGGTTCAGCGAGATGGCCGGGAGAAGACCAACCATACAAACAAACAGTCTGAGACACGAAGATATGCGTCAGTTCAATTTCTCTTGGAGGTTTGACTTCTGCGTCCAGCGGCTGTTTGCGGTTCAGATGTTCAGGTCTCCTGATATCTGAGAGTGATGGCGTTCATGATGCTCAGTGTACTGTACAATCAGTGTGTGTGTGTGTGTGTGTGTGAATTACATACAAAGAAATACTAGTGCTTCTCCTCTGGGTTGCCTCCTCCAGGGGTCTTCATAGTCAATCATCTGCCTCCATCTAGCCCTCTCCTCTCCACCAACTACCTTCCTTCCCCTCCATCCATGAACTTCCTCTCTGGTGTTCCTCCACAGCTCCTCCAACCTCAGCATCCTTCTTCCCAGATCTTCTCCATCCCAGAACATCTAACGTGGACGGACTCCTTTCTGATCCTCACCATCCTCCTCACTCCAAAGAGGAACCTCCACAAATCTCCAAACCTCCACAAACGTCTTCCCAAATATTCAAGTGAATAACTGTATGATCGGAAACCCTGAAGAGGTCAAATATCATATCGGACCCTTCGCTTAGTTTTAAAAATCATTTTAAAAGGACCTGTAAAGCCTTGAAGTTCAACATTACCAACTTTCGACACGTCAGGAACGTGTTATAACTAGAAGCTGCAAAGTCCTACCTTGATGCCACCATCATATCCCACATCTTATATTGCATATCATCCTGGTCTCAGGCTCACCTGACAACCCTAAAATCTGAGCTCTTTACATAATCAAGCCCTGAAAATTCTTGATAAAAAGCCAAGGCGCTACCATCGTTACCATATCTCGGGAAATATAAAATATTAAGTTTCGACAACTTGATCGGATACTCTGATATCCGTCTGGTCCACAAAATCTTCCATAACGCCTCTTAAGACCTTCATCAAGCCTCGCTGCCGACTCACGAGTCCAGTGCCGAGGTCGGTGTCTAGAGGAGACTGCGATGTTCCTGAAAGAAAGTCTGCCTTTTCTCAATCTGCCTTTTCCTATGAAGCCATCAAAGAATGGAATGGGCTTCCAGACAATCTGAAGAACATGACTGATTTTCACAAATTGGATTCTGGAGCTCCAAACATGCTAACAATGCCAGACGGGTATTTTACCAAAGTAATAATATCACAACAATAGCACCTTCAACTTGCAAAACACATATTTTATTGCCTGTTTATATATTGTATAGTTATTTTATTGCCTATCTGTATATTTTATATATATATTGTCTATTTTATACAGTTTTATATTTGTAATGTCCAGGACTACAGATGGAAATTAGCGATGAGCTACAATCTGGTACAAACATCTCCGCCTCTGTGCTTAACGTAACTGTCCTAATAAACTTCTAAACAAACAAACATCTCCCCCCCTGCTGCCTCCTGTCTTCTCCTCAGTATCTCCAAACCAGACACCACGCCTGCTTCGTCCTCCATCTTCTCCACCCTCCCTGTACGCCAAGCCGATGCTCTTTCCCCCCCCCATATCCTGGAGCTCACCTCATCGTAGTAGATCCTGAAGTCAGCTCTTTTGGCCCGGAGGTCCCACTGCACGATGGTCCCGCTCTCGAAGCCGATGAGGAGCTGGAGAGAAAAGAGAAGGTTGAGATGACACACTGGGAGAGGAAAAACTCGACTTGGACCAAAGAAGGTCTTTCGGGGCGTCGCTGCTCTAAATCCAGGTCCAGATAGTGTGTGTCCACTGCGAGATGCTGTGAGCTGATGCTCAGCGCGTCACGGGAAACATCTCATGGGCTTTTTCTGGCTTCCTTTCTGTCAGACGTAGCCTCCATCTTCATGTCCTGACAGTCAAATAAATGATTCATGCAACATAACACAAGACACACACACACAGTGCAGAACTCCCCATGCATACAAGCGTGAACACACACACACACACACACACACACACAGCACGAGGAGGTTGCATCATAGAAGACAGGGAGTGATGATGGAGGACGGCTTTTGAGTTAGAGGGCAGGGAAGCGTGATGACGTTTCTGATTGTACGATGAGGAAGAAGAAGCTTTGCATAATTTGCGTGGCCCCAGATGGCCGCCGCCGTGCACGGTGCACGTCCTGGCTCCGGTGAGGACGACACGTCGGACTTATTTTGACATATTCAAAGACGGTATCTGTTGTGAGGACATCGCTCGGCGAACATCTCGACGGTTGCAGGTCTGAAGGCAAAGACCAGGAGACTCTACTCTTGGTTTAATCAATACAATGACCTTAAAATGACCTTCACTGCACCTTCACTTCTTCTGAAATGCAAATGTTGTGGGTCCTCATGGACAACATGTTGTTGGATATCATTGTGGGATCTATCTAGCAAGTTAGCAGAATAGCAATCTATCTAGCTATCTGTCCCGGTGCGGGGGAGCAGACTCCAGCAGGGAACCACACCTCAGGGCAGAAATCTGGATGGAAAGCGCTTTATTGCGTTGAAACGGCAGGCAGGGTGTCGCCGGTGAGCCCCTGGCCCCGAGACAGAGTTGCACAGGGCTGGGTCTCACCAGGACGGGTTCAGAGGTCACACCGGCCGACTGGGTCTGGTCGTAACGGGGTCGGGGTCCGTTTCGTGGCAGGGATCCGCAGGGATCTGAGAGCCACGATCCCCCGGCGCCAGGCAGCGCATGCCGCTGCCCTTTATAGGGATCTTCATTAGCGGCATCTGCTGCAGCTGGCGCCGATTACAAATTGGGATCAGGTGTGATACCCTGACACTCTATCTATCTATCTATCTATCTATCTATCTATCTATCTATCTTGCAAGCTAGCAGAATATCTATCTATCTATCTATCTATCTATCTATCTATCTATCTATCTATCTATCTATCTATCTATCTTGCAAGCTAGCAAGCTAGCAGAATATCTATCTATCTATCTATCTATCTATCTATCTATCTATCTATCTATCTATCTTGCAAGCTAGCAAGCTAGCAGAATATCTATCTATCTATCTATCTATCTATCCATCTATCTATCTATCTATCTATCTATCTATCTATCTATCTATCTATCTATCTATCTATCTATCTATCTATCTATCTATCTATCTATCTATCTATCTATCTATCTATCTTGCAAGCTAGCAAGCTAGCAGAATATCTATCTATCTATCTATCTATCTATCTATCTATCTATCTATCTATCTATCTATCTATCTATCTATCTATCTTGCAAGCTAGCAAGCTAGCAGAATATCTATCTATCTATCTATCTATCTATCTATCTATCTATCTATCTATCTATCTAGCAAGCTAGCAAGCTAGCAAGCTAGCAGAATATCTATCTATCTATCTATCTATCTATCTATCTATCTATCTATCTATCTATCTATCTAGCAAGCTAGCAGAATATCTATCTATCTATCTATCTATCTATCTATCTATCTATCTATCTATCTATCTATCTATCTATCTATCTATCTATCTATCTATCTATCTAGCAAGCTAGCAAGCTAGCAGAATATCTATCTATCTATCTATCTATCTATCTATCTATCTATCTATCTATCTATCTATCTATCTATCTATCTATCTATCTAGCAAGCTAGCAGAATATCTATCTATCTATCTATCTATCTATCTCTATCTATCTATCTATCTATCGATCTATCTATCTATCTATCTATCTATCTATCTATCTATCTATCTAGCAAGCTAGCAAGCTAGCAGAATATCTATCTATCTATCTATCTATCTATCTATCTATCTATCTATCTATCTATCTATCTATCTGTCTATCTGTCTATCTATCTATCTATCTATCTATCTATCTATCTATCTATCTAGCAAGCTAGCAGAATATCTATCTATCTATCTATCTATCTGTCTGTCTGTCTAGATCAGGGGTCAGGAACCTTTTTGACTCCATAAAAGCCAAATATATCAAAATATATTTCATCGAGAGCCATACAGTATTCTTAAAGTCCAATAACTCAAATATGTCTCACTTTCAATGCGACTTCTGGTGCTGCTTCTGGGTTTGTTCGACGTGTCGCTTTATATTTG
The DNA here is from genome assembly GCF_037954325.1 of Fistularia commersonii. Classification (NCBI taxonomy): domain Eukaryota; kingdom Metazoa; phylum Chordata; class Actinopteri; order Syngnathiformes; family Fistulariidae; genus Fistularia; species Fistularia commersonii. The sequence continues at coordinate 3,700,728 of NC_141287.1, read as the reverse complement.
ACCGTTTCATGGATGCAATTTTATCACTGCGTATCAGACAAAGTGCAGATCCAGATGCACTTTGATCCGTCCACGCAGCTCAGAATGCACGGCAATCATCGTCTTATTTTCCTTTTTGCCATCTTTTCTGTCACTAGGATAAACTAGTTGACTATCTGCTAAAATAGATTCCTTCACCTTTACAATAACGTGCTTGGAAGCCATCGGTTCCCGACCTGACCTTTGAAATGAGAGTATTTTGAAGAAATATCACCAGTATTTTAAAATCAGTTCCAAACTGTTTTTGTTTTTCAACTCAAAATTGTCTGGGAGCCAAACGCCGTCGCCGGACGAGCCACAGCTTCCCGACAGGCACGGGCAGAACATGGAGACTCCACGCAGAAAGGCTTGGACCTTCTGGCTGGGAGGCAGAAGCTCCGACCTCTGCACCTCTGCACCTCTGCAGAAGTGAAGGTCTTTCCCTCGGGAGGACCGAGAAGAACCCGGGGAGATGTTTTTCTCCAGACGCTCACCTTGCCTTCGTCTTTCGGGCTGTCGCTCAGATGGACCACAGGTCCCGGGTGAGTTTTGGTTGATCTGAAAGGAGAAAAGAGGTGAAGGACATGCAGGTGGAGGAGGATCTGATCCAGGACCATCTGAGATGGGTTTTAGAGAAGCTCCACAAATGCGGATGTCGTGATGGAGCTCAGGATCAGAACCATCACGCGGAGCTTCGTTGACATTTTGTTTCGCAAATTGACGACAAATACATTTCTAATGAATATCAAAAGCGACGTACAATTATTATTATCATTATTATTGAAATTGTTGTCATTTGAAAGGTGACGATGAACCTCTGAGGCCACGTGGATTATTTCATGTGTTTGATTGTCACATTGGTTTGTGGAGAGAAAGAAGAATGTCCGCGAACTGAAAGTAACCAGATACCTTTTGATCGTCCTCCTAATATTATGGTGAAACGTCATTTAGCCTTGGTGTTTGCACATGAACCAACTCACACACAGGTTCTTCAGAAACCATCAGGCTCCACAGATTGACGGACAAAGATCTTAGAAGTAGAGATTAATTGGTAAAAAGGGGAAAAGGTGGCACGTGAAGCGAGCAGCTTGTTCTGCATCCCGATCGGCTCGATAAAATGTTCAGAATTCACTGACGATCCGCGTGCGCAGGAGGGCGGAGCCTCCAAACGACCATCCAGCCACTCATTCACGCGTCCCGTGGAGACGTATGACCACCGGCCCGTCACAGACGTGCAACCATCACACGTCTGGACCGTGATGGTCGCTTGGATGTGTTTGGACTCTGGGAGGAACCTGCCGACGGGGAGAACATGGCAACTCCACACAGGAAGGCCTCCTGCGGGAATCCTGGCAGGGACCTTCTGGCTGGCAGGCAGAAGCACCACCAACACTGTGCACTCAGTATTAGGTGGAGGGGCTGATTCAGAAATATCTGTCTACGTGCACATGACCGACAGATGAAGACGAAGGCGTCACTCCAAGACCTTTTTCTCTTTGGTGACGCCGTACGTAATGCAGGGGTCAGGAAGTAACCTTCTGAAAGGTTAGAAGACTAGCGCAAGGAGCGTGTTCAATCACAATAGCGTGCGCTCTGATTAGAAGCTAATTGGGCCGATTGCTCCGGCGAGTGCACGGTCCATGGTCCCGCAGGGAGAAGGTCAGCAAAGTTCGCCCAAAGCGACGGCGATCCATCTCTCCGACAAACCGGCTCGGGGATAAAATGCATCGGTAGCTTTGAAAACATCGAGCGTCTTGTATCTGAGCTGCTTCCACCACCATCCGGGGCTCGAAGCGTCTCCGCGTGAAGATCCTGACTGAACGCCGAGAAGAGACGCTTAGCTTGCATTCTAATGTTCAAAAGCAGCAGACACCAACAGAAGGACGACTCTGGCCTCCTTCCTCACACATGAGGACGCCCGGGAAGCTGCTGGAAGACGTGGATGAAACCCGTCAACCGGAACCCGCCGCTGGAGGCCGATAAACAAAACATAAGTGCGTTTCCTGTACGGTAGCGAAGAGCTACAAGTGTTGAGTCTGAACAAACCACCGCTTGTAGCGGACGGAGCTAATCATAGCCGCTAAGAGCCACGCACGTCCAACTCAAGATGTTTGGTGGTACGTCGTCCTCCGTGGAACCCGATGGGTCTTCAGAAGTTGCGTCTCAACCTCCTGTCCATTTCCACCTTCAGCCAGGAGGAAACAGTCTGACGCCCCCTTCGCCTTCCAGGTTCGCGTTCATCTCACCGCGCGGACCCGGTTGTCGGTCGAGTGCCGTCGGACCCGCAAAGGTTCCGGAGTCAGGAGAGGCCTTCTGGGCTGGCGGTGCCACCCTGGTGGACCTGCCCGGGTACTTGGCAGGTCTTCATGTCGGTCCACCGCCCGTTCTATCCGCCGCACACCCGCACTGCACCAAGGACTTCCGTTCTCAGAGTTGAGAATGTTTTTCCCGGTTATTGAATTTCAGCGAAGAGAGAAATAATTTCAAGCGGATCTTTGCCTTTGTGTGTTGAAAGCGATGTTGAGCGAACGCAGGGAGGCCTTCACACCGCCCATACAAACGCTCGGACCCCGGAGCGTTTCCGACCGACTCGGTCAAAAATCAATCTCTCGCCCGTCAAGGCCGAACGCCGCAAAAGACCTCGCGTTCCGAGAAGCCGTGAGGACGACGGCGATGAAGGCGTAGCGTCGGAGCCGGGCGTCCCGGAGGGGCCGTCCCTCGCCCGCCGCCCCGTTCATCAGGCGGGGAATCGGCCGGGCGTTTTACGCTAAAGCGCATAATTCCAGGCGTGAAACACGACAAAGTGCGGGTTCGGCCGCGGAGACGACGCATATAATCACTGCGGTGAATCAGCGGTTGCCATGGCTGCGGGCTGCCAGGCCTTCACCCCCTCGGGACCTGCTCTCCGACGCAAAAGGCAATATAGTGAAGTGATGATGGAGTAGGTGTGTGTGTGTGTGTGTGTGTGAATGTTTCGGCAATGCGCTGGCTGAATGACTATCCAGTTCTGAGAAGTTAGAAGTAAAGACACTTGTGATCCGGGCGGCCATGTTGGTTTAACATCCACTTTCTGGGTGTGTGATAGAGGGTGGAGAAGGAACCGGCGGTCCTTCACCTCTCCATGCCTGCTCATCCCGACCACCTGCTTCTGTATCGATGCTAAATCAGACCTTCTCCACGCTGGAGGAACCTTCTGCAGCCTATCGGCGCATCCAGAGAGCAGAGGAACCGGAGAACGTGGACCTCGAACCATCTCCTGCTCCCAGGCTGGGTCTTTTTAGAGGTTCTTGATGATCGGTGGAGGCCACAGGCCGCGCCTATTAGCAGATACTTCTTCAGACTGCAGAGCACCATCTCTTGGATGTCGTCTTGTGATGAAATAGATGGAAACGGTGTGAAATGAAGAGGTTCGAGCTCTTCTGTCCTGCAACAACTCAGAGGGCTTCCCAGGGTTAGCGAACAGCTAACGGAGATCTTAGCGCAGGAAGAAGATAAAACCACTCCAGCCTTTTATAGCCCATGGTTATAACTCCATGAAGACCGTGGCACCTTCTACCTCCACGTGTTCCACGTCATCTTCTTCGAAGTGTGGAGCTGAAGGAGCTCTTCACACCGGTGGTCCCTCCTCCTCCTCCTCCTTCTTCTTCTTCTTCTTAGCAGTATTTTGTCTGGAAGCTGCTAACGTCTGCATCCTTCATGCAAAGAGCCGTGGAGGTCCTTCCTGGCAGCGTCTATCAGATCGTGGAGCTTCTGACGTCTCTGCTTCTCCCGGCCGCCGTTTCGCCGGCGCGACGATCAGGAGTGACTAAGAACCTTCGCAGCTTCTTCCGGAGCTTTAGCCTCTTCGCGAGGCCGCAGATGTTCAGACATGTGGTGCGGAGAGAAACCAAGTCCTGTCTGCTGATTCCCAAACACCTCCCAGCCTTCTCTGTGGTGATTGGCACGCAGGCCTCCCACACACACACACACACACACACACACACACACTCGTCAGTGTTATGACAAAGTTTGGCCTGTCACAGCCGACAAGACGGTTTTGGTATGTAAGTGACTTGTGACTGCCACTGCGGCAGGCGACCCGTCAGGGTGACACCAGCGAGCTGGTGTAGGTGGAGAAGATGCAGAGGAGGGAGTGTGTGTGTTTGTCATCATCCGGTTGATGAAGGAGCAGGAGAACAGTGTGTGTGGACACACTGATGAACCCTTCTGCCCGACAAAGTCAACGCCTCCTTCAAACAAGCAAGGTTGGTTAAAATGGCGCGTGCCATCCCGGCTCGCCCGGTCCCGATTGGCCGGGAGGCGGCGCTCGCCCCGGACCGGCGGGTTCCAGATGTTCCTCTCTCTCCACCCGTGATGGACGGGCTTAGAACCGTGCACGTGGAGACCACCTTCTGGAGGTTCTAACCCCGGCTCCGCCAGGACTGAAATGAGAGGCGGGCATCCGAGCTCAGAACCAGAAGGACAAGTGTCGTTTCAAACTCTGCTGTTTCTTTGAGAACTCATCAAACGTCGGTTAAGCACCCACGCAGCTGAGATGATTGCACATCTGGCGCTCTTGGATCTTCACACCCTCAGAAAGCTCCTCTGAGTCCGGTCTTCAAACCAGGTCCAGAAGCTGTTCTCCGATTAACCCTAGCGCTATGGTGGATGATGAATGTAAACGTCCTCCGCCGGAGCTCTTTTGTTGAAGCTCTCCACACTGGATCTCCTTCATCCATTCCCTCACACACCTTCAGCAGGACCATCAGGAGAAACCTTCTGACTGGAGGAAGGCCTGCTCTCCCACAAACAAACATGGCTCGTCGACGGATCTCTGCTCTTTGCTCCTTGAACAGACCGCCGTTCCAATCTAGAAGAACAACGTCCTTCCCCACAGAGCTGCTCACACCTGGATCTGATGTTCATGAGCTCCAGATGTTCCATTGTTTAGCAGATAGCGTGCAGAAGAAGAGCAACTCACAGTTCGATGGCCTTGTTCCACATGATGACGTATCCGGACAGGACGAAGGACTCGATGTTGACGATGTGCGTGTTCCCACGCTCCGTCCCCACATACAGCCATTTACTCTGGAAGGGAAGGTGGCAGAAGGTGATCCTGCAGAGGCAGAAGAACAAGACAAAGAGAACATTGGAAGTCACGGAGACGTGGGTTCTCCTGGGCTTCTAAGCTCGAGGAGGACGTTCGGCTCCGTGGTGACATCAGTGAACCATCTCCACCCGGAAACCGCCCTGAAGATGCTCGCGGACTCCCGTCGGCGAGTCTCCGGAGAGTCTGGGATCGACTCATTTTTAATTCAAGTCTCCGTCCGGCGTCCAGGAGGTTCTCCTGAGGTCGCCCTCTCTGCTCCTCGGTCCTCCTGGCCCGGATGATCCACCACCGTCACGTCTCATGGCCGCCTTTTGAGCGTCAGCCATCGACAAATACATCCGACGTATAACTTGTGTTTTTGGAGTATTTAATGGCTGATAGGACACTTGCGAGATGCTACCGGAAAGCAAACGGCGGAGCCCACGAAGAGTTCTGCACCGGAGCTTCTGAAGTTCTTCTCCCGCTGATGGACAGCCGTCACCGAACAAAGCAACCCACGGCTCGCGGTGACTCACGTCTCGTTCTGTTTTCAATCGGAGGAGGGGGTGTTGATTAACTAATCGCCAGAGGTTTAGCCTAAAGACATGGAGCTAAACGGGCGGATGATTCACCGAGCCTCCGTCCTCCATTTATCCCAGAACATGATTCACTGCTGCACCAACCAGACAGGTGGAGCGTTCTTCTCAAAGGATCTCACCTAGCAATCACTGCCCCGGAGGGGGTGAGTCACCGCTACAGATATAGGCTCCGTTTGGATGGAACGTACGCCGGGATGACGTCACCCCGACCTCAAACTCATGCTCATCTGGACCGGAGCTGTTAGATAACCTGCAGATTCACCCGGACCCGTTTCCAACAGGTCCGCTCGCGAATCAAATATTAGAAACAGCAAAGTAGAAAGATCTGAAAGGACTCTAAAGTGGACGGTGAGCAGCTTCGGGGACGGAAACGATCTCAGGTTGGATCGGATTCGGATATTATCGCCCGATGCTTTGGTCTGAGAGGCGGGAGGGCAGGAGATGAATGTAGCGGCGAGCGCTCTAGAAGCACTGATGAAGTTAGTTTGTGGAAATTGTTCAACACACACCAGCAGATCTGAATCCGCAGTCCAGAAGGTTTCTGCTCGAGGAGCTTTGGATCTTCGTCAGCTCTGAGGTGACGGAGCGGCGCCGCCCTCCGGAGACCCGACGGAAACGCTTTGAATTACGACCGTAATCTACAAAGAGCGTCCGCGCGCTTTTCCGCCGCCGCATGAATCACACCGACGAAATAATTTTGCTAATTAGCTTTTGCGTGTAAACAGGTTTATTACACTTTGCCTGCGGTCGATCTCCTGATCCTGGTCCGGGACCTCCTGGAGAACCTGAGCTCAGCGTCTTTCACCAGCAGGATCCAACAATCGACGGGGATTGGGCTGCAGATGGCGAGAAAGCAACGGAGGCCTTCTGACCTGCGTCTGCTGGCCTTCAGTCTTCCTTCTGAGGAGACTTCCGGGAGGCTTTCCGTCTCCACATGTACAAGAACCGGTCGGTCCGGACCGGTTCGTCCGGCTGCCCGCCGGGCCTCCGAGGCCGGACCACCCCGTCTCCGCAGGTCTCCAAACATGGAACGGGAGGCGGGGCTTCCAACCGCCTCCACTGAAGCTCGAAGAACCCTCCTGACGTTACGGCGCGGTGGGTCCGACCACCGGGACAGCGGCCAAGACACATGAATAATGCATCCCATAAGGGACGGTTGGGATCATATTTTCAAACGGAGAAATCGAGCCTTTGCCGAAAGCGCCTGGCCGCCCGGAACAAACCAGACCAAAGGAAAGTGGAAGTTATATTGAGATTTAGCACAACAACAAGCTGTGCTCTCCACTTATGTAACCTTCGCTGGGATGTAAGTGGATCACATTCACCCGCTTCACGCCGCCGTGGCAACCGGGGGTTCGGCGTCCAACCACGGGAGGAGCCGGGAATCCAACCGACGACCTTCAGATGGGAAGGACGGCCGCTTGGTCGAAGGCACGTTCGGTTCAGTTTTTAGCCGCAGGAATGCAGTTTTACAGAATACCTGCTCCCGCTAAAGCTGCAGATGAGCAAAAAAAAAAAAAAACAATACATAAATATACATGTTTTATTTTGGCGAGGAGGAGCGTCGGGCTGAATGGGAACGCAGCGCAATGCAGCGCTTCATTTTTCTGACATCTCATTAGACTTGTATTGTGAGCACATCCTTTCACCTCTGCCGCCGTCCAAGGTCTCCTCTTCCTCCACATGCTGCTTTCACGAAGGGGAGAGAAAAGGCAGACGTGCACGGACGTGCGCGCTGAGCAAGTGAATTCTTCAAGCGTCGGGTTCGGAGACGAACGGGAACGTGATGTTTCTTGCCGCTCCCGGCACCTGGATCAAGGGGAACCTATCTAAGCACCTGGCCTACGAAGGTATGCTTTTAGCAAGTGATGCTCAGAGTGCTTTTCTTGGACGCGGATGTTCCCGGTTCAGTCCCGAGCTCCAGCCGGCCTGTTGGAGAGTGCTTGAGGAGACCCTGAGCTCCCGGTGGTCTCCTAGAAGCCTGCGCGAGGGCCCGAGCACATTGACCGATCTGCTGCGAGGAGAACCGAATGGGACCGAACAAGGGGGTTTCTTCTGAGCGCGATACCGTTGTTACCCCGGAACGACGTCGTCCCCCCCGACAGCACCGAGCTCGCTTGAATAATGGACGTGCACGTGTCCTCCGGGTACTTTCGGCAGCCTGCAGACCGATCTACCGACCCCTGAGACGCAGAAAACAAACTTCCCGAGTCCGGGTCCCTAATAAAATGAGTCACCTTCTATGTTTAGAGGTTCACCCGCACCGGGGGAGGAAATTGTTTCCGAAGCTCGGCATCAGCATGCAGAGGCCATTGTTTGCCATTAAATTTTCATGATTGAAAGCAGAGATTGAGCTGTCTCTGCTGGAAAAAAGTAAGGAGCCAAGCAATTTCTCTCCCCGCAGACTGCGACTCTGCAGCAGAGAGAGCTTCCTCCCCATTGGCCAGAGATGAAGGTGAGGAAGTGTGACGTCAAGGGACCCTCCTCTCTACACCAGAAGCCCAGCGTTCGGCCGACTCGTCCTTCTTTCCAGACATCTGAGCGGCGTCAGACCACCAGAAGAAGTGAGAAGAGTCCAAACGTTGCACTCCTTCGTCCACAACTTCACGGCGTTCTGATCCGACGCTAGTTTCCGTACGGATCGGGGGACGGTTGTGGAGCGCCTTCGTGCAAGACGTCACGATTAGCTTCGATCGACACGACTTCCTGGACTGCTTGGTCTTTCCTCCGGGCAAACTGATCAGAGGAGGACATCGACAGGGGGAACGTCTATCATTGCCGCCACCAGGTGTTTGATTCAACCTACGTGTGACCCAAAGGGCGAAGGTCACTCGGGAGGATACGCCTCGCGAGGTCCCACACTAAGATGGAAGCGAGAGCCTCCACCTGCAGATCCTATTTCACCAGTTCATCAGACAGGATGAGGAGAATCAATGGAAGTGGCAGGAAACAGGAGCCGCTCTTGTCTTCTCAACTCCAGCGAGTTCCAGACTGAGCCGATTGACCGGGTCCTCGCGGTGGCGGGGGAGGGTTCGGGGCCAAGCGTCCCGCCGCCTCCGAACCTGGAGCCTCAACGCGGTCCGTCCAAAAGAAAGCGTGCCGCTGACGGTTCCCACAGATATCCGTCAGATGATCACGATCCTGCTGCTTGCACATTTCCGAGCGAATCCTCCACGTCATTTACGCGGTTCTTAAACAATCCGGTTCATGCTACATTTTCGGTATGGAATAGATGTGCGGTGAAAACGTGCGACCGATACATTCGGAGCACGTAGCATTTGAGGGCATTTGTCGGGCCATGAGAAGATGGTGATGGTGACCCAAACGTAATGACGTGACCAAAACGTGGCCGCGACGCGAGAGGATTTCTTCTCGGTTTGGTTTCGTGATTCATTCGAGCGTTTGAAGCTAACCGCGCCGGAAGGCATACATCCCCTCAGATCTGGTTTCATTGGACCACCTAAAACACCCTTGGGCTGCTGGCACTACGCCCACACTTTTATTACGTGGGGCTTCTGGGAAAACACGCAACGTCCTTGCGAAAACCCGCGTATCCGTGTCACGGATGTATCGGGATCACTAGCTTTGACCGCTAGCCGGTCCGTGTTAGCGGTAGCATGTGTGTGTGCCTTACCTCTCCCTGTTGAATTTGAGCGAGTGCAGGACGGCCGGCCTCCTCTGGCGGAGGTTCCACAGATGTAGCGTGTCGTCTGCACAGGCCGTGACCAGCGCCCCCTGCAGGCCACAGAGAGACAGCGGCGTTCGATAGCTGTAGATTTACTTTTGAAAGGAGGTGCTCACGGAGCCCGAAAAGGACAAAGGGAGAATATTATCGGATGGATTGCTCTGAAACAGGATTGGATGGAAGCGTCGGGTGGTCTGTATTGTTTGCGAGATGCCAAATGTCTCCTTCGCTCTGTAAATTCACCGGGTGTTATAAAGAAGAGACATCCCGCAGCGCTTGAACTGATGAAATATAATCGCACTCAGAACAGGAACCTTTGCTAGCTTTCATTGTTCTCCTGCACAAATCCAACTCCGGAGGCGGCCCGGACATGGAAACGTTCACCCTCGCGTCCGCTCCACAACGGAGGGTGAACCTCCTGAACGCTCCTGGACTTCCAGGAGGAGCTTCACGCAGATCCCGTAGGAATCCTGTGGCTAACCCCCTCGCCGCCATGCTGCCGTGGCTTATAACCTCGATTTAAATGCATCCTCTCGCAACCTCTCGATTCCCGTCAATTATCGATCAGTGATATGAATCTGTGCGGAGTTATGTGAGTTCAAGACGCGCTTCCAGGGCCGATGATCTCAGATCACAAGTCCGCGCTCACTTTAACAGCCCGTCTCCTACATCAATCCTGATGTAGCACACGGCCTTCGTTTCAGATCGGATCAATAATGATTCCCGTCCGCTCGGTAATAACCCCGGCATCGCGGAGCTGATATCCAAACTGCGGTAGTTTCCCTCAAGGAGGCCGAACACCGCAGTGACCTTCTGGAAGAAAGAGCCAAAGAGGCTCGGAATAGGACTTTGGGCGTGAGATGTCAGAATCAACTTCAACGTCCACACCTTTGACCTTCAACGCATTGAAGCGTTTTAGTTTTCAGGGAAAAACCCGGGTGACGGTAAAACCTCCGTCTGATAAGCAATAGCTGTTGGCGGCCACAGCAACGTGGCGATAAAACTGACTGTTCTCGCCCAATTCCAGGTAAGAAAACAAACCAACAGATTCCTTGCTCCGCAAACAACATCCACAGTAACCCCAAAATCACACAAAAAACAAGCATCAACATAAACCCCAACATTCGTGACCCAGCACAGGCGTCAAACTCAAATTTGACCCGCACTGTAACTCTATTTGGCCTGCAAAGCCATAACAAATGACTATTAGAGTCTACAGCGCATGTAGCGCTAATTCTACAAATCCAAGAATTTTCTGCTGTTTTTTTGGCACGAAAATTACAACAGGACCCATAAACACCCTCTCCTCTGTGTACAGTCGTCATAGCAACCTTATGCTAATACTAGCACGAGCAGGATTTTGCAGGAGTGCAATATCAAGTTCAATATTGTATAGTATTAAGCTACGCTTGTTCCATATTTAGTTTTTAAGCAGAACTTGTTTGGGTCCATATGAAAAGGTTCATTGGTAGAACTGGAGGAAGATTTTTTTCAATAAATATCAATGTTGGCCCGCGACTTTATCCCAGTTTTGAATTTTGTCCCGGTGTGTGTTTGAGTTTGACGCCCCTGCGCTATCATGACAGTATCATGACAGGAGCTCAGGATTGAGGGAGTTTGCATGTTCTGCACCCTCTTGCCGGTAGCTGGACTTCTGAATGGCAGAAAGTGAAAGCACCCGATTAGAGGGAGTCTGGAGAAACTGGAAAACCCTCCAGCCGGTGACGGCGGCTCCAAGCATGGGAGGTTGCAATTAACTGCCGAATTCCCAGGGCGGTGCGGCGACAAGGCTGTTCCCATGAAGACCAGACCCCAGGGAGGAGTTAGCTTTTAGATGACTAATATAAGCATCGGATTAAAGAGGTGGCGCAGAAGAAGAACGGAGGAGGATGAGGAGATGATTTCCACCCATTGACATGTTGGGGACACTGATCGCCCAATCACACGCCATCTTCAACTTCCATTTAACCAGGAAGCTCCAAGTCTGGGTTGTGTGATGGAAACCAAAGGGCTGGAGGAGGAGGAGGAGGAGGAGGAGGAGGAGGAGAAGGAGGGAGTCAATGCTTTTAAAGCTGGGAAATAGGAAGAATAAAAACATTAAATGAAAAAGGGATATAAATGGAAGCATATGTGTATATAGGATCCATATATCCTGCTAGATTAGAGGATGGATGGATGGATGGATGGATGGATGGATGGACGGATGGATGGATGGATGAATGGATGGACGGACGGAGGGACAGACGGATGTTTAGATGTTTAGATGGATGGATGGATGGATGTTTAGATGGATGGACGGATGGATGGATGGATGGATGTTGAGATGTTTAGATGAATGGATGGATGGATGGATGGATGGATGGATGGATGGATGGATGGATGGATGGATGGATGGACGGAAGGACAGATGGATGTTTAGATGTTTAGATGGATGGATGGATGGATGTTTAGATGGATGGACGGATGGATGGATGGATGGATGTTGAGATGTTTAGATGAATGGATGGACGGATGGATGGATGGATGGATGGATGGATGGATGGATGGATGGATGGATGGATGGATGGATGGATGGACGGACGGAAGGACAGATGGATGTTTAGATGTTTAGATGGATGGATGGATGGATGTTTAGATGGATGGACGGATGGATGGATGGATGGATGTTGAGATGTTTAGATGAATGGATGGATGGATGGATGGATGGATGGATGGATGGATGGATGGATGGATGGACGGAAGGACAGATGGATGTTTAGATGTTTAGATGGATGGATGGATGGATGTTTAGATGGATGGACGGATGGATGGATGGATGGATGTTGAGATGTTTAGATGAATGGATGGACGGATGGATGGATGGATGGATGGATGGATGGATGGATGGATGGATGGATGGATGGATGGACGGATGGATGGATGGTTGGATGGACTGATGGATGGATGGATGGATGGATGGACGGACGGAAGGACAGATGGATGTTTAGATGTTTAGATGGATGGATGGATGGATGTTTAGATGGATGGATGGATGGATGGATGGATGTTGAGATGTTTAGATGAATGGATGGACGGATGGATGGATGGATGGATGGATGGATGGATGGATGGATGGATGGATGGATGGATGGATGGACGGAAGGACAGATGGATGTTTAGATGTTTAGATGGATGGATGGATGGATGTTTAGATGTTTAGATGAATGGATGGACGGATGGATGGATGTTTAGATGGATGGATGGATGTTTAGATGGATGGTTGGATGGACGGACGGAAGGACAGATGGATGTTTAGATGTTTAGATGGATGGATGGATGGATGGATGGATGGATGGATGGATGGATGGATGGATGGATGGATGGATGGATGGATGGATGGATGGTCAGATGTTGCATCTGTCCGGGTAGGTTCCCCTCCCGTCCTCCTCTCCAGTGTCTCCATCCCAGCCTCCCCTAGCTAACCTCTCAGAAGCCAGTCAGATGTTTAATTCATGAAAGTAAAATAATGAATGCGGTCTTGGCAAACAAACAAATGAATTAGACTCTTCATGCCCTCCACTGGGACGGGAACGGAGAGGAATTCTAATTTTCCTCCAGCGCAAGAAGCATATGAGACAGACGTGGTCGCCGCCATGATTGACGTTGCGCTCGTCGAAGGAGAGGAGTTTTTTCACGCCGGCCTGTTAGAGCCTCTCAGAACAATCGAGTCCAGACCAGAGGTTGGCAAACTACGGCCCGCGGGCCACCTACGGCCCGTTGGTCCTTCCAATCCGGTCCACCAAAGATCGGTACAGAATTCTTACTAATGCGAATGATTAAATGATCGTATCATTGAATGTGGGAGCTCAAACAGGAGATTATTTCATTTTGGGAGCTACTTGAGAATTCTCGACACAGATTAGCTTTGTGATTCAGCCTTTCCTTTGGACGTACTGACAAACATGAATGAGCTGGACGTGAAGATACGAGGGAAAAACCGGTTTGAGCATGAGATGCGAGCGAATGTCAGAGCCTTCAAAACCGAGCTGGTTTTATTTTCGAAGAAAATGTCGGACCAGTCTGATATGTGCTGTTTACAAATGCATTTTTTTTAATATGTATCGTATCTTGAGCTGACTCATCCCATCTGCCACACACACTCACACACACACACACACACGCACGTACCTTGACTCATGTTCAACAATAGCCATAATAGCCCAACTCAACCCAACCTAAACTAACCTAACCAAACAAAACCAACCCGCCCTAAAAGAACCCAATTCTATTCTATGCTCTGCTATTCTGTTCAATTTGAAGCTAAGCTAACCCAGCCTAAAGGAACCTGACGTAAACGAAGCTAACCGACCTTAACCTACGCAAACACAACCAAGCTCAATGTTACCTCACCTAACCCGACCTAAGCTAAGCTAGGCTAGGCTAACGTGAATTAGCACCACCACAGATGGACTGCTTGTGGAGCGCACGTGGCATGGAAATGCACAGGAGCCCAGGAGTCGGGACTGGAAACGCTGGGTGGGTTTACATCAGGGGAAAACATGAACACGGAAAAAGGAGAAACACTCGCCAATAGCGAGGCGGCCTGAGGACGTGCCTGGGCTCTCATTGGTCAGGTTCCCAGGGGGCGTGGCTTCAGCCGTTTCTCACCAGTCGTCCATCATCGACGTTAAAGAACGATTGCATGACTTCAGCGATTAGCACGTAGCTGTTAGCGCTAGTAACAGATGATTCGTGGAACCTCAAACCCGTCTGACTCCTGCTTCCCGGTTTCTGCGGGTCATTTTAGAGACCCGGTCCGAACCCGATCTTCTCCGCCTTACCTCGTTGATGAGGAACTGCAGTTGGAGGACGGCCGCCCCGCTCTCGTGCTGGCAGTAGCAGTCGACGCCGGGGCGCCCCAGTCTGGTGGCTCGGGGTCAAGGATGTTTACGCAGAAGGAGGAGACAACCTCCGGTCAGAAGGTGCTGGTTCTGGATGCAGAAGCAAGAACAAGAACATTTCATCAGGTGCTAACGTTAGATGTGGATCTCCCAGGGTTCCATCATATCTTCTCATATCTACTGCGGCGTCTAACCAGGCGTCCACATGGCTATTTCTATGATTTATATTATCTTCAGCCTATCGCAGCTCACAGGGAGAAACATGCAAGATCTCACGTCTGGACCATGGAGGGTCTCCAAGGAGACCATGGAAGTCCTCCGGTTGGAATCCAACCAAGGACCTTCAGGCTGAAGGCTGGAGGAGCCAAAGACCTCCTGGGCGGAATCTCAAACCGCTGCACCGCAGTTTCAAACGTGTTATCAAGTTATTTTCCAAAATGCTCCGAATGAAGGTAAATTGAAGGTTCCGGCAAACCTTCTGAATCCCATCAATGTCAAAACAGTCGGCGTTCAGGAGACAAAAAGATGAAATAAAGCAGAAGCCACAGACATCTAAATAAACTCCACTTGACTGGAGCTCACAAACAAACCTACCCGATCATGACGAGGCTGCACACACACACACACACACACACACACACACACACACTCCATTGCTGATATCACGCCATTCCCCGCTAGCGGGTGTGAATGGAGCAGCGTGAGGCGGTGGACGGACGTCTGGCTGATCCCGGGAGATGATGGAATCCACTCGGTTCCTGCTGAGGCTTGCTGTGGAAACAGCAGCAAGGTTTCTCAGCGGTTATTAAAATCCGTGATTGAAACGGCTCATCCTCGGAGAACATTTCAGAAAAAGGAGCGGAGAACCTGAAACATCTTGTTAGCGAGACTCTGAAAGGGCAAGTGTGCGCCGGTAGCAGGTAGAAACGTAGCGTTTAACTACGGCGTCATGAAGGAGGTCCTTCCAGAGAGCTGTGCTCCAGGACACACACACACACACACACACACACACACCGTTGGTCAGAGAAGGTAGGAAAGTCAGGAAGCGAGCGATTGCTCTTCAGCTTCCAGTTGCAGTTCCATGCACGCGCAGCAAAGCGACGATCCCGACTCGGGTCTCGGTGAAGTGAGACACTTCCTGATAATAAAACACCGCCTTCAATGTGAAGACGCCGATAAGGAAAGTGTTTGTGAGCAAAGACGACAATTCCGGGTTCGCTTTACGCCACCGACACACAACTGCAGGCCGACGACAGGACGACAACAACCCTGTGGAACGCACATATTGGAACGGGACTCCGAACACAAAATTGTTGCTTCTTCATGTAAAATATTCAAATACCGTGATTTCAATCTATATTTTGTTTTTTTATTTTATCTTCATTTTATTTATGTTCCAATGCATTTTATTTATGATTTATTTTACTGCATTTTTTTATTTTATCTTCATTTTATTTTATCCTATTTTATTTATGTTCCGATGCATTTTATTTATGATTTATTTTACTGCATTTTTTTATTTTATCTTCATTTTATTTTATCCTATTTTATTTATGTTCCGATGCATTTTATTTATGATTTTTTTTACTGCATTTTTTTATTTTATCTTCATTTTATTTTATCCTATTTTATTAATGTTGCGATGCATTTTATTTATGATTTATTTTACTGCATTTTTTTTATTTTATCTTCATTTTATTTTATCCTATTTTATTTATGTTGCAATGCATTTTATTTATGATTTATTTTACTGCATTTTTTTATTTTATCTTCATTTTATTTTATCCTATTTTATTTATGTTCCGATGCATTTTATTTATGATTTATTTTACTGCATTTTTTTATTTTATCTTCATTTTATTTCATCCTATTTTATTTATGTTGCGATGCATTTTATTTATGATTTATTTTACTGCATTTTTTTATTTTATCTTCATTTTATTTTATCCTATTTTATTTATGTTCCAATGCATTTTATTTATGATTTATTTTACTGCATTTTTTTATTTTATCTTCATTTTATTGTATCCTATTTTATCTATGTTGCGATGCATTTTATTTATGATTTTTTTTACTGCATTGTTTTATTTTATCTCCATTTTATTTTATCCTATTTTATTTATGTTCCGATGCATTTTATTTATGATTTATTTTACTACATTTTTTTATTTTATCTTTATTTTATTTTATCCAATTTTATTTATGTTGCGATGCATTTTATTTATGATTTATTTTACTGCATTTTTTTATTTTATTATTTTATTCATCACAACATTATGTAACATATGTCATATTATTCAATCTTAGCTAACTGCTGTTTGCTCTTCCTACTGCGGAGCCTGGAAACCAAACTCAATTTCATCGTACGACGTTCGTACTCCGTTGTTGACAATCCGTCTATCTTTGCATCCGTCCTCCGAGCCTGACGGAAAAGGAACCTGGATGTGATTATCGTTGTTGTCATTAGCGACCCGCGTGTGCAGAGATTTAACACAACATGGGGTTGAAAATACTGACAGAGCTAATTGATCCTGTTTCTTCAGAGATCAGTTATTGGTTTCATTTATCTTATTCTTGCTCTGGCAAATTTACGGGTAAATAAAACAGATGTCTTAGCAGACGTTTGGATCCTGAAAAGATTCCTCCCAGACGTCTGAGTGACAATGACCGAAAGAGGAGATGATGCTGGAGATCGCAGAGATGAAGATGTTGAGGTTCTCTTTGGGAGTGACCAGGATGGAGAGGATCGGGAATGAGTCCATCAGATGGACGGCACGTGGTAGATGTTTTGGAGAGAAGGTCAGAGAAGCCAGACTGAGATGGTCGGGTCATGGACAGAGGAGGGATAGAGAAGATACTGGTGGACGGATGCTGGAATTGGAGCTGCCAGGCAGGAGGTCTGGAGGAAGACCAAAGAGAAGATTTATGGACGTAGTGAGAGAAGATATGAAGGTAGTTGGTGTGAGAGAGGAGGATCCAGAGAATAGGGTTAGATGGAGAAAGTGGACTCGCTGTGGCGACACCTGAAGGGAAAAGCCCAAAGGAGAAGAGGAATCTGTCACAGGGGTGCAGGACATGTATGACCGAGACAAAGTGATAATTGAGATGTTTTGGACATGATCAAAGGAGTGTTCATGTCCAAACCATGGTGAAGATCTGGGTAGGAGGTTGCTGAAGGTGGAGGTGCCAGGCAAGAGGTCTGGAGGAAGACCAAAGAGAAGATTGAAGGATGTCGCGAGAGAAGATATGAAGGTGTGAGAGAGGAGGATCCAGAGAATAGAGTTGGATGGAGAAGGTGGAGAACCAAAGGAGAAGAAGGCTGGCAGACAAAATATCCTTCAATCAGGATATTTTCCCCGCTTGTTGCGGCGGCGGCGACGAGTCCTCTGGACACTGGAATCTATTTCCAGATGTGGACGGATGTGGAATCTAGATGTGGACGGTTTTCTGTCACACGTGGAGATGTGATGTCGGCAGCCGAATCACAAAGTGAATAGCTGGCGTCGGCCCCGGAGATCCCTCCATATCCTCCCTCCCGCCACCACGACGGGCCGGGCTTTGAACGCCTCACATTTAAATTCACGCCGCGCCTCGGACGGCGTCGACACAGAAGAAACACAACGCCAAGATGGAAAGACTCCGCTTGTAGATCGGCGGCGTCGGGAACACAAAAGAGGAAATCGTAATATCAATATGTGACGGTTTTACAAAGAATTCACCTCGCAGTGCAAGAACGTCAGGTGGACGTACACGTCCTTCTACCACGTGGCCAAGAAGGGACGACATAAACCACAACCGACCTCAAATAGGCGGCTTCGGAAACGATTGGATGAACGCGTGAATATTTTTCCGGCGCTCCGGAATGTTCCTTTCGCCCGCCACCTTGCTCCTCCCGCAAGCCGAGCCGAGCGCGATAAAATTAGATCTTTCCGGCGTTCTCCGGGGGCGCCATTGTGCTCGGCCGCTCCACGGCCTCCCGCTGCCTTCATTTGGATTTTCTTTTCTTTTTTGGTTTTTACACCCCAGAGCTGCTTTGCAGTTAAAAGCTCTGACCTTTAAACCAAATGTTGATCAAGGCGGGCTATTTCTCGGAGTTTCCCCCGCCGCTCCGATCCCGCCTCGGCTGCCGTGCCGCCGTCTGACTGACCTGGAATCTACTCGTCCGCTTAGCGACAGACCGCCATCCTCCATTTAAAGATGGCGGCGGCGTCCTGAGGAGGCCAATTCTCGCCGTTCAGACTGGCGGCGTTTGCCGAGCGAGCGTGTGCACCGGCGCGTGGTGAGCAGGTGGCGAGCAGGCTGTTGGTGTTTGTGTCGCAGACACTGTTTACAACTCTGTATACAGTAAACCCTTGTTTTTGGCGGGGTTTGCGTTCCAAAAAGAACCCGTGATAGGCAAGATCCATGAAGTAGAAACCTTTATTTTTTTTTTTTCCCAATTATTATACAATTAAATACTCTATTATACATTGAAAAGAAAGAACAAACCATTTAACAGGTTCAATCATTTGTTTCACAAATAAAAGTACTGTACTTTAGAAATGATTTTTTTCAACAAATAACTTCTGTACTGTCAAATAGTAATTTTAATCATCAATGTGAACAGAAGGCTTTAAATGGCGGAGATTAGCTCTGCCCACCGCGACCCGAGTCATTGGATTAAACGGGAGAAAATTAAAAATGATGATGAAAAAAACTGCGGACAGTTGCAACCCTTTTTGCATCCTTATTAAAACTTCTTGCTGCCGTCGTCCTTATGTTTTTTTCTTCCTTCTTTATGGAACGAACGGAAGATTCATTCATTCCGTAACGCCGAGCTACAGCCGCATAGCTTTTAGCTTCCCTTAGCATGTCCAGAAGTTTAACTTTATCTGCCATAGATAGCATCTTCCGCTGCCTTTTGGGCCCTGCAAGGTGCTTTTGTTTGTCAACATGATGGGTTTTAGAGAAATTGCAAGAGAATTTGCACGTACGTGATGTAAATTCGTCAAGCTGTTTTACGTACGTGTACATATTAAACTGCGACGTTATCGACGCACAGGTAGAGAAGAAGCGGAGTGACTTTTTAGCCAATCAGAATGCAGAACACAATGCACCATGCAAATCCGGGAAGTAGCAAAACCGTGAAAAGTAAACCGCGTTATAGCGAGGGATCACTGTATTTAAGCCCCGACCGGGGGATGTGCTGTATTAGCATGAGCATGTAGCGCGCGATGCTGCTAACCGTCGGTTTGTTGTATGCAAACAGCTGCAGGAGGTTCCCTGGAGACCCTGCATTGTCCAGACGTGTTGCGAATGACAGCGTGAACGGAAGAGCGTCTCTATTTTACCTTAGGATCGTCCCCGGCCCGGACCGCAGGATGGGCGGCGGAGATAATGAATGAATGAAAAGGTCCCGCCGATGCCGGACGATAGCGTCTCCGCATCGATCCGGTCCGACCGCACTCTGCATGACTGAGCGATCAACCGGGACACGGCGGCAAAAATCCATACTCATGTTCGATCCATCGCCGGAGATCACAGAGTTCTTCGAGGCTCCTCAATGAAAGGAGTGATTCCATTAGAACCCGACCGGTTGGTTCACTCATCGGCAGGCGAGACGGAAAGCAAGCGTTACGAAGGCGACTCCGGCAGCTCGAGAGCAGGCGGAACAGGCCGTGAACAGCGTCCTTTATCCGAATCCTCTGATTTTGACGCTGTCGTCCATTCAAACAAACGCTTTCCTCCCCAAGCCTCGCCTCCATCCCTGCTGCCGGACCCTCGACTCCCTAAAACAAGAAGAGCGTCGTGTCCTTTACCAAAACCACGTTCTTCTGACGAGTGTCTGCAGAGACCTGCCGACGGGCGAAGTTCTTCCCCAATAAAGATCCAGGGTTGGATGCGTTGCTTAGCGAAGGGTCCGTGGACTCTTTAGCGAATGCACATTTGCATAAAATTAATTCAACACCAACTTTATGCAAATGGGCCGGGGTTGCGCGAGGAGATAGCGGCGCTCAGATGAAGCCCCGGGAGGTATCGGCGCCGCTGGATGCGAGTCAATATGGAGTCTAATCAGCCGGCTCTCCTCTCGCCGTGAACTGGTCGCGCTTCCTTCACGGTTGTATAACCACAGCCGCTACCGAGCGTCGTGGCGCTCCTGAATAATCCAGCCTTCAACCTGTAGAAAATAAATCCTTAACCGTGGACTTCCCAAAGGTATGCTAGCGGGGTTGAAGTGCAGCCGCTTGAAGTTCCTTTGAGTCTCCGTGCAGGAGCTTCTGTCCTGAATATCAAACGCTCTCCGCCTCGCGAAGGAAATACTAACAAACTATCGCTTCCTGCAGAGGCGCCTCCGGTTTCCTCCACGTCTGGACGGGCTTCGCCTCGGAGGAACGGTGACGGCGACCCCGGAGGTCAGCAGGGCGACCCCTCCGAGAAGAAGACGTTTACACAAATAGCTCTACTTCTGTTTTCTATCTCCATCCACAGCATCTGTAGCTGACGGCATTTGAGCGAAGCGGTGGCTCTTTGTTTTGTGCCGTGACTTGATGCGGGGAAAGTAAACGGCGAGAGCGGCGAGTAAGTGGCGTGAGCCACGCTTAAAACGCCGCTTGAAAAGCCGGGACCGTCTGCGGCGCCGCCAGAACGGCCGTTAAGGCTCGCCGACTAATTCCAGAGATATTCTCACCGTTTAAAAACCCTCCTTTAACGGCCAGCTTTGGACGGATTAATCCCACAGACTTTAATTCATCTCATTAAATTTGGGAATACCAACAACTATTATTTAAAGGCTAACGAACCGGATCACATTTTATGTGTTTTCTTTTCAAAGTACGGCCCTTTACGGGCGTCCACGCCGCCTCGGTGGTCGTCCTCCTCCAAACACAACGGCAACAATCCTCAAACCTCCTTTTCATCTCCTCAGAAGAAGCCGATGTGGCCTCGCCGTCCTCCCCGAAGCTTTCTGTTTGCCGACCACTCGTCGCCGTGATTTGGGATGAATATTTAAGCACGATAAACGATCGCAGTCACGATCCCAGCGGGGCTGTTGTCCTTTCTTATTGAACTCCCGTTCCTCATTGGCGTTTATTTATTCATCTCACCTGGCATCATGGAAGGAAAAATAAGTCAAATGAAAAAATAATTTGAATGGTTCTATTTAGTCAGTGATTTGTACGATAAAGTTATTTTCAACCTAATTTCACAATTTTTAGTGTTTTTTTTTTTTTTTTTTGAATCGCTAAAAACAAAAATCACATTTAGTGTTTAAATATGAAGTAGAGGCGTGCGGTGACACGGATTGCGAAATAACTGCACTAATACATGAACTAAATTTCCATACTTTAGCTGATGTGTATAATTTTGTTTCGTCAACAACCGTAACGTGCCTGGCGATCTTAAAACGGCAGCTAAGACACACTAAGTGAGGCACGCAGTGACGCTGCCTCATGCTAGGGGGCGCCGCTGATCCCAGGGAGCCTTTTTACTACTCGGCTAAAGAATAATAGAATTAGCAACAGCAAGCTACTGTAAACAGTTAGCAAGTCAAGTGCAGCCATCCGGGTATTTTTTCCTCTTGCTTGGCTTTATTTCCAAAACGGAAGATTACAAAGCTAAACTGAAAGACTTTTCTAAACTGGACTTCCAGTCGAAGCAGGAGATAATAAGTCAGGGAAGTCCGACGCCGGCGCTAACGGATTAGCTTCAGACTAGGAGACGGAAGACTCGGCCTTTTCAAACGCGGTGGTTCACACGAAAAGGCTGCGGTGTGGATGTCCAGTAAGAAAGCACCTTTTCTGCTTTTCCTGCATTCTTTTCCAACTTCCGACCATCAAACATGAGCGGCCGGCCGCTCGCATTCAAAGTCAAATCTGGCTAAAAACATTGGAGATGTCCAGGATAGATTTGGCTTTGAATGAACAGCAAAGACTCAACATCAGCATCCACGATGCTAAGCAGTTTGTATATGTAAAGAAGGCTGATATGATATTTCAAACAAAACACGTCAACTGCTGCCAATGAAATGGTGAATAAGCTTCTCTGTAGGTTTCATATGTTTGTAAATCTGACTGATGACATCGGAGTCTCAGCAGCCATGAACCTCACCACACCTCACTGGCACCTAAAGAGACCTGAGACTATTCACCCTTTGGCTGCATGTTTTGACAATATGGGGTCTTCAGAGAACCTCCTGCATGTGTTTGGACTGTGGGAGGAACCCAGAGAACCTTGCAGAACCCCACCAGACACAGGGAGAACATGGAGACTCCACACCAGGAACCTCCAACAACCGCATAATCTTCACCGCACTGTACAAGCACCATCCGAGGTCCATCCAGAGAACCTCCTCTTCACTGTCAAAATATCTCAGCGGCTGTAAATGTCCTCTCCCGCTCTGCTGGATCTCCAGTCCACCTAAACGTCCATGCAGCAGCAAACGATGTCCTGCAGCTCAATCAGAAACATCTCAGCGGATCTCTGCTGACATTTGTAAAAGCCCTCGGAGGTGCCAGCTTGGACTTTCAGACGGAGAATCCACAGAGAAGGTGATAAAGTGTGGATTTCACCCTCGGAACCACATGTTTAAAGCGTGACCTCCCGATGCCGATGAAACCCCGTCTTTAACGTGTTCCTCACCGTGAAATCCAGAACCTCGGTTCCACCACTGGTTAGAAACGTGGCAGTTTTCCGGCACTCAAAAACACGTTTTAGCGGCGATTCCGCGCGCCCATCGGTGCACCTCGCCGGTCACCATAATGAGCTGCTCGGCCAGTAATTAACCCGCAGATAACCTGCCCTGAAGTAATGCGATTGGTTCTCCAGACACAGGAAACGTAGCTGCTCGGGTTGTTTATCCGTTTACTTCCAAGGTGAGGTCACTTATTGATGTTTGCTAAAAATACCTGCGCTCGAATCATCCTCCTGAACGAGCGGTCGGAGGTGAAACAGCGGAGATTCAGCGGTTCTTTCTGCAACAGCCTCACGGCGAGATAAGATAAGATAAGATAAGATAAGAACAACTTTATTAATCCCGAAGGAAATTGTTGGAGATCCGATGAAGGTAAGTGAATCTTCTCGCCTGCATCTGAAGATATAAACACAGTGTCGCCGCAACCAGATGTTAAAGGCCGGGAGTCTGAGGGGACCGGATTGGATGAGACCAGATTCAATGATAGCCGAAAGGAGATGATGCCATCGTCAGCGCCTGATCCTCTGCGGCCACGTGGAGCTTCAGATTTTGGCGTTTTGGCGTTTGACATTGTATATCCTGAGGCTTCCTTAGGGTTCTCCAGGTTCCTCCCGCCGTCCAAACACATGCAGGAGGTTCTGAACAACACGGATGAGCAGAAGACGACGACACTCGAAGCTGCGCTCCCATCGTCTCCATGCCAGACCTACGAAACCTTCCTTCTGATGCAGGTTTTCAAAGTCTACCGAACCCGTCCAACCTCACCGAGGACAAAAGGTGGCGGAAATATGCTTCCAAACCATGAGAACGACGACGACGAACACTTGGAATCTTCATCTTGGAACGTCCTTCTGCAAAGCGAGCCAGTGCACGGCAGGGAGACGGTGTTGACGGTTAGCGTTAGCGTTAGCGGCGGTTCGTTCTCCACCCTGTAAATATGGCTCCGGGCTGTTTACCATCTGACACCGTCTCAACCAGAAAGATTTTCCGCTCGGTAGAAGAAGAAGATCGAGCAGATTCTCAAAAAGCACGAAACGTGACGTTCAGAACCGGCGCGGCGTCCACTCGGCATCCTCCATCGCTTTTCCCTTACCGGATGCAATTTGACAACAGGGGATATTTTTATCGACAGGGGCGGAAGATGCGATCGCGGACAGAAACGGGGTGACGCCGAGGGCAGGGGAGCCGGAGACGACGGCGGCCGCCGAAAACATAATCAAATAAAGATGAAATGAAAGATAAGGGGAGAGATGTCTGGGTGGAGGCGGCTGGAAGAGGAGGATGCTGATGGAAGGCGTGAAGAGAAGCAACGAGAAGAAAGAGAACGAAAGGATGGAGACGGGAAATATTTTCCGAGCGATTTGCAGACAAAATCGCATCTTTATGTGGGTTCATAAATGTCTCATGGATGAGAAGACAAGAGTTTCCTGTCCGATGTCTCTGCACCTCCTCAGAAGGAAGGTGAAGGCTGGATGTTTCTGCAGATCCACTCTGACACAGCATGAATGAATGAATGAATGAATGATAGCTTAGCATGTATGTGCCATCAGCCGTCTTCAGTTTCCAAATCTAACACCCGGTGTGAAAGAACCCGATCGGGTCCCGATCCAGAGAAGAAAGCGTTTTACAGCCAAGCAGGTTTTCACTTCCGAGGTTCCTCTGAGGCCTGAAGGTGTTTGAAATTCAAAGATCAGCTCCTAGCAACATCTGCATCCTTGGACAGGAACGCAGAACCAGAGGAGCTGCTGTGCTGCAGTGGTGGTCCAGAGAAGGGCTGGAGAGGTGAATGCTCTCCAGCGTGACATGCTCAGAAAGCACAAGGTGAAAGCGTGGCCTGTTGTGTTTTTGTTTCCTCGTTCTGTTGAAGACTGACAGTTTGGCTGCAGATTGGAGCCAAAAGGGAAAAATGACAGATTTGTGAACCTCGATTTGTGCGTCGCCGAGACCCGAGTACCTCGCGAGGGTTATCGTCTCCGCCCACGGAGTCACGGATTCATTTTGCGGCAAAAAAAAAACATTACTAATTTCTTTTCAGGATCCAATATCCCCGTGATTGGTCGGCTGATGAGCCAAGCCTACGCCAATAATCACTTTAGCGCAACGGGCTTTGGCGCTAATGGGAATTAGTAGATTGTTGCTGCCGGGGAGGGGCGGCGGCGGCGGCAGCGGCGTCACGTTCAAACACACCTTTCAGCGCTAACATTCCCGTTCCTTGTAATATTGAGCAGATGTGACGGGTGGATCGGCTAGCGCGGCGTTAGCTTTATGTCGATGCTAAACCTCAGCTATCACACGTGTCACCAAAACACGGCCCGCCATCCAGGACACGGAGTGCCGTGTAGCATAAATATGTTAAATAGGGCCGCGGGTCTGAGACGAATGTTTCGGCTGTCGAGAGCGACGGCGCCGCGGCAGGAGGGGGGTCACATGACAATTCACGCCACGCCGCATTTTCCGTGCGGCGGCTCTGAGTGCTCATCAGCTGCATTTAAGAGTCTGTTGTGAGACACTAATTGGACAGAAATGGAGAACTCATCAGGCCCCTGCCATGACGAGTGCATTGAATGTGTGTGTGTGTGTGTGTGTGTGTGTGTGTGTGTGTGTGTGTGCCTCCCAGCCTCTGTGAAACACATGAATACTTTAGTGAGCGCGCAAACCCGAGCTGCGGCAGCAATACCTACAGCGTTTCAATTGATGATCTTTGATGTTTGTTTTCTAGAATTCTATCGACACTTTTATGGAAACACACTCTCTCCCTTTGAATGAATCGTTAAATCCATTTGTTTTCGACATCATGGGAGCACAAACGGGCAAACCGGCGATTGATCGTCCCTGAACTTGTCAGGGAAAGGAAATTAGCCGGAAGAAGAGCAAAAAACGGAAGAAATTACTTCAAAATCTTCAGGGTATAAAAACACGGCGGAGCTGTTTCCTCAAGAATATCTCCTTCACCGGTGATAAAGCATCTCATTTCATACTTAATGTTAACATATTATTCTTGAACTCAGGAAGGAGAAGCTGAAAGTGTGACATTTGCGATTTGGACACATTCTGTGGCGTGTGATGTTTGCAGGCGATGTAAGACGATGTAAGATCGGGTTTTTTTATTTGCCATAACGACAGGTGAGGCAGAGCCTGACCTGCCTCACCTGACCGGATTCGACAACGACAAAGATTCACATTTCCAGCTTCCAAGGGAAGAATCGCGGCCGTCCATGGAAGCAAAGCTCCTTCACAGACATTCACATGTGGGATATGATGCCACCATCATATCCCACATCTTATATTGCATATCATCCTGGTCTCAGGCTCACCTAACAACCCTAACATCTCTGAGATCTTTACATAATCAAGCCCTAAAAATTCTTGATAAAAAGCCAAGGCGCTACCATCATTACCATATCTTGGGAAATATAAAATATTAAGTTTCGACAACTTGATCGGGTACTCTGATATCCGTCTGGTCCACAAAATCTTTCATAACGCCTCTTAAGACCTTCATCAAGCCTCGCTGCCGACTCACGAGTCCAGTGCCGAGGTCGGTGTCTAGAGGAGACTGCGATGTTCCTGAAAGGAAGTCAGCCTTTTCTCAATCTGCCTTTTCCCGTAAAGCCATCAAAGAATGGAATGGGCTTCCAGACAATCTGAAGAACATGACTGATTTTCACAAATTGGATTCTGGAGCTCCAAACATGCTAACGCTAACAATGCCAGACGGGTATTTTACCATCAGATGTTTCCCTTCTGGGTCACATCTGATGGCCCCCAGATCACCAAAGTAACAATATCACAACAATAGCACTTTCAACTTGCAAAATACATATTTTATTGCCTGTTTATATATTGTATAGTTATTTTATTGCCTATCTGTATATTTTATATATATTGTCTATTTTATACAGTTTTATATTTGTATTGTCCAGGACTACAGATGGAAATTAGCTATGAGCTACAATCTAGTACAAACATCTCTGCCTCTGTGCTTCATGTTTTTGTACACTGTCCTAATAAATTTCTAAACAAACAAACAAAAAAACATTGTGGACCTTAAAAGGCCGGTTCCTCGTCCGTCCTCCCGGCCGTCGCCCTACTTTCCGGCTCCCGGCGTGAAAATCAAACTTTTTGTTTCTCCCTATTTGCCGCTCTCTTCTCCCCATTATTTCCGTCTGGCTCTCCATGCGTCTTTAGCTCCCTTTTGAAATGTAAACCGCACGCTTGACGAATGGCGGTGAGTCACAATGTGGGAAGATGAATCAGCCCGACTCTCTTTCTCTTTCTCCTCCTCGCGGGCGCCGATGCGATCACCTCGTGTTTGCACACCTACACCAATCGCCTGGCTTATCCCATCTCTCTAACGGTGCTCGAGTGTGAACACACAAACACACACACAATAAGCGTGATACGTCGTCGCGGCGCTTGAAGAAGAGATTAGCGCGGCGGCGAATTGAGATATGAGTCACTCAACCTCGGAAACGGCGCACGTTTAGTCCGACCGGAACGAAGATCCAGCGGCGGAGGAGAATCGACAGCGGACGACATGAAGAATAACAAGCGTACGCGTGGTGAGCGCCAGAACCTCCGGCAGCGGAGCAGAAGTTGGAGAACTTTCAAGGCCTCCGAGGGAAAGAAAGATACTCGATGGAGCGATAATGTGTTGTAGACCGAGAGCCGTTAGCCGGAACGCTAGGGGAATTAAAAGCAGCATGCTGGAGGTCTGAAGATACCGGTGAGGTGAAGTTCATGGCTGGTGAGGCTCTGACGTCATCAGTCAGATTTACAAACATATGAACCTACAGAGAAGTTGCTCACCATTTTATTGGCAGCAGTTAACATGTTTTGTTTAAAATATCATATCAGCGTTCTTTACATATACAAACTGTAGCATGGAAAAAAAGCACATTAAAAAAAAACGTACTTATAAATGAGGCCCATGCGGCGCTGAGCGGTTTTCCTTTAGCTTAGCATTGTGGATGCTAATGTTGAGTCTTTGCTGTTCATTCAAAGCCAAATCTATCCTGGACATCCTGAATGTTTTTAGCAAGATTTGACTTTGAATGTGAGCGGCCGACCGCTCATGTTTGATGAGGCTTCTTTGCGGATTCTTTAGGTCACAACATCCCATGTGACTCCAGACATTGTCGGAAGTTGAGAAAAGAATGCAGGAAAAGCAGAGAAGGCTCTTTCTTACTGGACATCCACACAGCAGCCTTTTGGAGTGAACCGCTCCGTTTGAAAAGACAGAGTCTTCCGTCTCCTAGTCTGAAGCTAATCCGTTAGCGCCGGAGTCGGTCTTCCCTTACTTATTATCTCCTGCTACAACTGGAAGTCCAGTTTAGAAAATTCTTTCAGTTTAGCTTTGTAATCCTCCATTTTGGAAATAAAGCCAAGCAAGAGGAAAAAATACCCGGATGGCTGCACTTGAGTACAGTAGCTTGCTATTGCTAATTCTATTATTCTTTAGCCGAGTAGTAAAAAGGCTCCCTGGGATCAGCGGCGCCCCCTAGCATGAGGCAGCGTCACTGCGTGCCTCACTTAGTGTGTCTTCGCCGCCACTTTATGATCGCTCGGCACGAGAAACACGTTACGGTTGTTGACGAAAAAAATTATACACATCAGCTAAAGTGTGGACATTTTTTTCATGTCTTAGTGCGGTTATTTCGCAATCCATAGCGGCTCCTCTGGCTGCCGCGTCACCGCACGCCTCTTCTTCATATTTAAACGCTGAAAGTAACCCTTTTTTCACCAAAAATGGTGAAGTTAGGT
Organism: Fistularia commersonii; assembly: GCF_037954325.1. NCBI lineage: Eukaryota > Metazoa > Chordata > Actinopteri > Syngnathiformes > Fistulariidae > Fistularia > Fistularia commersonii. The sequence continues at coordinate 3,672,047 of NC_141287.1, read as the reverse complement.
TGAAAATAACTTTATAGTACAAATCACTGACTAAATAGAACCATTCCAATTATTTTTTCATTTTACTTTTTTTTCTTCCCATGATGCCTCTACTGACTGCACGTCACTGGACGTCCACGTGTCGCGCCCGCCTGTTGACTACGACACAATTACGACAGTTCGGCACCGAAAGAGGCGGGAGATGATCGCGCCGCGGTGGCGCTGGACGGACGACAACTCCCGGGTAATTGTGATGTATATCAGTCGGGACGGTAATGACGGCGAGTCCGGTAGCACTGATAGCTCATTATGATCCAGATGGCCCTGCTGATTCGGCAACGGGGGGTCTCACGACTCCGGTCATTATTCTTTGCAGATGACATCCTGCGGCGGTAACCTTGAGACCCTTCCGCCAATCAGCATCTCCGCTGAGAGCTCAGCGCCAACGCACAGATGTCGCTTTTCGTCCGGCGTTTTCTGCACGGTGGAAAATACACCTGTGACTTCTCCACGGAGCGCCGAGGTAAATACGATCCGTCCCGCCGAATCCCCTGGACCGGCTCACACAACAAAAACAAACATGCGGATTTGTAAGAACATAAGTATAAGATGAATATTGTAGAGTTCAGTGGTTCAGACCCTGAGATGTCCAGATGTTAAAACAAGAAGGTGAATATTTGTATGAGGAGACGATGCCTGTATCCACGGGCTCCGGCGCTAACAGCTATCAGCGAAGCTTTCCCAGGGGTATCAGGACCTCCTGGCTCAGGTTCTTGTTCGGCGGTTCAGGTCTTATATTCGAAGGGACACGTTTGAACGCGCAGCCGAAATGCGTCTGATGCATGTTCGCTTTGTCCAAATGAGACAGGTGATTAATAGTACGGGCACGCAGCACAAAGCCGCCGCCGCCGCCGACCCTAAATTAATCATAGGTTTGTTTCGGGCGTCACATAAATCCAACCGTTCACCGTGTCGTCCCTGATTCCCTTCAAAACACCGGGCGGCTCTTGGACCACAGCGCTCTGCTATTTAGAGGAAAACAAAAGCTGTCAGTATAATTCATCCTGGGCTCGTTGGAGTGGACCGACTCCTGCTAGCATCTGCTAGCATCACCGCTGCGTTCAGACGGCTTCAGGGACACGCGGCGCAATCGTGATCCGGCATCTTCTGGGATCACCGGACACTCGTGGAAGGTAGCGCCGCTGATGCGGGAGTGACGTGGGTTGGATTGTACATCGCCTTGGGTGTCCAACATCCATCCATTGATCCATTCTCCATCCCGCCCATCCTGCACCGGTTGGTCTCATCTAGAGACATCGTACCGTCACCCTGTCATTGACATGGATCCGATCAGGATCTTCCGCTGAACCTCCTCTGTTTTCCACCAGCGCTGTTATGAAGACGTGGCTGGAAAACGTGGCCTTCCTTCCAGGTGCTCTCCTGTTGAAAATAAGCACCTCTCAGGAACCATCCAGCTTTATATCTGAAGCTCTGCTTCCTTTCCATTCTGCCACCGGTGCAGATCTAATTTCCCAGCGACAGACGCACCTGCGGGGATCTCCATTTCCAGCCGCCTCTCCCTTCGTATTCGCATCCGTGGAATTTCTTCTCTTCTCTTTCTCTTCCACTTTGGCAGCAGCGCCGTCTTATCTGTCCTCAGGAATTTATTCCTCCTTGATCTTCCCTTTTATCATTTCCCATCATCTTTCGCACGGCCAGAAGAGCAGATGAAATAGCCGCCTATCAGCCAAAGTGCGCGGAGATGAAGACGGCAGCGATGGCGCCGACTTCCACGTGTTTGCACCGACGTGCCCTCGGTGGCGGGTTTCGCAAGGCGGCACGTAAACGCCGTTTAACAGACGGAGAAAACCAGCGGTGGTAAAGCCTGCGAGGGCCGCCCGGGGCCTCCGAAGTGTTAGCATTTAGCATTTGCACGCATTTGAAACCATGTGTTGAAGCCGCTCCTGCATCAAAGATAAGCCCATCAGTCAGTCACTCTGTTGGCAGATGATGCCCGGAAATATTATTTTGAAAAACCACTGTTTCCGCCTTTGCGTTACTGCCGCACTTAACAAACACATTAGCTACCAAGAGCGAGGCCTTGATCCAGGAACAGAAGTCACCGGAGAGCTTTCTCGGGAGGAAACGAGCAAACGACGACGGCGAGGAAGCGTCGCGGACCGCCGGCAAGAAAAAGCTGCATTTTAAGAAAATATCAAGATTCCTATCCAAGTAACGGGTTCATCGCAACAGCTAATACACGAGCTCTGCGCCCGCTATGTGTTATTTGCGGTGAACGGCGTTGCTAATGAAGCTATGAAACCCTCAAAACTGTTGTATTTGTTTTCTGTTTTCTTTTGTTATTAGAGTGAAAAATGATTGTCATTGCCGAATATAAAGTGTAATCGTTGTAATCAGATTAAATACTATGAACTGTTACAAATGATTTGAACCCTTGCGCCCGGGAAACATTTTCCTGCATCAAGAAACTGTTCCCTGGAGGCAGCTGGAGGCCTCGCCTCACCTGACATCACGGAAAGAAAAATATGTAAAATGAAAAAGTGAATTAAATGGGAATATTTATAACCAAATTAGTATATATTTAAGTTGTTTTCCACTTCAACATTTTTTGTTGTTTTTCTAAAAAAAATCACATTTACCGTTCACATATGAAAAAGAGACGTGCGGTGACAGTTAGCATGCCAGCTAACTGTGCTGACATGCTATGCATTCAGACCGTATTGCTGTCCCTATGGATATCACCCAAAAAAAAAAAAACACTTTTAATATATGAACTAAATTTCCATAGTTTAGCTGATGCGTATAATATTTTTTGCCAATAAATGTAACGTGTTTCTTGTAACGACTGCGAAGAGACACTAAGTGAGGCAGGCAGTGACGGTGCCTCATGTTAGGGGGCGCCGCTGATCCCGGGGATCCTTCTTACTACTCGGCAACAGAATAATACAATTAGCATTAGCAAGCTACTGTAAACAGTTAGCAAGTCAAGTGCGGCCATCCAACTATTTTTTGCCGATCTCATGGGTCTGTATGGCTCACAAACACAGAGGGATGAATGTGAATCTCCTGGGCAGCTTCTCCACTTTCTGGCCCAGAAGGATCTCATTCAAACTGTTCCCATTTGCTCGTTCTCGGCACCAAAAAGACTCAAAACATAAAGTCGGAACAGGACCGATCGAGGACGACCGTCTTCACCGGTGGTGATTTCCATGGAGACAGAGAGACTTTTAAAACCGAAGAAAACGGAAGACTTCAACAAGCAAGTTATCGATGCTACAGAAGCAGCGGCGCATGGACTTCGTTTATAAGTAAAGGTAGGAGATTATAACGTTTTTTTTTAAATGTGCTTTTTTTCTATGCTACAGTTTGTATTTGTAAAGAATGCTGTTATGATACTTTAAACAAAACACGTCCACTGCTCCCAATAAAATGATGAACAAGCTACTCTGTAGGTTCATATGTTTGTAGCTCTGACCGTGATGACGTCCAATGTAGACTTCTTTGTGGTCGTTGCCACGGTATTTCTGATCAGGCTTTGCACCATCGTGGTCCTGTGAGGAGGTGCAGGGTCCGGACGGGAACCACGGCGGTGAGGTTTCCCACGTCCACCTCCTTGCCGTGGGACCGCCGAGGTGAGGGATGTGTGGGTGGAGGCCACGGATAATCAGATATCAGGGATGCTCTCCAGCAGCAGGCGCCTGGTCTTTGTCTGTCCAGGTCTTCAGCTCAATGGGCTTCTTCCAACAAACATCAGGAAAAGCAACAAAGGGGTCCTGAATTCCAATCGGCAGACGGCCGGACCAAGAAGAGGAATACAGTGATCCCTCGCTATAACGCGGTTTACTTTTCACGGTTTCGCTACTTCCTGAATTTCCATGGTGCATTGTGTTCTGCATTCTGATTGGCTAAAAAGTCACTCCGCTTCTTCTCTACCTGTGCGTCAATAACGTTGCAGTTTAATATGTACACGTACGTAAAACAGCTTGACGAATTTACATGACGTACGTGCAAATTCTCTCGTAATTTGGAGTTTCTCTAAAACCCATCATGTTGACAAAACGCTCTGGAGCGACAAAAGGGCCCAAAAGGCAGCGGAAGATGCTATCTATGGCAGATAAAGCTAAACTTCTGGACATGCTAAGGGAAGGTAAAAGCTATGCGGCTGGAGGTCGGCATTACGGAATTAATTAATCTTCCATTCGGTCCATAAAGAAGGAAGAAAAAAACATAAGGACGACAGCAGCAAGAAGTTTTAATAAGGATGCAAAAAGGGTTGCAACTGTCCGCCATTCTTTTCATAATCATTTTTAATTTTCTCCCGTTTAATCCAATGACTCGGGTCGCGGTGGGCGGAGCTAATCTCCGCCATTTGAAGCCTTCTGTTCACATTGATGATTAAAATTATTATTTGACAGTACAGTGCAGAAGTTATTTGTTGAAAAAAACATTTCTAAAGTACAGTACTTTTATTTGTGAGACAAATGATTGAGCCTGTAAAATGGTTTGTTCTTTCTTTTCAATGTATAATAGAGTATTTGAATGTACAATAATTGTAAAAAAAATAAAGGTTTCTACTTCACAGATTTTGCCTATCACGGGTTCTTTTTGGAACGTAACCCCGCAAAAAACAAGGGTAACTGTAAATAAAACACGGGCTCGGCTTCTGTGGAGCTTTTTGGCAGGGCCTTGTTGCTACGGTGATGGACAGATAATCACCGCCATAAGACGGCTTCGTGGAGCCGTCCAACCGCCATGATGGTCACTTTACCTCCTCCGGTTTCAAATGCAACGGCAAACGCCCTCCAATTAAGTAGCACTTTCATAACATGCGGTTACAAAGTGCTTTACACTGGTAAGCATTCACCCCTTCACACACACACACACACACACACACACACACGACGGCAGCAGCGCTACTAGAAGGAGAGCGCTAATGATAACAGAGAAATATTTATCAGCAAGCTCTTGGAAGCTCCTCCATCTCCTCCACTTTACGTAAACGGTCTCCACTTATCTGGTGCTTTCATCACCTGGACGCTGGACCACATTCCGCCGTCACACACACTCACACACACACACACCGACGGCGGCAGAGCAAGAAGGTGTTAATGGGCCCGTGGGGGATCAGCCGGGGGTTCTGAGTTTTGAGCCAAAGGCTCGTGTCACTCGTGGCGCGCCGACGCTGCATCAGATTGAGATATTTCAGCGGCGTTCCATCAGAAGGCGTTTAAAACACGGTCGCTTTTCGTCTTGCGAGTCCTCCTGAGATGGATCTTAACCACTGAGGTTGCTGGGATTTAGCCGGTCGCTGCGCACCAGTTGTGTTCGTGTCCTCCGGCTTCTCCTGGCAAAAAGATCCCAATCTCACCCCCCGATTAAACCCATAAATACACACAATTAACTTTCGGGAGAAATGAAAGAAAGCAGATGATAATCGCATTTGATGAGCGCAGAGGAGAGACTTTGTGAGAAAAAAAAAAACACGCCTGGGGTTCATCAAACGCTAATGGATTAGCCGAAGATTTGCAGCCGCCGCAGGACGCCGCCAAGACAACACCGAGCCAGGTCGAGGAAAGAACAAGCGCCGACACCTCGGTGGTGTTTTTTGGGAGAAAGCCGAACCAAGCCGTCGCTTCCTGAGGTGACCTGACCTCAACCGAGTAACCGCGGTGACAGAGTTCGGGGAGAAGGTAGCGTTAGCGAACACGCGAGCAGCTAGCGGGCTTCGGATTAGCGAGAGTGGATGTTTGTGTTTGTATCTCGTCTGAGTGTAACGAACCCCCGGGATCAGCGGCACCTGCAACCGGCATAATGAGTGCTGAGGGCAAGGCTGAGCACGTGGGCTCAGACATCAAACAGGATGTGTGTGTGTGTGTGTGTCTGTGTGTGTGTTACGGTAATGAAACACAGCGGTCTAATTAATGTCATACCTTCAGGGAAGGCAAGAGTTAGCGTTACCTGAACTGCCCTTTCAAAAAAAAAAAACCCACTGCAAAGTTGCGTCTCCAGATCTCCCACAATCACGTGTCGTGTTCAGGCCCGATCTCGCCGTTTGTGCGGCGCCAGATCTGCCGCGGCGCCGAAGGAAGCGTCCGCCGCGCACCTGACGGCGTGGAGGGTTCAACCCGAGGACGGAAAAGGAAACGCTCTGTCACGAGTGCGCACAGCAATGGATGCAGAGCCGGGTACAGTTGTGTTTGTGTGTGCTAATTATAGCTAGCCTCTTTGACACACACACACACACACACACACACGGTTTGGTTTCCTCACATCGTGCGGCGTGCACGCTCATTTCACGCGGCGTCTCTGCGCACGCAGATAAGAGCCTGCCTTTTTGTTTCTCATCAATCACAAACATTAGCGCCCGCCGCTAATGATCGATACCAATCGATACCGACCCGATGAATGCATTCACAGAAGAGCCGGATTCACAGAAATCTATTTGCGGCTTGTTGCGGTGCCACGACAACATGACGGACTCCGATATTTTACCGATACTAATGAGAGGAACGACAAGGAGGCTCCATGCGTCTTCATCAAACTGACGGAAAAAATTAGGCTAAATGGGGATTTGGACACGTTTGTATTCCTGGGCTGATGGTGGATTAGATGTTCATCACCCAGCTGACGTCTCCTGGCATTAGATCTTCTGGAGCGCCGGGTCTCCAGGCTGCTGATCAAAAGATGTTTTCCGCATCTCTGTATGGACAACGTGAAAGGCCGTGGTCCTCCTGTGACCGGGAGCGTTAGTCCACGTCTGCTTTCACAACAATACTACTACTAATAAAAAAAAATAATAAAGAAAATAAAAGTGATAATAATGATAATCATTAACTTTAATGTAATTATTTATTTATTTTATCAGCAGTTTTTTTTATTTTGTTATAGCAGTAATATTGTTCATTCATCAGCTCTTCAAAGTACTCTTTCCATCTTCCCATCACTCTTCTAGGATCTGTCAATACATTTTCCTCTCTATCATCAAGACCTGTTGTACATCCTTTCCATCTTTATCTCTTTGTTTTGCCAACCTGTATCGATCATTCTCACCCTCCTTACTATCCAACCGAGCATACAAGTCATAGTACACCCTTTGTTTTCCCTTTGCTACCTCTATCTCTATCTTACGTTGTATCTCCCTGTACTCCTGTCTGTTCTCTTCAGTCCTCTCAGTATCCCACTTCTTCTTTGCGAACGTTTTCTCTGTATACACTCCTGCATGTCTTCATTCATCCGTCAAGCCTACTTTCCTTCCAGATGATACCCCAAGTACTCTTCTACCGGTCTCCTGATAACACTAGCTGTAGTTGTCCAATCATCTGGAGGCTCACCCTGACCACCCAGACCCTTTCTCAACTCCTCCCTGAAAACCATGCAACACTCCTCCCTTTTCAGCTTCCACCACTTTGTCCTCTGCTCTGCCTTTGTCCTCTTCATCTTCCTTGTCACCAGAGTCATCGTACAAACCACCATCCTATGCTGTCTGGCTACACTCTCACCTACAACTTCTTTGCAGTCACTGATCTCTTTCAGGTTACCTCGTCTGTACAAGATGTAGTCTACCTGCGTGCTCCTACCTCCGCTCTTATAAGTTACCATATGTTCCTGTCATTTCTGGAAAAAACTCTTTTCCTTCTTTGACCTACAGTAGCCTAGTTTCCATTAGTTCCCTGTAGGTCATCGGTATCAACGGCAGTCGTCGTTAACCCAGACCTCCACCGATCAGGTTTGGTTTTGGCAAAATTTTATGTCGGATGCCCTTCCTGACGCAACCGCCTGGATTTATCCGGGCTTGGGACCGACTCAGGGAGACACCGGCCAGTGTCGCCCCCAGGCTGCATTCTCTGGACACCACATCTACATCTGCTAAATGTCGGACTCCCTCGAGACCTCGGTACTTAATAATTCCTGGCCCAGATGTTTATACACTTTAGACTACGTAACGCACCTAACCAGTGACAGAACACGATCGGTGCCACATAAAACCCTGCTCGTTCCTCGCCGACTTTACTTGCTTTCCTTCTGGATGGAGTGCATCTCTGTGGAGGTGAAGGTGGGGAGACCCAGAAGGACTCTATCTGGATGTGGAGAAGAACTATGGAGGTACATGGAGCTGCTCCACAAGATTCACTGCAGAACCCACATGATGCAAAGTGATTGGATGTGTGTCTCCTGCCACTGTGATTGGCCAGGCCAAGGTGAGCCCCGCCCCTCATCCAATCACAGCAGGGATCAGCTGACATAAGGATAAACCTTCTACATAATGAATGAATAAACAAATTGATAACTTCATTTTGGTTTTTTTTTTATCGTGATTACCACCATATTTTCTGTACAAGTATTTCCACAGCGTCTATACAGTAATATCGTATTTATTTTAGTTGAATAAAAAAAAAATATTTGTATATACATGTACATGTGTACATGTATATACAAATATTTTTGTTCCTGTTGATTTAAATTAAATGCATGTATTGTTATTTTCCATAAAATGTTAATATACCGCTATACACTATTCAACCTCTCAGCTGCTTACTCTGCAATTACTTCATTGTTGTAATTTTCCTTTCACAGAAGGGAAAGCGAAGGAGGTAAAGTTCAGCGGAGGAGCCTGGAGGTGCAGGTGGACGGACGCCAGAGGGAGGAGCTTCAAGGTGAACGCCACCATGAAGGCTTTGAATATGGAGGACGTGAGCGAACAAAGAGGCCATGAATAAACATGGTGCGGGATGTGATTGTGTCGCTAAAATGTAAATAAGGCTGATCCTAATGGAATTTATCAGGCCGCCGCGCACGCCTGAACCCGATCCCGATCGGTCCGACCGGCCGGAGAGGAGGCCATCCCATGTCGCCATGGCGACGGGGGCTGTTCATCACCGACTCGGGTTTGGAAACAGAGTCCGCTGGGTAAACATCTGATCCTGGCCGGGGTGACCTTCTGCAGGAGCGCCGTCACACCAGGATGGAGTGTGACGACAACCGCCGTCTCAACGAGGACTGCACACACACACACACATACACACACACACACACACCGCTGCAGGCTGCTGCCGTTGCTAATGGATCGTAACAGTAGCTGTGTGTTTACAAAGACAGTGACCTTCCCTTTCCGAGCACACTCGCAGATCACGACGGACACATTAGCTAATCGCTAATCGCTCTTCCGCCGGACGCCGGGCGCCACATGGCCGCCCAAGCCAGAGTGCTCGCCCGCAGGACACACACTTTCTGTTTGCCAAACACACGACCAGCTCCGGGATGAATTGACGGATCTGCTCGGGATCCCAGGTGGACAACACCGAGAAGATCAGGACATCAAGCGCCGTCTCATCTCATTCTCATCTCTAGCCTGTTTGGAGGTTCATCACCGCAGATCGACCTCTGAGACGTAGCATCACGTCTCCAACGGCGCCGCGTCTTCAGGCCCGGCTGAGGGACGCCAACGCAGCCACTGGCAAGGAGAAGCGACCACGACCGCAGGCGCCGTGGAGGTGTCCGAACATCTCTGCAGATTGAGGAGGACGTTCTCCTTGCGACTCTCAACACGCAATTCATGAGAGCCGACGTTAGCGACCGCTAAGTGAGATGGATTACTGTCACACACACACACACACACACACATGCTTCCTGTGCTGACACACAAACACACAAACACACATCGGGTTCTATTTTCTCTCCATAAACCAGATCTCAGCATATTTTGGTAGCTTTGCCCGAGGTGAGGGGTGGACGCACACACACACACACACACACACACACACACACACACACAGAGGAAATTAAACGGTTTGCAAGGTGTGTGTGTGTGTGTGTGTATTCTGCTGCTTCTGGACAGTGAAAAAGAATCATTATTCTAATAATAATTATTATTATTTTTGTTGAATACAAAAGGAGGACTTCTGGGCAGGAACATGGAAATGCGAGGTTTCTTCTACCTTCTGCATTTACTCTACTTTCTCAAGTCCATTGCGGTGGCTTTTATTTTCCCCTCTGGAAATCATGCCTCACCGCCCCGCTGGGGTCTCCAGGGTCTCCAGGGTCCACAGTAGGAGCCCCTCGGGGTCTCCAGGTGTTTGTGTCTCCAGAGTCCACGGTAGATGACTAACTTTGACCAGGTCTCCACAGAAGGTAGCGACTCCACAGGGACTTTCCGAATGTTCTGCTTCTCTCTGTAGGTCTGCTTCCATCTCCTCCTCCTCCTCCTCCTCCTCCCTGTACGTCTGCCGGCATCTAAATTTAGATCCCTAACATTTACCGGCCTGTGTTTTAGCCGCTGCGCTTTTTCCGAAGAGCATCGTGCACGTCTGAAGGTCGCGTGGGATTGAACGCCTCGCAAAGCGATGTGACGGGAGATCTTCTCGGCAGAGAGCCTGCAGACCAGGCTGGAGAAGAAACAACCAAACACTGCCCGGGAGGGACCTTCATCCCGGCTTCTCCGCACCTTCTCGCAAACGTTACAGCTCCGGAGGAAAGCGAGCGAGCGAGCGAGCGCAAAAGGACTTCCTTAAATATCCGGAGTCGTGAAGGTGCTGACGTGATGGGAGTCACAGAAGATCAGGAGGTCCTGCTGCTCTGAGTCAGGTGTGTGTTCAACTGGAATTTTCAACTGGAAAACAAGCCCGACTCAGCCAAGCAGATGAAACGTGACGTTCGACACCGAAAGCCGTGTGTGCGTGGAGAACATCGTGACGGGATTTGAATCCGCACACCGTAAACCGGGATCCCGGCGGGGAGGCCGAGCCTTACAGGCAAAGAAGAGGGATAATTAACCCACGTGCATTGAGATTCCACCTCCGACGGCAAAGCGTGGCCTGCTAGGAGTCCTGACAGAGCCCACCAGCTGAACAAACCAAAAGATAAACGCCGAACGCCGGCACTGCGGCCGACGAGGGCTCTGTGCCGCCATTTCGTCCGATCGGTCTAAAACCAGGGAGTGCTCGCGCGAAGCGTCGGCCTTTTAAAGAAGGTTTGCCGGAAATCTCCCCCGATCAGAGGCTTCACAACTCCAGGGAGCGCCACGTCAGCCATCAACGGGAAATCAATGGCGTCGTCAGAACGTTTAACTTCCGGCCCACTGATCGATGCACATTTTCTCACGGCGGCCAAAAGCGTTTCGGGCAGCGACACCGAATCCCCCCGGATTCAGAACGGCCGCAGGAGGCGCAGACATCCCCGACACGTGTCCACAGGTGGACAACGGCCGGCGAAGGATAAAGGAAGGGGGGATAAACGGCCCGAGATGTACAGAGAAGAATGTGTGTGTGTGTGTGTGTGAAAACACGTGATGGAGAGGGAATGAGCAGAGGCCACGCGGGAGCGGCAGAAGGTGTGTGTAGAATGTCAATAGCAACGCTAAGTCGCTTCCATGCAGCCAGGACTTGTCAACATTCATTAGAGGACGGCGAAGCCCGGTCACATGGTGGAGTTTGAAAAAAAGCACGGCAAAAGGTGCTCCAAACAGATTATTTATCGTACGTATAAACACGAAAAAAGTATTCTCGTGACGTTTCGAGCAAACATCGGCCCTTTCCCAGATGCTAACCGGTGATGCTATAGCCGCGCCATTTTTTAAGAGAATGATCATGTGACTGATTCCGTCCTTTCTTTTTCCCGCGCACCTCTTGTTGGATATATGATGATTATGACATTATCTTCACTGCTTTTCCAGAGCCGACCCGAGAGACGGATACTTTTTACATTTTTGCAATTTAACAGATACAGTGATCCCTCGCTATTTCCTTTCACGGTTTCGCTACTTCCTGGATTTGCATGGTGCATTGTGTTCTGCATTCTGATTGGCTAAAAAGCCACTCCGCTTCTTCTCTACCTGTGCGTCAATAACGTCGCAGTTTAATATGTACACGTACGTAAAACAGCTTGACGAATTTACATGACGTACGTGCAAATTCTCTCACAATTTGGAGTTTCTCTAAAACCCATGATGTTGACAAAACGCTCTGGAGCGACAGAAGCACCTTGCAGGGCCCAAAAGGCAGCGGAAGATGCTATCTATGGCAGATAAAGTTAAACTTCTGGACATGCTAAGGGAAGCTAAAAGCTATGCGGCTGGAGGTCGGCATTACGGAATAAATTAATCTTCCGTTCCTTCCATAAAGAAGGAAGAAAAAACCATAAGGACGGCAGCAGCAAGAAGTTTTAATAAGGATGCAAAAAGGGTTGCAACTGTCCGCAATTTTTTTCATAATCATTTTTAATTTTCTCCCATTTAATCGAGTTACTCGGGTCGCGGTGGGCGGAGCTAATCTCTGCCATTTGAAGCCTTCTGTTCACATTCATTATTAAAATGATTATTTGACAGTGCAGAAGTTATTTGTTGAAAAATACGTTTCTAAAGTACAGTACTTTTATTTGTGAAACAAATGATTGAGCCTGTAAAATGGTTTGTTCTTTCTTTTCGATGTATGATAGAGTATTTAATTGTATAATAATTGTAAAAAAAATAAAATAAAGGTTTCTACTTCACGGATTTTGCCTATCACGGGTTCTTTTTGGAACGTAACCCCGCTAAAAACAAGGGTTTACTGTAGACAGATATGGGGAGTGAAATGTCACGTGTACAAGAACAGGCTTTTTGAGTTCAACGTAAAATAAATCACTTCATTTTTTTGGATGTGCGTGTTTTTCCTCTGAAGCCGAGTCACATCCCAATGAATCAAACACCACAAATCCCCGTCCCTCCCCAGGAAGGAGGCCACGGCAGCATCAGCGGCTTCTCACGCCTCTCCGAACCGAGCCGGTTCTTACCTGCTTTGGTCCTCCGGTCCACCTCCGCCTCCAGGGACCGGCGGGTCCAGAAGGGGCCGGGAAACGACAGGCCAGCAGCAAGACATGACGGGATGGAGGGTCTGGAGACACCGATGGTGACACACACACTCTCCAGAGGGTCCAGGTGGACCTCAGGCTGCCTCCAAGCTCAACATCAGGCCGTTTTTGAATTTGTGCGACTGAATAAAAAGCTCATTGAATGGCTCGTTCTGCAGCCGACGCTTCTCGACCATATGGTTTAATAAATATAGACAAAATGACAGGAAGAGGGAAAATAATTCAATAAGCTTGTGGTTATAAGTATTTTTTCCTAAATAAAGCCAATCTCCTGGATGCATCGCACACGTTATGTATAGTTTTGTAGATTCCCTGAATGCCAAAACAGATGAGCACGTGATAACAAGCTCAACAAGACGGTTTTTAATCGTATGGATGCAGATGCAGTCCAACATATTCTCTCTCGCTCTCTATCTGTTTGCGCACACACACACACACACACACACACAGTGGGTAGAACATGTATTGGATACACTGCTGATTTTTCAGCTTTTCACAGTTGCAAAGCGTGTCATTTTTATGATAGGTACTGTTGAATCTAAAACAAAAATCCAAAAAATGATATTGTATAATTTTTAAATCATTTATTTGCATTTGATTGCATGACAGAAGCATTAGATCACCTACGGACCAGTAAGGATTGCGGGAGCTGGAAGTCCATTTTGCCCAAAGACTGCCACGAAACCTGCTGCAAACTTGATGTTTCTGCACCAAATATAAAGTTGTGTTTTTCTGACGTATCAAATACTTGTGTCATGCAATAAAATGCAAATTAATGACTTAAAAATCATGTGATTTTTCCGGATTTTTGTCTTCGATTGCATCACCCACAGTTGAAGAGTACCTATGATAAAAAAAAGACAGACCTCTAAACGCTTTGCAACCATGAAAAGCTGAAAAATCAGCAGTGTATCAAAGGAATACTTGTTCTCCCCACTGTGTAGATACTGCATACATACTGTGTACTATACTGTGTACTATACTGTGTACACTGTATACAGTGTGTGCATGTACATATCGTGTCTCTGGACTGATGGGGAACGAAGCAGGAGATGATCGGCTGAAGGATACATCCGTACTCCTCCTGATCTGGAGCCGATGGCCAGTATCTTCTGCACGGGGTCAAAGGCCAGAGCGGTGGGCTGGTAGGGGAAGCCGTGACGCACCGTCTGAAACATACACACACAAATATCATTATTAATCGTGATTATTATAACTCATATAGCTATTATTAGATGAGATGATTCTATCTCTCAGTGGTTTTACCGGTTTAAGATTCATTCATTCATCATCACCCAACTCGTCACAGATCTGTATGTTGGGACTCTAAATCCTAGAAATGCCACTTTGCACAATATTGAGACATTTTTGCTAAAAAAGGAAAAAGTCATCACTTGGTCAAGTTTAGACTGTTGTGAAACAGCGTTGCTAACGTTTGAGGGTCACCTTCTCCTCACACCTCCGATCCCGCTGGATTTACCCCGAGGCCTTCGAGGCTGCAGCTCTCTCGTGCACGTTCACGGGCCAATAAAGGTTTGTTTTTGATTCGCCGTGAAGGTTTGTACCGTCTGCAGAGGTGCGGAGCTGCACCCTGGGCTCGTGTGGAGTCAGTGGAGATCACGTCTGTTCATGGAAACACCAGCGCCCACTCTGGGGGTTGAACCCATAAGCTCAGAGTCCAATTCATATATACGTTCACCAATATAACGTCATTTCCGCGCACCTATATATTAGCCGCACCGGCTATCTTGTGCTTCCTCCTGCGAGCTAAAACCGTCAACGTCGTCTTCTTCGTTGTCGGAGTCGAACGGACTCAGAATTTCCCGCTCGTTTCGTCGGTCCGGTGTGACGAGGATAAACGTTTTAGCGGCGTGCAGCTCGTTAGCGTCCCCCACTAAAAAAAAAAAAGTCCATATGTTAGCCGCATCGTTGTTTACGTGAAAAAAGTCGCGGCTTATCGTCCGGAAATTACGGTATTCATATATTCAAATTTCCGTTTGACCTGCCTGCACGCAAACGACGTCTCGTGTTATTAACCATTACGTTACATTACGCTTTGCAGACGCTTTTATCCAAAGCGACTTACAATAGAGGACATAGGGACTGCAAATACACTTGCAAATAATCGTATGAATTTTTCATGAACTTTTAGCTCTCCGATGGAGACGTTGACATTTTCGCCACAATCAGCCATATTTACACCCGCGTTAAGAAAAGTGCCGCAGAATGACAACGGGGTTCCAGAAGACCTTCACAAGGTCGACTCTCCCTCCTCGGATGAAACATCAACACTCTGCCGAGTACAATTGGCAGAGGAGACATGTTTTGATGTTAGCCTCCAACGTTCCTGCGCCGAAGCCCGGCGAGACTAACCGCCGCCATCTCCGACGCTCTCGGAGCCAGATGCCCGCCATGCAATTCAGCTGCCTGCCATTAGTCATGGTGAATTTCACAGCTGTGCTTCACATACTGCAATCAGCTGTGTGTGTGTGTGTGTGTGTGTGTGTGTGTGTGTGTGTGTGTGTGTGAGAGAGAAGGGGGGTGTTGACACCAAACAATACTGGTGTTGAATGAATAGAGATGATGTTATTGTCTCGCTGGCCCGAAGCTTCTGCCACAACAGCGCTAAACACAACATCTCTGCAGACAATGGAGGCACACTCCATGCACACACACACACACACACCATGCACACACACATAAAATGTGTGTGTGTGAAGGACTCAAGTAAAAAAAAAAAAAGCAACCTGCATTAAAAATGTTCCCGTAACATGATTATAATGAGTTATAAGTGCTTTTATTCACAGTCTGTATTGGCCATGTTGGGCTGCAGCCAATCACAGCTCTCGCTGGGTGAAAGGCGGGGCTTATCCCGGACCGATGACCAAATATGGAGGCATTCGGTCTAATTCTAAAGAGCGGTGACGTAGCAGTAGATGTGGGCGGGGAGATGGAATGAGGTTTGACCTTGGACCTTCACACCAAGGTCAGGTCGGGTTCTACTCGTCTCAGATTATCGTCACGTTCCTGTGAAGACTTCACGGCTGAAGTCCTTGAGGGTGTTACGCTGGTCCATGGGTGAGGAGGAACGTGATCTAGAAAGGTTCTCCCGGCTGGTGCTGATGGTTCATTGATACGTTCTCTTAGCAGGTCAATGGAGGAGAGGTGGAGAAGATGGACGCGAGAAGAAACCAGGAGCCAGTGGGGGAGAAGAAAGGAGGCAGAGCTGGAGGAAGCAGAGACGAAGATATTGAGGTTCTTCTTTGGGAGCGAGGAGGACGGAGAGGATCGGGAGGGAGGTGCGCATGGTAGATGCTCTGGAGATAAAGTCAGGAGATAGTTTGGACATGGACAGAGGAGGGATGGAGAAGATCTGGTGGAAGGACGCTAAGGGTGGATCTGCCAGGCAGGACGTCTGGAGGAAGACCAGAGAGGAGGTTCACGGGTGGAAGAGAAGAAGACATGAAGTGAGCTGGTGTGAGAGGAGAGGGTTAGATGGAGGCAGGTGATTGGCTGAAACCCATGTGGTCCAAAACACACCGATGAAGCTACAAGAACCGCAGATGTTTTCTCCTTCCGAAGGTCATGCCAGCACATCGTCCGCCCGAAATGTGGTGTTGGATTCTAACGTGGTGCAGGTCTGGCCCACGTTTGAGGTGGACCAGCAGCCCCAGGAGGACGCTCCGTGACGTGAACATCTCCATCCAGCGACCATCCGGCGCCCGGCGGCAATCGCTCGCTCGCCTCGGAAAAATGAGGAGATTAGTTCAGCCATGAATTGTTAATGTGGGACCGAGTGGAATTGGCGTTTTAATAAAGATAATAATTGTTCAATTTTTCATCTGAAAAAAAACACATTTCAGTCAAGCCTTATTGCTTTTTCTTTATTATGTTTTTTCCAAGATGAACCCAACAGCGCTAACGGTTAAAGCGCTAATATTTCAGCGCACGTCCAACTCTTTTCTCTGCGTTCGCGTGGAAAAACCCTCGATCTGCAGCCGTCGTTGCAAAAAAAAAAAAATGACGCCTGGGAACTCCACCTCCACCTTCCACCACACTCTCAGAGAGGAGGTGCTAAACACACACACACCTGACAGGTCACACACACATCCATCCTCCCGGGCGAGCCACCGGGCCCCTTTAAGTGACCCATCTCGGGTGTGTTGCCAGGATACAGCAGAACATCTCCCACATGAGCATGGAGGAGAGCCGGGAGGTGCATCTGCCGAGGCCGCTCTCCCAGCAGCTCATGCATATTGTAAGGCCATAAAACAAGTCTGCCCTTTCCCTGAGCGAGTGTGTGTGCAGGTTCTACCCGCACGTGCGTTCAAACGGCGGGGAACGTTAGCCCCGAGCCGCGGCGCTAGCCCATCTTAGCTGCAGAACCGCTCTAAACCCCTGCGTTTATAATAGCGAGCAGCATCCAACGCCTCCTCGCCGACGGCAAATCGGCGGACGTAGAGAAGGGGTCAGGTGACCCCGGCGACCCGACACGTGTCTTGAAGTGGCGTGTGTGTGTGTGTGTGTGTGCCGATGACGACCTTCTTCGCGACGACACGAGAATCGGCGAATCGGCGAATCAATCGCAAAGTGTGTGTCCGGAGAGCCGAACATGCCGCCATCTAGCGAGGAACCCAGGAGGAACTGGATTGAAGCTGCTACGTCCTACATGCGGTTGTACCTTTTGTGCAAACATATATCAAGCTGGGTTCTACGAAGCGTAATGAGTCTCGGCCGGAAATGAAAGCGGCGTTAAAACTACAAAGAATCAATTAAAGTGCATTTCACACGGCAGGTGTGAGGCGTCAGATAACACCGGTGACTCCGCAAATATCATACGTTTATGTAAAGCCGCGGCAGGGGTGTGGATTTCTAAATCCATTGAACGATCAGGGAGCGACGTTCCCACGGCAGGAACTCGGGGTTCATTTCATTCATTTTCATACTAATATAACATATTGCTATTCTTTATTATTTATAAGACCGTCACGGTGAACCTCTTTTCCTCTGTCTCTCTGCACAACAGCAGCTCTGAGGAGAGCAAGAAGAAGAAGAAGGAGGAGGTGGAGGCTAGAAGAGGACAATAAATCCAACAAGCTCAGATGACAAAGGATTAAAACTATAGTCTGGTAAAGCACACACACATGAATATTATTGATACACACACACAGGAACATCTCCTGGTTATAAAACAAAAAAGGCCTGTTGGAGTGACGGGCCTGACCGGCTTCGGGTCAAAGCCCGGGTGTCCACGTCAGCTGTCAATCACCTGGACGCCTCCAGGAGACCAGATGGGACCAGGTCATGTGACAGGCGGGAGGGGGAGGTGGTCGGGAACTCCAGAGATGGAGACGACGTCTAGAACTGCAATTTTGAGCTTTCATTCGTCCCCCGCTTACGGGATCGTGACCGCGAGTCTGGCCGATCCCGTCCGTGATTGGACGAGAGGCGGCGTTCACCAAGGATCCATCGCGGGGCCACAACCAAACACCTCACCTTCGCACCTTCTCATTCGCACGCACTTCCCGCTGAAGCGACACACATCATGAAACCTCAATATTGCGTGGAAATGAAACACGCAAGAGTTTGCGGGCGCCATCGAAACCATTCCCGGCTCCTCCTGGTGCGTCCGAGTGTCGTCGAGCAAGACGTCGCTCCCTTAGCGCTCGCGGTTCATTGCAGAGAACGATTTCCCCGTGGGGATTAATAAAGGATAAATTATTATAATGACATACAATCATTCACGTGTAAACTATTCACCGTGTTGTTCACACCTCGCGCAGAGATGTGATGCATGTGATTATTCAGCCTGTCACTTCCAGTCTGGACTGCTAAGCGTCTCCCAGGAGTCAAACCTGCGCACGGAATACGAAATGTCGAGTAAAATAGAATTTGTAATGCGACCGCATGGCTGTTTGTCAGGCATGCAAAGACACTATAGCGGTAGCAGTAACACACACACACACACACACACACACACACACATACCAGGCAGGCGCTTTAATGCACGCCCCCAGGGTCGGTGTCAGGGGAACGACAGACGTGCGGTAAAATGTAAAGTATCGGATTCTTCGTGAGAAGCTTGTGGAGAAGCTGCTGTAGCACATCATCTTCCTGCCGCCATGTTGAGGATGCCAGAACCTCCCTTTGATGGCCTTTCTTGGCGTGAAGAGGAGGAAGAGAGCGGCGGGTGGATGGGAGTGGACGGACGGGTTGCACAAGGCCAGCTTGCGTTTGTGGCCGCGCCCTTGTCCGTCTTTGGTTTCTGCAATCCACGGCATGCTGGACCTCCTGGAGAGGAAGGAACCACATGGGTCCTTCTTCCTGTGGGTTCACCAGCCACAGGAAGGTCAGATCCTCGGATGCAGAAGCTCTTGGGACACAAAACGTCACCTCTCTGGCGGGGAAGGATTCCGACTAGATCATTCGATCGAACCCCAGGGGTTCGGTGAGTCGGTCTCCAGGGTTGATGATGTTCCCCGCTTGGTCATCACTGGCTGCATCGCTGACGTCAACGCTCACATGGGCGATTTGGAAGGAACGGCTTCCCTGATCTGAACCCCAGCGATGTTTTGTTGTGTGAAGCGACCGGGATGAGGTGTCGGGACCTCCAAATCCAAGACCATGGCGCTCAGGAGGAAACGGGTGGAACCCCCACTCTGGGTCGGGGAAGAGGTTCTGGCCCAAGTGGAGGAGTTCAAGTATCTCGAGGTCTTGCTCACGAGTGAGGGAAGAATGGAGCGGGAGATCGACAGGCGGATCGGTGCTATGTTAGATGTTCAGGAGAGAAGGTCAGAGAAGCCAGACTGAGATGGTTGGGTCATGGACAGAGGAGGGATAGAGAATATATTGGTAGACGGATGCTGGAATTGGAGCTGCCAGGCAGGAGGTCTGGAGGAAGACCAAAGAGAAGATTCATGGACGTAGTGAGAGAAGATATGAAGGTAGTTGGTGTGAGAGAGGAGGATCCAGAGAATAGGGTTAGATGGAGCAGGTGGACTCGCTGTGGCGACACCCGAAGGGAAAAGCCGAAAGGAAAAGATAAAGAACTCTTATGCAGTTCACGAAACACTTTTGGATAATTGTAAGGTATATTGCAATGCAGTGGTGGGCCGTCAGGGCCTGCAAGGCCTTCTCTGCTGGCCTAAAAAAATATCTGAATCACAAACGTAAATGATATTTTGTAAATAATTAAATGACTCCAAGTGGTCTGCTCACTTCCTTTCATAGCTTTTCTCCTGGTTGTGTCGCTTCCAGACATGTATTTTCATATTAAAGCATTTAACCTATCACATTTCAGCCATCATCTGTTGCCAGGCAGGGTCAAAGTCAAGGGAATCTGCCTTGGGGTGGGGGTGGGGGGGCTGCACAATCAGTTCTGCAAGCCCTTTATGCAAAAAAATAAGTTTTGATGATGCTGTTGCTTCAACCAATCAGATTTTGAGTTGGCGACATCAAAGCCTTCTAGCAGGCGACAGCAACGTCAGCGTATTCGCGCCCTTTGATTGGATAGTCAGAGAGTGGACTAGCGTATTAGCGAGGAGAAGCTACTAGCCAGCTGTGAACAGAAACATAGTTGTGTTTGTTTAATATCGGTTTTGTCAACTCACAATGGCTGCAGGAGGAGGAGAAACGTATTTAGTTACTAATATATTGTTAAAGCGATCTTCTTTTTGAAGAAAAGCCGGACATGGTAAAGAATGATCGGGCAACTCCTAAGCTAGCGAACCCGTCACAACCAGGAAAAGGATTTGTCCGACATTACCAAGCCAGGAACTACGACCGGTAGCCCTGGTTCACAGGCTCCGACGTGCACGGAAAACTGTATTACTGGAGACGAAGCGCAAGGATAATCTGAACCACAGAATAATTGAACTGTTTTTGAGGAAAGAAAGGGTGGATTTTGTCTACAAATGATCAGATTTTTTGGTGAGTAAAATGCTGCTATTTTCCTTAATAATACTACACGTTTATAAGGTTATTATTGGTGTTTTTTATGTGTCGCGGCTGTTTTGCTAGAAAGGCATTTATTGCGGTTACTGTCTGTTTTTGTGTCTCCCACCGCGGGAGCTGACTTTATCGCTCCGGTGTGTTCAGATTTCATTCAGGGAAAAACGTCACAATGGTAAATACTTGAGAAGAAATACACTTACGAGAAATCCCGGGGATATTTCACCCTCTGTGCACGCATGTGAGACGCATCCAGCGGATGTGCAGGTGAGGACGCTCGGTTATCTTATACCATCGCCTCGACGGTCGGGTTTCCTTCCAAATAATGTTTTACACACTCTTGGTGTTCGGGCACTTGGGGTAAAGCCGCAGGGTGGTTGATCGATCGTGGGTGGAGTGTCAGTGGACGAGCACAGACACGAGTTATCTATCTGCCATGCACCGCTCTTTATACTGCATTTCTGCATAATAAGATGTTTATTATAGCCATAAACTAATTATTAGGGGGTGGATAGATTCACTACCGAAGGCCTCGGTGTGAAATGCACGGCCCGCCACTGTTGTAATTTCTATACCAGACTTTTGGGTCGATGCAAAAATTGCAAAGAAAAAGGACATTTTCAAAAACTAACTTGCACAAAGTGGACAGTATTCACGCTTCTTTCTGCAAATGGCAGCAAAATGGACCACGACTGTAAGCTGGGCACAACCTACGAGGAGATCAAGTGTTTCTCTCCATCAACCAATCAACA
The DNA here is from genome assembly GCF_037954325.1 of Fistularia commersonii. Classification (NCBI taxonomy): domain Eukaryota; kingdom Metazoa; phylum Chordata; class Actinopteri; order Syngnathiformes; family Fistulariidae; genus Fistularia; species Fistularia commersonii. The sequence goes on along the minus strand of NC_141287.1, from coordinate 3,650,502 downwards.
TGAGGAATGCTGGGTCAGCCAATAGCACGCCAGGTACGGATCTGCTCAGCCAATTATATTCCGCATTAGATCTCACGTGGGTACAACCGAAGGAGCAAGAGTTTGCAATGCAGGGTGTCTTTGTTTAGTAAAGGAGATCTCATATTTTATTCATTCTATAAAATGAATTTTTGTTTATTTTTACTATATTTTACTGTTTTTTTGTCTTAGGCTAGAATATGGCGAATTCAGCTAGAAAAAAAAATGCAAAAAACTGCTAAAGAACGATAAATCGCAAGAACCGAATTACAAAAAGATCCACAATGTGGCGAGGGTGTGAAAGCCGAATTGAACAGCAATGTAGCGAGGGTCCACTGTACACACACACACACACACACACACACACACACACACACACACACACACACACACACACACACAAGCATTCAGGAGGTTCAGTGGAAACCATGAAAGTCCAGATGTGTGAATGAACAGGTGAAGTATCGTTAGTCTGAGGACACAGAGAAGGACCACCATTTCAATGAAACCAGTCATTGCAATTAACACACACAAACACACACACACACACACACACACGCACACACACGCATAAGTATTCAGGAGGTTCAGTGGAAACCATGAAACTCCAGATGTGTGAATGAACAGGTGAAGTATTCAATAACACCAGTCATTGCAATTCACACACACACACACACACACACACACACACACACACACACACATCGTGCATGACCTAATGACCGGCTGTCCCAGGTCGGACCCGTCCGATGGAGGATGTGATGTGCGCCGGTTCCTCCAGTTAAGGGGTGAGGAAACCCTGCATGGAGACGCTGCTCGGCTCATCCAAACCCTTGACTGGAAGAGCCTGGAGGCCATTCCAGCTTAAACCGCCATGACCTTCAATCGGCGTGCATCTCCTCCACGAGCGCCAGTGGAATTTTAAGCGTAATTGTTGTGATTATTCGCCTTGACGCCGCCTTGCTGCAGCTGCGGGGGCAGGAAAAAGAAAAAAAAAACAGCCATGTGCGAATGTGTTGTGCGTATGCGGAGCGAGGCATGTCGGGGAACGGGCCGCGGCATCAGCGAGGCGCCCGAGGCTCGGCGGAGAAATGCGGGAGCGCTAAACAAGTGTGTTACTACCCACGATGGTGTAATGGAACACGCCTCCGAGCCCACTCACAATATGCTCCGCTTACGTACGCAGATGTACACACAGGGCATTCAAGACAAACGTGCTGCTTGATAGATATATATATATATATATACAGTGATCCCTGGCTATAACACGGTTAGCTTTTCACGGTTTCCCTACTTCCTGGATTTGCATGGTGCATTGTGTTCTGCATTCTGATTGGCTAAAAAGTCACTCCGCTTCTTCTCTACCTGTGCGTCGATAACGTCGCAGTTTAATATGTGCACGTACGTAAAACAGCTTGACGAATTTACATGACGTACGTGCAAATTCTCTTGCAATTTCCAGTTTCTCTAAAACCCATCATGTTGACAAAACGCTCTGGAGCGACAAAAGCACCTTGCAGGGCCCAAAAGGCAGCGGAAGATGCTATCTATGGCAGATAAAGTTAAACTTCTGGACATGCTAAGGGAAGCTAAAAGCTATGCGGCTGGAGGTCGGCATTACGGAACGAATGAATCTTCCGTTCGTTCCGTAAAGAAGGAAGAAAAAACATAAGGACGAAAGCGGCGATAAGTTTTAATAAGGATGCAAAAAGGGTTGCAACTGTCTGCAATTTTTTTCATAATCATTTTCAATTTTCTCCCGTTAATCCAATGACTCGGGTCGCGGTGGGCGGAGCTAATCTCTGCAATCTGAAGCCTTCTGTTCACGTTGATGATTAAAATTATTATTTGACAGTACAGTACAGAAGTTATTTGTTGAAAAAAACATTTCTAAAGTACAGTACTTTTATTTGTGAGACAAACGATTGAGCCTGTAAAATGGTTTGTTCTTTCTTTTCAATGTATAATAGAGTATTTAATTGTATAATAATTGTAAAAAAAAATAAATAAAGGTTTCTACTTCATGGATTTTGCCTATCACGGGTTCTTTTTGGAACGTAACCCCCGCCAAAAACAAGGGTAAACTGTATGTATCTACATATATATAATTACACAGTCTACATACATAAATGCACACACACACACCGCGCTGATGTTGTCTAGAAAAGCACAGAAGTTGGCGTCAAAGACTCGTCTGTGCCAAACAGATGCTTCGTCAGCGAAGCTCAGCCCAGCCGCGCCCGAATCTGGCCGACCACCATTCCGATTTGTTAAAAACCAGAAGCGTCTCCACTTGTGGATCCCCGAGAGACGCCTCGGGCTCCCCTTAACTTTAATATATTTAAAAGCCGCCTCCTCGGAGTGGATGAGACATACAGTGTTACGACAAAATAACCATTGACTCAAAGAGGTTCAAAATAAACATCTCTTCAAGCCTCTTCACAAAATGACTGCTCTGCTCTCACGTCCTCCTGAAAGCCTCTTGAATACAGTTGGGGAAAAAAAAAAAAAAGCTCTCCCGTATCTGAAAACCCTTCTTGAACTAAACATATCTTCTTATCCTTTCAATGTCACCATGAAAGCAATCAAACCGCAGCCACGTAGCAGCACATCAGGTTCCTTCTTCATCCATGTTCTGACCTGCACTTTTTCTGTCGGTATTTGAAATAGCGTTGCACGCAAAGAAGGGTCGTTACGGCAACAGTACATGTAGTATCCGACGTGCTTTCTGGTCCTGTTGATAAAAAAAATGCTTTCACTCGCTAATAAACCAGTGGCCAAACATCTGCAGGCGTGGGACGGGCCGTAGCTGGCTTCATTACCGCTCTAAGTAAAAACATAATGCTGCTAAAAACATCGATTTGGTCTTAATGACCTGAAAAAAGGGTCGCAAATCCAAAATAAACAAACTATATCTAAAGACGGCTCAAGAAGACAGAAAGAGGAAAAATTAAAAACCCGGGATCTCAGAGGAGTGGAAGTGAAGCATCGAGCAGGACTTAGAAAGCGTCCAGAAGCCGACGCGCCCTGGCGAGGCGGTGGAGATCCCTCCGGAAGACCCTGCAGCGCCTGCTTTCCGCAGGAAACCTGAAACGCCACCGTCGTGGGCTGAATCAAGGCGCGTCCTGATCTTCTCTAACTGTCCCTTTGTTCTGGGTCCATAGAAACACCATGGCTGGTCCACCAGATGGTTCCAGACGTACATATTAACCTCCGCTATCTCCGGTCTCCTCATTGGCGCAACCATGGAAACACAGCCAATTAGGAGATTAAAAGTAAACACCAGACGAGCCGCGGACGGAGGACGGCGTTGCCTGGAGCGGCTTCCGTCCGCGGTCGTATCGTTCTCGGAGCGTGGAGATCTTCTCTGAAGAGCTTCCAGCCGAGGAGAGCGCTGCGCGGCGGCCGTTATATTTGCACGGCGTGAAGCCGGCTAATCCACGGGCCGTCACCTGCAGACCATGTGACCCCTGCTTCTCCAAAAGCACAAAAAGCAGGCGGGGTTTTTTTTTTTCCCAGACACACTAATCCAACGCAGGATCCGGTGCAAGGCTGCCAAAAATAACCAAGGAGCTGAAAAAACAACCTCTCAGTGCCCAGAATCCTGGCAGGAGAGCCTTGCTGGGAGCGTGCAGCGTTTTGTCTTTGCTTGTTCTCACACACACCTGACACAAAAACACACACACACGATCTGCATTTGAAGACCTGCTTTAACGCTTTGCGTGCTGCATGTTTGGCTCCCTGCGGCTCTTTGAAACGCACCCCCTTCGCCGTTGCCCCTCGGCGGCAGTGCTAGCCAGCTAGCCCAGCGGCTAGCACTGCCGCCGGCGAGCTAATGGTGTTGGGTTAAGAGGCAGACTCAGTGCTGGGGATGGGGGGGGGGGATGCTAATGGTCAGCGCTACATGCGTAGCCTCCTGTTTGGATGGCGTGCCGCGCACTCGGGCCGGATTATGGACACCCGGGGGCGCGCGGTGCAAGCGACTGTGACGAAACCACACTTTAACAGCATTAGTCCTTCTGTTTTGATGGAAATGTAGCGCAAGGGGTGCAGAAGGGATGTTTTAATCATCCAGGAAATGCATGAAGAGGCGAGACGGCAGGAAGCAACCGGGCAGAAAATAACAGAATAAATGGAGAAATAAAGTTCTGAGGTCGGATAATTAATGCGGTGAAATTAACCTGAAAATTCAAAAAATGGTAAACAACTCCAAGCTTCACACATGTGGAATCGATGGACTCCAAGGTCAAAACACCCAGGCGGGCACAAGATGGAGAATGTGGTGCGTGATGTCACTTGCACTGAGGATTGTGACGACGTCCACATTGGAGACCAAACAACTTCTGCACAAAAAGATGGTCCAACACAGGAGATCCACCGCTTCAGGTTCACGGACCGCCGCATCCGCACGGCGCCCATGACCAGGACGGGCGACTGTTTTAATGTGACAAAAACACAAACACACACGGGCAGCGGAGCAGGTTTGAAGGCATCTCAGCCGCTTCGGTAAATATTAGCTCACGGAAGCGTCTCCACGATTCCGACGGCTTCTTCTAATCTGATGGTAATTTGCAGCGGCGGGATTACGGCTCATTGGTTCATCAGTGAGACCATCACCATGGCGACAAAGTCGGCGACCTCCCGCAGTCCTCAAAACCACAGCATCTACAGCCCTTCTTCCTCCAGGGTCTCCGGACGTGTCTCCATCACTGTGTTTGGGGTGGAGAAGGTCCCTGGTCTCCAGGTTCCTCCGACGGTCCAAACACATGCAGAAGGTTCACCGGAGACCCTGGATGGTCCGGATATGTACATCTCTATATGACGGGCGAATGTGGTTCTGCTCCGACACCAGGAGCCTGATGGTTGGAGACCATGACCGGAAGCTCCTCAGAGCGTGGAGATGTTTGAGGCGGCGTGCGTGATGCCGCACACACACGTCGGCGAATCAGATGGTCCGCTTCGCTCATCGGGAGTCACTGCAAAACGAAGGATTCGAGGATTCTCTGACGGGAATCCATCAAGATGTTGTGACGGAAATCAGAACGTAATCAGAGGAACTTCTTCTAAGATGAATTATTTATTCCAGGAGATGTAAAAGGACGGGAGATATCTAAGAATAAATAAACAGCCGGAAACTTCTGATCATCTTGTTTTCTGACATCTCTCCTAGTTTTGGTGAACCAGGATCCCCGTCTCTTCAGGAAACCGCAAATATTTCCAGGCGTCGAAAAAAACACCAACCCGGAAGAATCGCACAGAAAATGATGGACGGTTTCAGATGAACATCCAAAGGAGAAGAAATACTGGCCCGTCACAGAAGACCAGGTCCTCTGGACCAGCAGAGACCTGGAACGGCATCGGCGGAGATGATTCGGAGCTTCCTGGTCACAGCTCTGGGCGTCAGGGTTAACGTGATGAAGGGATGAAGGTCCCCTTCCAGAAGACACGCCGGCCTGTCTGAAGACCCTCCAGATGCTGGGATTCCAAACATCTCCAACTGTGTCGATGGAGAACTCGGGTCTGAACGTCAAAGGAATAGCAATGAGACAATAATCTTCGGCGGCGAAGCCCTCGGTCGTGGCTTCTGGAGCTCCGCCGCTCTGGAGCCGGGCTTTAATTGGCGCGATGAGCGCGAGGAGAAGGTCCTGCGCCGCGAGGAGAAGGTCCTGCACCGCGAGGAGAAGGTCCTGCGCCGCGAGGAGAAGGTCCTGCGCCGCGAGGAGAAGGTCCTGCGCCGCCCGGAGACGCCGCCGGACCAGGTAACGAGTGAAGCGGAGTTTGAATTTGCAAGTCAAAATCTCCTCGTCTTCTCCACCGTTTTCCCCCAAAGCAAAGATCCCGCCGCCGCCGGGGAGAGCGGAGATGTTCCTCTGTCACGCTGAGATGATGGAGAAGGTCCATCAACAGCCACTCACAGCTTTATCTGCAAAGTCATACAAGAATCTTCTTCTCCCTTTCCATACGGCCAATCATCTGCCTCCATCTAACACACTCCTCTCGCACCACCTAACTTCCACGAACCTCCTCTCTGGTCTTCTTCCAGACCTCCTCCAACTTCAGCATCCTTCTACCCAGATCTTCTCATCCCTCCTCTGTCCACGTCCAAAACATCTCAGTGTGACTTTATCTCCAGAACATCCATCATGGACTCACTCCTAAAGAGGGACCTCCACATCTTCACCTCAGATCATGATAGCTTGAGAAGATGCCCGTCCAACCTGATCTGTGGGCCTGTCATTCATCAGAAGGTGCCTCAGAGATGCTCCTTGAAGTGGTCCTGCATCCACCTTGAACATCTCCATCACACCTGGCTCCTCTCCGGTGCATCCAAACCTCTAAACCCACCAGCATCCTTCAGCGGTTTGGAAACAAACCCTTTCTGGTGATGAGTCAGATGTTTCCTCACTCCTGAAGGTTGAGGTCCACGGCGTTTCCTGTCTTCACGCGCTCTGATTGAGACGGCGGCTGCTAATCATCTCACTGTCATCGCGTTTTGAAAGCAACTTCTCAATCCTGTGATTCCTCCGTCCCTGCCGGCTCCTGGGACCGACACAGATGTTCACCAGAGCTTCCGAGAAGATGCTCACCGGGGCATCCGAGACATTCAGAAAGCCGAAACTGGCGCCGCCTTAAAATGAAAGCGTGAGCGTCGAGGTGGAGGAGGTGCAGTTTTGACCCGGAAGCCCGTCAGATATTTGCCAGGAGAGACTCGGACGTTGCGTCGAGCGGAGACCTCAAATGTGACGGGATCCCGCTTCCTCGTATGTCTCCTGTCTTCATTCCCGACCTTCTGAATCCGTCAAATCGTGCCGTGACGTCTGGTCATGGCGGCGTCCCACGCCAAACTGCCAGGACAGAAGTCATGACTAACCTTGAGAAGTTTGCCAAGATTCTGAACCTGCCCACACACTGCAGAACCAGCAGGGAGGACGTGAGGCTTTATCTGCAACGGGCCGAGAGCAGGGTTTCTCCACGTCCTGGAATAAACCAAGGGCCCGGAGAAGACATCTTCATGAGAGTCAAGCCTGAACATCCCCTGTTCCGACCAAACTATTTCATCAATAATCTCAGGTAATGATTAAGGCTGGGATTTTTGGTTTTTATTGTTGGTTTGCGCTTTCAGGTACTTGGGCTCAACAGTCCAGAGCGTAGGAGAGTGTGGAGAAGAGGTGAAGAGACGGTCCAAGCAGGTTGGAATGGGTGGAGAAAAGTGTCAGGGGTACCAAGAGATAGAAGAACATCAGCCAGAATGAAAAGGAAAGGTGTACAAGACAGTGGTGAGACCAGCGATGATGTTTGGACTAGAAACTGTTCCAATGACCAAAAGACAGCAGGCAGAACTAGAGGTTGCAGAGATGAAGATGTTGAGGTTCTCTTTGGGAGTGACCAGGATGGAGAGGATCAGGAATGAGTCTATCAGAGGAACGGCACATGTTAGATGTTTTGGAGAGAAGGTCAGAGAAGCCAGACTGAGATGGTTGGGTCGTGGACTGAGAATATATTGGTAGACGGATGCTGGAATTGGAGCTGCCAGGCAAGAGGTCTGGAGGAAGACCAAAGAGAAGATTTATGGACGTCGTGAGAGAAGATATGAAGGTAGTTGGTGTGAGAGAGGAGGATCCAGAGAATAGGGTTAGATGGAGAAAGTTGACTCGCTGTGGAGACACCTGAAGGGAAAAGCCCAAAGGAGAAGAAGAATCTGTCACAGGGGTGCAGGACATGTATGACCGAGACAAAGTGATGATTGAAATGTTTTGGACATGAACAAAGGAGTGTTCATGTCCAAACCATGGTGAAGATCTGGGTAGAAGGTCGCTGAAGGTGAAGCTGCCAGGCAAGAAGTCTAGAGGAAGACCAAAGAGAAGATTTATGGACGTCGTGAGAGAAGATATGAAGGTAGTTGGTGTGAGAGAGGAGGATCCAGAGAATAGGGTTAGATGGAGAAGGTGGATTTGCTGTGGCGACACCTGAAGGGAAAAGCCGAAAGAGGAAGAAGATTGTCGGTTTGCACCGAGACCAGGGTCATGACCCGCAGACCTCCAGCCTGGTGCTCACCCTGATCAAGATCGCCACCAGATCAAGATCAGGACGTGACAGCAAACGAATAGCGAGGTGAAGAATTTAAATCATAAATTCCGGCAATTCTGGTTCCCTGAAAACCAGACCGATACTTCCCACAGACGGAAAGGACGCCGGACGCAACAAGACACCGACTAAAGGAGCAACATGTGAAATCAGCGCGGCCGTTCATGAAGCATCTGAGCCGCCGAACTCCGACCCATTCTTGCCGAAATCCTCTCGTTGTGGCAACTGGACAACCACCGGGAAACGATCCACCACCAGAAGCAGCCGCCGCCAACTTCCACCTGAGCCTGAGTTCACGGGATCTGATCCAACAGGTTTCACTTCTTTGTCCAGCCTCACTTTTCCACATTTCAATTCACATTTTTGTCCCAGAACGACACCAGCGTTAGCATAGCAACCCCCTGAGACCGAGCTTCTGCCCGTCAACTCTTCCATTTACATAACAAGCCGCCATAACCTCGTCCGAAACCCCGGCGGGTTTACCCCGAAACTCCCCGCAGGGCCGGAACCGAAGAAGCCCCTCGGACGAGGGCCGAAACGTCAAGTCCAGTTGCCTGGACGAGCGGATTTGGACGATGATTCACGCTGACCCCGATGACTGAGGACGTCCACGTCCACGTCCACGTCCAGGCATCTCCACCGCGTGGAGAAGCAGAGGAAAGAACTGCTTGCTGTGTACGTCATTGTTTTTCTAACCGCCGAATGAGAGCGGATGGCGATGTATTTTTAAACACTGCACCCTGTAGGTGACAATCATGTCATATTTGCAACAATACAAGGACAATAAAGGCTTTCTACTCGTGCATGAGCGCGCACACACACACACACACACACACACACACACACACACACACACACACACATATATTACTCCAATGTAGGTGATGAAACGAGTGGTTCTCTTTATTATTCATGCATCATAATTGACATTAATAAAAGTCCCTTTCAGCCGGAGGGGAAACAAACTAACAGTGTCCTGCTGTGCAAAGCCCCCCGACACACACACACACACACACACACACACACACACACACACACACACTATGGGTCATGAGAAACTGCTTCTCTTACGAAAGCCTGATGTTTCTGCTCTCCAAGTTCTCCAAGCATCTTCCCATTTGAGATATTTCCCTGAGAAGCCCCATGACAGGACTGCGTCATGCGAGAAGGGGCGGAGCCTGGCGGGAAACTGTAATCGGATTACATGCGACCGTTTACCGATCGGATTAGAGTCCCCGAATCCGTCGTGTCGTCATGCGACCGCAGGCGGACTAATCGCAAAGTGCCCCTTTGACATCCCGGAGTTATGGATGGACGGTTCGCAGGAACTTCTGCCCTTCCTTCTGTCTCCATCCTGGACCAGAGGAGGGTTGATGCTGGAAGACGCCTGGAGACATCTAACCGTTCGCACATCTGACCAACGTGGGGTCTGCGGTGACCCTCCATGTTTCGGTGGAACCCGGAAACCCCTGTGGGAACTGAACCGGGACCTTGTTGCTGCGAGGTGGAAGCACAGTACAGTGGATCCGCACATTTCACGGGAGTTAACTTCCAAGCTCCCCCTGCGAAAAGTGACTTTCCCCAAAGTAGACGTGATCATTTTGGTGGTATTTACAGAGGAGTGACGTGCGGCGAGGTTCACGGCTGGTGAGGCCCGTCTAAGGTGAGGCAGGGGAACTGCCTGCCTCACCTTAGTGGCTCTTTGCAGCCATTTTATGATGGCTAAGCACGGGAAACTACTAACACATTCAACTGTTGACAAAAATCACTTTGCATTGGAAATGTAGGTCATATGGCAAAAGTATTTAAACGTGATATTAGACATACAGAGAGACAGCAATATGGTTTTAGCGCAGAGGACGCTGGCGGTCAGCTGTCATTGAGCGATCTACGTTGAGGCTCAACAGTCCGCTGCCTCACTGCATGTCTCTTCTCAGTATTTGAACAGTTTATGTGAAAATCCACTGATTTTGATTATTAAAAAAAAAAACAATCTAAAACTGGTGAAGTTAATGAGAAATATCTTTTATAGTGCAAATCTGATGAATGTAACCATTATCTTCTCCAAGATTGGCAAGTGAGGCACGGCCACCCCTGCCTCCCCTGACTGCACGTCACTGTTACAGATATACTAACCCTCAACCAACCTCACTCAACCCTTTACCGACCTCCCGCAAACTGTTACCAACCCACCATCGACTGCGCTTCGCTTCCCACGCTCTTCGACAGCTCTCTCAACACTTTGCCTTTAGGAGGCATCGTAGAGCGTGGGGGTACCAACGTTCACAAACTAAATAGCACAAAGTGGACAATATTCAGCAAAGAGGAGATTATATGCTGGCTATAACCTACGAGGAGATCGGCCGCTTCTCTCCATCAACCAATCAACATGAGGAATGCAACATCCACTCAATCAGCCAATAGCGTGCCAGGTATGCATCTACTTCGCCAATGAGATCTCACATGGGTACAATGGTAGGAGTGAGAGTTTGTGATGCTAGCAAAGGAGAGTTTATTTACTTTTATAAAATGAATTTTAATTTAATTTTACTGTATTTTTTATCTCAGGCTATGATATAGCTATTTCAAAAGGAAAAAAAAAATCCACAAAGTAGCAAGGGTCCACTGTTTATCTATCTATATATATATTTAATCCAAAGTCTGGTCCCTCACGCTTCGTATCTGCTGCTGCTTTCCTGCTGTCTGAGAAGATGACCTCTCCCTGCCGCCCGTCTGCACGCCCGTTGCACCGTTTCCGTGGCGATATTCATCTGAAATGCCTGTTGTGTTGCACTTTTGCAGCGACCTGGTGAACACGGGGCGCTCACACACACACACACACACACACACACATCTGATCCCGAGACGCTCTTTGCAGTTTGCTAAGGAACCGACTTTAAGTGTATTGTTCTAAAAATGATTGACCTCTGCCCCCCTACTGAACTTTATCTAGGCTGCACACACACACACACACACACACGATGACACTGTATCTCTGGGCCGACAGCCATGCGTGTAGGGGGAGCTGCCTCCTGCTTTGGGACCAAGGCCATGTTCCAGCACTTTCTCCTCCCCATCCGCTCGCCGCAGAAAACACACACCGTAAACAAGCCATCTTCTCAGAGCTTCCTGTTGAATTATTCACCGCCGCATCCCGAAGCCGGCGACTCCTGGCGGCCTGAGGAGGTGAGGAGAAGAAGCTGGGGGGCATCGCAGGGGGTGCTTGCTATAAATACCCCTCGCCCTTACCTCACACACACACACACACACACACACACACATGCTCATTCCCAAGCTACTGCAGGTCCCTCCCCCCATGGAAGGGAGGGACACCAGTTATGTCATCGCCTCGACACCATTTGTGCTCACTGATGCAACCAGGAGGCGTCTATTCATTGGCTTCAGCCCAAGCTGTTTACACTGCTGCAGCCAACAGTGCACACACACACACACACACACACACACACACACACCAGAGCCCCGGATGTACGCACATGTCCTCCGGGTGGATGACAAACAATGAGTTCATTGAAATACAGTTTCAGAGCTTGAAAAGGCAGAAGCCGCGGGAGCTCCGGTGCAGGAGCAGCGGGGCGCCGCTGAACTTTAACTCCAAAGCGCAAAGTCAAACTCCACGCCCGCCCTCCCCCGTGCACACGGCCGCTCTCCCCGCTCCCGTACTCACCTTGCACAGCTGAAAGTTTTCCGACACCAGCGTCTCCTGCACGTCGATCTCCCGCGGAGTGGGCGCCGCGGTGGGGGTCCCGGCGGCGCTGCCGCAGGACGGGGAGCCGACGGTCCCCCCCGGGGAGGAGGTGGTCAGGCCGTCCAGCACCTTGCGAAACTTCTTCATGGCGGGCGGAGGAGGAATCGGGGTCGTAGACGAGTTAAGACGTGCACGCGGACGACGTGCGTGTGTTCCAGCTGCACAACCCGCCCTGCTTCCTCTCACGCATCATGCAGGCGCAGCATCTTCACCCCTGGCTTCGGTCCACATGATGAGGCGAGGAGGAGGAGGAGGAAGGAGCGCGTCTGGGCCGCTGGAGAGAAGAGGAGGAGGAGGAGGTGGTGGAGGACGAGATGGTGGAGAAGAAGAAGGAGGAGGAGGAGGAGGAGAGCCAACGCTGCGGATGCGGCTCCTCTCTCACATCAGAGCGGGGTGAACTTCACCTTCCCTCCGCATCTCCGGGAGGAGCGACCGCCGCAGCGGCCGGAGGAAGAGGAGCTCCTCCCGCAGCCAGCGGCTCCGCACCGCGGGGGGGGGGGGGGGGAAACTTCACACGGGTCCCTCCGCTCCAGGAGCTCCGTGGACAGCAGCAATCCGTGGAGGAGACGGTGAAGTCACACATGGAGGAGGAAGAGGAGGAGGAGCGGCGGGAGGACGAGATGCTGCGTCGCCGCCCCGCAGTCAGGAAAGCGGCGGCTGTCCGCGGTGCTGAAAAACCCCCAGCGCCCGCCGCCAGACCCGCCCCCTCCTCTTCCTCCTCCTCCTCCTCTTCTTCTTCTTCTTCCTCATCTTCATCTTCCTCCTCCCCGCCCTCCCCGCAGATTGCGTGAGAGGGCCAATGAAGGAACGGCTCACATCGGTCACACGGAGCGGCGCGTCAAACGGCGGCGGAGGAGGAGAAGAGCAGGAGGTCTTTGGCTTTGGGCTCCTTAGGAGGCTCCATTTGTGGCCACCGGGAAGGTCTCCACCTGCAGGGGCCACAGGAGAAGACACGGGGACCAGAGGAGATCAGACATGGTCTCAGACCTTCTACCAAGTGAATTTCAACACAGCATAATTGTGTTTATTAAAGGCTTGTCTGCAAAAATGTCCCTGCAGGTTTGAGGCGAAGCTTAGATTACCTTCTGCCTGCTTCCATGTGTGTGTGTGTGTGTGTGTGTGTGTGTGTGTGTGTGTGTGTGGTGGAACGCTGGATCAGGTTCTAGACCCACCAAGTCTCCCAGCAGGTTCTCCGTGTTAACAGAAGGGTCTGGGTGACTGAGACCTCCGACCTCTGCAAGTGTGGGTCCTCAGGGAGGAGAACCTGTGACCCCGAACCTGCAGAGGGACCTCCTCCGTGGTCGCCTCTCCTCACCAGGAGGTGGGAGTGCCAATCGAGCCTCCAAAGTGTAAGAAACACCTCAAAGGCAGAGGTGAGCGGTCGTGTCGAGGCGGGAGTCAAACAAACATCAGGTTCTGAGCGGAGGTGGAGTTTTACAGAAAGCAAGAACAGCTCAGAGCTGAAGGTTCCACTAAAAATAAACGCCTGGAGCTTCCAGAGAAGACATGAACATCATGCATTCTGTTTAAAATAACACGTTTAAAACGCTGCCGGAGCTCCATGCTATGCTAGCTCTGTTAGCTACACGGCTAATTATAAAACTGCCGTTGAATAACGTGTTCTGATCCAAGATGAAGAACCGCACTGAGGGAGAAGATTGAGGAGGAGGAGGAGGCATCTCACCAGTGCTGGTGCCACCATCTCATGGAGAAGCACAGATGATCAGATGAAGGGGATGAGGAGACAACCAGGCGGCGCCCATCTGGTTCACCAGGGTGGACGCTCAGAAGGTCCAGAGGCTAAAGAAGACAACTTTACTTCGTCTTCAGTCATTCCTGTCAAGGACAGAAACATGAAGGTCCGTTCATCTGGTCCCGGTTGCAACCACAGACCAGGAGGAGCTCTGAGGACCAGCAAGTGTGATGTCTTGGTGGAAGCACGCAGGAGCCTGGGAAGAGGAGGACGGTTAAGAGGAACTGCTTCTCAACACACACGTCCATTAAGAGGGAGAACGTGCATTAAGAAGCCGCAGAACATCGGAGAACCTTCATCTGTACCTCCACGGAAACCACCGGCCTTTTCAACCCATCCATCTCTGGCCTCGGAGACACTTTCATGTGTGTTTTGAAAACAATGTAATAGCTCTCGTTTTCAAATGATTTAATGATCGGAGCTGAGGAAGCCCTGGGAGATCATCTGAGAGGGCATCTGAGGAGTAGATATGGATTAGAAGAGGCAGGAGATTCATGATGGTAGGAGGAGGATGGAGGCCGCAGGGGCTGGAACTTCTGCCTCGCAGCCAGAAGGTCTCCGGTCGGATTCCCAAGTGGAGCCTCCGTGTTCTCGGGGTTCTCCGGGTTCCTCGCTCCAGTGGAGACCCTGGACCGTCCAGACCTGTGAGTGTCGTGGGACGGACGGTCCAGATCGGCGCTGGGATGGACTGCAGAACACATGATGAAATTGAAAAATCACAGAAACTTCAAACAAGTGTATCAAAAGGTAAATAGGACCAGATGTTCCTCGGCTGGAGGTGCAGGTCCAGGACCGGCCGTGTGGTACGACCCTGGCGTACGCTCTCCTCTCGTCTTAGATGGGGAGATACGGAGGAGCTGAGAGGATCAGCTGGATCACGATGTCATCAGCAGGACCTCGTGAAGGTGGATCTCCTCCAGGTCCTGCTCGGTAACCTTTGGATCTTCTGGTGGCTTCTGGACCTCCTCCGGGCTGAGGTTCAGGTCGGAGGTGCAGACGGACCCGCCGCTGCTCTTTCCCATATTTACAATCCTCACCTCTCTCACTTGAGTTTCTGGAGGACTCACAATCATCTCCCCAGGGATGAGCTGGGGTTCACAAGCTTGGGCTCTGAATGGAAGACGTCTGCTGGGTTTTCCAGGTCCAGGTAAGACGTCTCCTCTCACGTGGAACCTTCATCACGTGGCAGTTTCACCACGGCAACCGGACCGTCCGGAGCAACGAGTCGCGTTTTACATTTTTCATCGCAGAAAAATGCAAAACATACAAACAATGAATAAATGAGCCGCGGGAGTCGAACTTATCTGGTTATTTTCACAAGATGGAAACCAAATTGCTGGGCTTCATGGGGACACCAACTTTGTGCATGGATACCCTCAGCCCCACCACACACACACACACACACACACACACACACACACACACATTACATTTGGCAGACGCTTTTATCCAAAGCGACTTACAATAGAGGACATTAAGGACTGCAAATAACACCTGCAAATACAAGATGCACAGGAAATATACAGAACAGTAAGCTGGGGTTAATGAGTTTTGTTTTTTTTTAACAAAGACATACACACACACACACACACACACACACACACACACACACACACTGCATAGCCACACACAGATTGAAACCAGCTGCCAATCATTCACAACCCCTATTATTCATTATTCCCTGCCTGGAGATTTGATTAAAACACACCTGAGCAGAGAAACAAAGTGAAACGTCCATAAGTTGTAGTCAATTCAAGTATCTGAGGGTGTTTTCCAGCGATGGAAGGAAGGACCAGGAGATGGACGGGCGGATCGGTGCGGCATCCGCAGTGACTCTGTCACGGCTGCAGAAATATTCTTTAAAAATCCACCAGATGTTGACTTTTAAGTTTCATCTCCAGCTGATTGAGCCGTCAGTGTCGAGCATGAAGGGTGAATTATATGATTATGGATATCATTACTATCCCTGGAGTGGCAGGACCTCATCTGACTGACCTTCTGCTCGCCGTCCCGGCTCTTCTGCTCTTGTTCTACCATCAAACGCAGCCTCGCCGCCAACCCGACGCGGAGCGATGAAGATGAGCGTGGCGGCGACCTGCGGCGTGCAGAGGCGGACCGCTAATGGCTGAGGGAACGCGCACCAAACATCCTCCTCTGAGCGGCGACCCCTCGCCGCGCCATTAACCCGCCGGCGTCCGAGACATTTACGATATTTATAACACGTCGTCAACGGCCGGCAACGCACACACACAGATTTGCAGGAGAGGCCACCGTAATGGGGAAATGTGAAGTACGGCACTTTACCGGGTGATGCTTCTTTAGAACCGTTTAAAGAACTGCTGCGTGGGTTCGCCTGATCCTGATCCGTCAGTCTTTCCACAGATGGAAAGTCCGTTTTGAATTCTCCGGCCGCCCGATGGCTCCTCCATGCCGAGCAGGTCCAGATTCACGCTCTTTAAGATGATCTCCAGGAACTGGTTCGATACTGGCCGGTCTTCTGGATAGCAGCACCGCCAGCCACGTGTAGAATAGACACCGTTAAGCGACGTATAACGCGAGGTCGTGTCCACTTGGGGTTTCGTCGGTTATGAAGGAGGCAACGGGCCGGACAGGAAGACGCGGAAAGCGGGAAGCGCCGCTTTCGCGTCGGCCGCGAGTTCACCTTCAGAGGCTCCCGCTCCACTTTCCGGGACAAAGTACCTCTGCGGCCACCGAGGTAATGTCAGCCATCCCCGCTTTAACATTTTGTCAGCTCGCATTAGCGTCGGACCGGGGTGAGGGTTCCCTCGCTGGGGAGCTCCGGACCCTTTGTCATGTTCCCACGAGGTGACAGGTGTATCCGGGTAACCTTAAAACCCGCTGCTCTCCGTGTCCACAGATAAGATACGACTATTTGTTCCGCTGTTTGCTCGGACAACAAAACCAAGCTAACGCGCAGAATTTGATGCTTTTAGCTTTCGGAGACCCGTGTGTTTGTAGTACGGACCCAAACCACGGTAGGAACCAGGCCGAGCTCATTGTCCCGTTTTTATGGCGCTTCCTTTATCTGTCGTCGCTGATAAAACGTAAGCTGAGAAAACATCGGTGATGTCCGAGCCTGAATAGAGCATCGGCGATGCTCTACTCCCATGTCGCTTTGCAGATACGGCTAATTTCCGCCTGCTGAAGGTGTTTGGCCCGTTGGTTGATGTTCCACAGACAGCTGGGAGCTCCTCGTCAGTGGACTGGATGGTCTCCTACCCTCTCGTCAGTCGTCCTTCTGCCTCCTCACAGACGGACACGCTCCATCCCCTCCGTGAACGTCACAACGGACTCCACCCTGTCCTTCGAATCCTCCCTCAGCGACTTCACCGGGACTTCATTCTTCCACCTCCAAAACATCATCGCTCCTGCTCACCAACAAAGTCCTCAGTAGCCTGGCCTCCTCCTACCCCACTGACCTCCTCCACCTCCACCTCCACCCCCCTCCCAACTGTCAGACCCCCTCATCACCAGAACCAGATCTTGGCGGGTCCAAGTCCGGACCAGAAACACCCCATCAGCACACCTCAGGAGCTTGGAGTCTTACCCGGTTTATCTTCTGCTACATCGCAAAGCCTCTCTGAGAGTCCTAAAAAGCACTGCGGTGATGTGAAGTATGAGTAGAGGTCCTTCGTGCTTGCTTTAAAAGGGGGTCCCGGAGTTTCGGGGGGTTTCACGGTGCCGGTAATGGCGGGATGTTTCATCATAAACCCCCGTTTGTTTTTTTTGGTCTTTTTGAAAAGGGTCTAAACCCTGAGCTACACATGGGTTCTGTCTTCGGAGGACTCGTTGGTGCTCACGATATCCCTTCTCCTGGATTACTCGCATCTCCACCTCTCGTTCTGCAGTCGGATTCAAGCGATTTCAACTGTCTCGCGGTTGAATATCCCGTGATTCATGAGAGAAACGGGTCACCTGGAAGCTTCCGTGGGCCACGTAGGAGGACACAGCGATACGTTGACCCTCGGTGATAAACTTTGCGAAAGTCATTCCAACTTCCGTGCATTAAAAGAAGTCCGGCAAGCGAAATGGACCATCCATCTTCTCGTAATTAGAGTCTAATGATCGGATCCAGAGCGAAACCCCGACTGTGCGGGGATTAAAAACGAGACATTAACTCGGCTCCCGTCTTTGCTCTTCCTTTCGGAAGACGCCGACCAACGGCTCGGGTTCCACTTGATTAGCCAATCGCCGCGCCGAAGGCGATACGGAATCACGCTCGGGTACATTTTGTTAATGGACGGAGACAAACGGTCGACGGCGCTGGACGGATGACTTACACATTGACGGTGACGCCGTTTCCTGCGGGGCCTGAACGTCTCATCTCTCGCCAGGATGCCAGGATCTCGTCGGCGGCACGTGGAGACGCTGCTCAGTTGGACGAGTCTTGGCGTGAAGAGCGTCTGACGTCAACGCCGCAGACTCTCGGGGACCCCCCTCCGCCCGGCGAGGCCCCCCGGGGCAGGCGGAGGCGGAGGTGTGAAGCCGGAGAAGAAGAAACAAGTCGGAGAAAATCGAGGCTCCTTCGGTCTTCACCCACGTTCTCCGCTTGTGTTTGGCTGTCAGACATAAACAGGACTTGATCCAAGAGTCTGCCTCGCCACTGCGACCCCAATTTAACGTGACTCGTTCATTCACAGCTCATATGGAGACGTACGACCATGCGTCTTCTCATCCCCGCAGCCGGGCGGCTACACTGAACCTCCATCATGTGTTTGGACTGCGTGAGGAACCCTGAGGAACCCCAGGTAGACACGGGGAGAACATGGAGACTCCACACAGGAAGGAACAGTGTGGGAATCCAACCGGAGACCTTCTGGCTGTGAGGAGCAGAACTGCATCCGGCATGATCCAAAGCCTGCTGGGACCTCTGAAGGTCTTTGCGACTCTGTTTAGTATGCTCTATGGACCTTTCGGCAGGGTCCCACAGGTGTGGGGTCGTTCTGGTATCTTCTGGTATCTCTTAAAGGTCCATCGGTGTTTGTCTCCTGGACCAGGGGCCATCAATAAATCCTCCTCTGCTCTGTTTAAACAGGAGTAAGCTAATATTTTGGTCCTTCTGAGTACTCTGCCAGACCAGGTCTCCTCCAGCCTGAAGGTTGTTCTACAAAACCATAATCCCGCTTTTCCTCCACCCATTGCTCTCCTGGGTTTCAGAGGAGGCTCCAAATTCAGGTCCCTGCAGGGCTCTGTGAAGGTTCTCTGGCCTCCAGGTCCTGCTCAGGGGTTCTCAGATCCTCATGGGGGCAACTGGAGTTGGTTTCCCCCCTTTTTCCTCGTCTTCACCCTGGAGGTTCTCCAGCTCCAACAGACCAGCGGAGAGGCGGTGTTCCCCCTGGATCCATCACAGGGCCTCATGGAGACAGACATTCACCCTGTCCTTCAGCGGTCTCCAATGAACCTCCTGCATGTGTTTGGACTGCGTGAGGAACCCTGAGGAACCCCACGCAGACACGGGGAGAACATGGAGACTCCGCACAGGAAGGAACTCTGTGGGAATCCAACCGGAGACCTTCTGGCTGTGAGGAGCAGAACTGCATCCGGCATGATCCAAAGCCTGCTGGGACCTCGGAAGGTCTTTGCGACTCTGTTTAGTATGCTCTATGGACCTTTCGGCAGGGTCCCACAGGTGTGGGGTCGTTCTGGTATCTTCTGGTATCTCTTAAAGGTCCATCGGTGTTTGTCTCCTGGACCAGGGGCCATCAATAAATCCTCCTCTGCTCCGTTTCTCCAGGACTTGCAGGAATTTGTGGACGGTTCTGGAGACGACGGCTTCATCGTCTTTACCATGGGCACCATGGTGTCCACCATGCCCAAGGAGAAGGCCCAGCTGTTCATGGAGGTGTTTCGGCAGAGGGTAAAAGTCACGTCCGAGTCAGTCAGATGATCTGAGATCTTGTTCATGGATGGGTCATGGATTCAGGAAGGAAGTCGGTGAAGAGGAGAGGGTTAGGACGAAGTAGACGACATTAACTCAGGAAATATAAAATCAAAGGTTGTGAAGGTAAATGAGCAGTGGACAACAGCAGGTACACACAATACTACAACACACCTGACACCTGGAGAACATGTTCACACTCAAGCCCTCCAGGAGGCGCTACAGGTCTCGCAACCAAATCTGTCAGATTCAAAAACAGCTTTTTCCCAACAGCTATAGGGACTCTGAATCAACCAATGTCTTGATGTGTCGCGTCTGCGAATCATGATTTTCTGAAGTATTGTTGACACAGGAGAGGTGGGAGCATTATGTTCTGCACCCAAAACTGTTGTGTGGCCTTTAAGAAATGATTCTGATTCTGACTCAACACAGGAAGGCCCTGGATGGCAATCCAAGCAGGAACCTTCTCCACGTGAGGGAGAAGCTCTAAGCGACGCTCCACCAAACAATCGCTTTAGGTACGCAAGTTGCATGAATGCTGCTTGAGGGGGATTCGTTCTCCCTGAAGTCAACGGGCATCTCTGAGGTTACCTGAATGGAGTCACCAACCGGAGATGGGTTTCCTGTGTGACCAGGGATCTGACTCGGTAAGAGGGCCGGCAGAAGCTGGGAGGAGGCTCGGAATGACGGCTGGTAAACGATGGAGCGCACCTCGGAAGACCCGCTGTTTGGACACAAGCTAGGTGGAGTGCGGCTTTCTCCTGGGAAGGGGCCACCCGGTCCGTGAGGAACAAAACATTCCCCATTCGCCGCCTCTTAGAAGCTCCATTTGGAAAACAGGGTAGGAGAAAAGGCAAACGGCGACAGCCAGGGTGGAGTTGGAAGCGAGATGAAGAAAGAGGTGTGTTTGCTGTGGTGAGAAAGGTCAGGAGAAGGCAGCAAAGATTTATGAGCCGCAGCAAAAGTATGCTCGTCGATACATGCGGGGTCCGGCTCTCCGCTCCAGGCTGCTCCTACAGTTTTGTTCGCGATCATCTCTATGTCCAACACAACCGGAGGGAAGCCCGTTTCAGGGGGAGAAGCTTAAGGTCATCCTGCTGGAAGTGATTTGACAGCGTCTAGTGCTGAATTACCACGAGGGTGAATCACTTCCAGGAGAGTCCGAGAACAAAAGGCGGCCCATAAATACCCCGACTTACGAGGTCACAAGGCCGGAGCTTCTTTCTCAGCCTCTCAGATCTGCTGCCAGAGGACGCTCCGGTCACGCAGCTGACTGAAGGTCAGCGGGAGAAGCTTCCGGCCACAGCCAGAGGTGCCGACCTGTGCCAACGTGCACTACTGACATGCTCAACACAGTGTTGTTTTTTAGCTTAGCCATAAAGTAGCGATTCATTCCTCACTCATGACAACCCATCCTTTTACTCGCGCTTGGATTTTAAGTCTGTCTGCATTGAACGCTTGGAAGATCTGGCTTTTCCTTTCTCTTCCCAAAGGGTGATAGGAAGTACCAACATGGCCAAGAGGTGTCGCCCACCAGCCTGGACTCCTATGACATGCTAATCCATCAGGTTCACTGTGACGTTGGTCCACCTCTTGCAGCTAGAACAGCTTCGACTCTTCTGCCGAGGCTGTCCACAAGGCCCCGCTCTAATTCACCCCAAAGGGGTTCAATCGAGTTGAGGTCAGGACTCTGTGTAGGCCAGTCAAGTTCATCCACATCTTTATGGATCTTGCTTTCCGCACTGGTTCACAGTCATGTTGGAAAAGGAAGGGCCGGTTCCAAACCGTTTCCACAAAGGCGGGCGCATGGAATTGTCCAAAATGTCTTGGGATGCTGAAGCTTTCAGAGTTCCTTTCACTGGGACTAAGGGGCCAAACAAACGCCATGATGCCCCTTCCACCAAACTTCACTCTTGGCACGATCCAGTCAGACGAGTAGCGTTTCTCCTGGCGACCGCCGAACCCAGACCCGTCCGTCAGATTTCCAGATGGAGAAGCGCGATGCATCGTTCCAGAGAAGGCGTCTCCACTGCCGGAGTCCAGCGGCGGCACGCTTTACGCCGCTGCATCCCACGCTTTGCATTGCACGTGGCGATACGTGAAGCGGACGCAGCCGCTCCATGGAAAACCAATCTGTGAAGCTCTCTGAGCAATGTTCTTCAGCTCATCTGAAGACCACGGGAAGTTTGGGAGTCTGTAACGACTGCAGAAAGTTGGCGACCTCTTGGCACTAAGCGCCCCGGCGTCCGCCGACCCCGCACTTCCATGTTCTTATAATACAGCCAGGAAATTTCACCACTGGATTTGTAGCGCCAGGTGGCCTCCTATCACCGTTCCACGCTGGGATTCACTGAGCTCCTGATTGGGATTATTGGGACGGGTGAGCCGACACTTTGGGTCATGTACTGCATAAGAGATGTTCTCAGTCGCCACCAGGAGATGGATGAAGGGATGGACGGACAGCTATGTGATCGGATTTTCCTGACCCTCCTTTTAAAACCGAGAGCGGTTCATCATCTCCATCCCGACAGTCAACGCAACCAGCGGCTGGTAACGAAAGCCATCGATCCCCGAGGTAGAGGGGGATCTTCTGGCTCCACAGAGGTGGTCCGGGGTCACCGGACCGGTTCCGACAGGTTGGATCTGATATACACGGCTGACTTCAGCCGGTCATCAATCGCAGGCGTGAGTCGGTTTAGGTATCGATCTGTTGTATCGATGAGGAAGAGCCGGTCTTGATAACGACTATCAGCGACGTGACGAGATGGGAATAAGAATAAGAGCAACATGATGTATCACGAAGGAAATTGTTGTGCCAGAATTTCAAGTAAAACATGAAAATAATAAATAATACTAGGAAATTGTATGAACAGTAAAAAAAAAAAAAAGTAGGGGAGAATATAGAAATACAAATAAAACTATAAAGTGTCAAAGTCCAGGCTATAAAGTGTTTTAAGGTCTTAAGTGCAAAGATTTGAAGATTCCCTGCGGCTGAAGGAAGAGGAATTAAAAAGTAGCCTCTGATAGCCTCAGAAAAAATCTCAACGAAATTGTTACGAAAGCAAGAAGAAGTAAATAGAATTAAAAAAAAGTAGAAAATTTAAGAAAAAGAGAGGAGAAACTCTGGCAGGCAGCTGCCCAAGAAGTATCGGCATTGAATCCGTCGGACCGCCGGTAGACCTTTCACGGTTTGGATGTTCATCAGGAAGCGACATCTCCAAGACCTCAGCCGGCGGACCTCATGGAGAACATCCATCAAGGCGGTCGGCTCTGCACAAGAAACACGTCGTCTTTGAGCAAATGCAGGCCTGTCCTCCACCAGCTTCTGCCGGGTGGATCCAGAGCTTCTCAGGAGATCCCTGCTCCACTGAGCAAGACCAGCTCAAGACTCCCGTGAAACAGAGAGCCTCTGTTAAAAGCTACTGTAGGAATATTACATCGGATTACTTTGTTATCTCCTGAGGAAAAATCTGGCTGCTACCACAGCAATGTGGAGTTATTTTTTCTTTAAAACCCAGCGAAAGAGGATGGTTCCTGTGGACGCGGGAGGAGACAAGCCGCGGAGTCACAGTAGGATTCAACGGATAAAGCGTGACGGGCCAATCGATCAATCGATCGATCGATCGATCGCTATGTAATCTTCTCAGGCAAACCTGTGGATTCTCTGCTGGATGTGGTCCCTGTCCTCCAGGGGGTTTTCATCGGGTGCTCTCTCATCTCCGAGAAGATGGAGATAATATTCAGCAGAAATACAATCCGGACAAACAAATCCGGCGAACGTCCCGTCGCTGTGTTTTAGCGCTCCTCCCACAAACATTAGAACGTGCACAACAACCTGTTCTGGTCTCTGGATCTTACCCCTCCTCCTCCCTTCCCCACGGTAGCGACGGCATTACGATTTTCCTGCTGAATTTAATTTACCCCGGCCTCCCCAGACGGCGGCCCGCTCGCAGGCCGGCCCCGGCGGATCAATGGCGCAGCGTGGAATTGGGTTTTTAATTAAGCTGTCCAGAGAGGCGGGGGTTGTTTTAATGAGGCCGGGGTCCTGGTTTCGCGGTGACCTTTGAGGCTCTGCCCTACAGGTGTCCATCCTCTTTAACTTGAAAGGAATGTGTGAGGACGGGCCTCCCGGAGGAGGCGGGGCCTCGGCACGCCGCACCACGCCGCAGAGCCTGACATTTGCACCGAAATCCATTACAGCAGTGTTTTTTTTCCCCTAGACTCCGGGACGGAGGGCGTGATGTACTCACCACGTGATGTTCAGAACATGGGAGAAGATACCGGTTTATCCACAGGCCATCCTGAAATCCTCCAGCCAGCTTCTCCATGGTCTGAAGCTGTCCTGTCCTCTGGCGCCCCCTACTGGATAAACTAACCACTCCTGTTAAAGCCAATTATTTTCACTTTAATAATTCATAGCGTGTGTGTGTGTGTGTGTGTGGACAGATTCATGAAAGAGTAACGCGCAGATAATTATAATGATTCATTTATGGGGAGAAGCTGATTGATAATGGAGACGGAACGGCATCGCAGGGTAAAGTGCTTCCAGCTGCTTCCTGACAACACACGCTGTCTGTTTTATAACTTTCTACCGTTTCAACTATTACAAGCTTTCATTCTCACATCAAACGACTGGAAATCTAACAGGAAAGTGAGTCATTTGCAGATAATTTGCCCTTCGGTTCTTCGGGAGGTTTGCCGGCGTGACGCACGCAAGGAAAGGTGGAGAAGAAGAGCTGAAGATATGGAGGTTCCTCTTTGGGAGTGAGGAGAATGAAAGGAGTCCATCAGAGGGAGATGTTCTGAGGAGATTCGAGTAGAAGGATGCTGAGGAGCGAGAAGGTCTGGAGGAAGGTTCCGGATGGAGGGAGAGGCTGCAGGAAGGTGGTGGTTAGATGGAGGCAGGTGATTGGCTGAGAGCCCTAAAACAAGCGGTAGTAGTCATGACTTATCATCACCAAGTCGTGAAAATATGAGAAGCAGCTTCAGATCATAGCTGGTCACGTGACCCCGCCAGCAGAACACATAGATACCGTTTAAATTGTTTGTATATATTTTATTAGACAGTTGTGTTTTCAGTTATAGTCACCTCCCCTTTGCCGCCACCGCCAATCCAGCATGTGACCGTGAACCAGTATTAAACACCTCGCAGCGTGAAGAGAAGCACTTCAGCAGCAGCTTGTTTTGCTGCCGGCGTTCTGCCATTTCGGCCCGCTGCGATTGAATGCCTGTTCCCCGAAGCCGAGGGTGGACGCCAGATAGAAGAGCGGCCCTGGAAACTGCCGAGCTGAGCTGGAAAGTCACGCACGGGAACGATGGATGGCTTGGAGAGGACGGGCGTAAACTGACGACAGTAAAACAAATCAATTTGGCACTTTGAAAGCAGCTAGCCGGCTAGTTAGCGACTACCGGCGTCAGGAAACTGAGGGATGAATGGTGAAAGAGAACTTTTGGGCGTCGCTGTCAAAACCAGTTTAGCTTCTGGCCAGGGAAGCGCGTCCCATCCTCTCCTCGTACGCCGCCCCTTTCAGAAGAGCTGCGCCGATCACGGTGAGCTAACACCAGAAGTGTACCTTCGGAGTTCCGCGGGGCTAATAGTACATGTCCTGGAAGAGGTTTCGGCCCATTTCGATGTAGGCGTCCTTCTCCTGCGCCGACATCTGATTGACCAGCTCCGGTCTCTGGCTCACCTCCCCGTACGAGAACGGCCGTCCCCCGACCATCACCGTCGGTTCGTCCGCCACCTCCTCGAACTCGTCGTCGTCCTCCTCTTCCTCCATCAGCCGGTTCTGAGCGGCGGCGTGAGCGGGAGGAACCGCGGGGGAGTCGTCGTCCGACTCGCTGGTGTCGCTCTCCGAGTCGCTGGCGTTGGCCGAGGCGGACGCCGCCCCTCTGGCCGCCGCGCTCGACCCGCCGCCGCCGCCGCCTCCTCCGCTTCCCCCGCCGGCGCCGCGCTTCTCGTGGATCAGCAACGCACGCATCACCTCCTCGTTTTCGTCCGTCTGAGCCGCGCCGTGACGAGCCGCCGCATCCAGGACCCCCGTCGCAGTGTCTCCTCCTTCCAAAGAAAGAAAGAACTGGAACTATAGATAACTGTAAATCCTCCATTTTTCACGGTGTCCTCCAGCGAAGAACATCTACATCGGACAATGCTTCATAGAGCAGACATTCTCAATAGGTCTCCGCTTTGCTGGAGTGGGTTTCGTGGCGGATTAGCGCTGACAGTGAATGTTTGTAGGTGCTGAACCCCGTCGTTTTGCCAACCATAAGGCGCAGTATCAATGAGCGGGTCTATTTTCATCCATAAGGCGTAAAACATACGCTATACGAAGCCAAACAAAAGGGTTTAGCGCAGGGGTCGGCAACCCTCAACACCCAAAGAGCCATTTGGACCCGGTTTCCACGGAGAAGAAAACACTGGGAGCCGCAGTTTCTATTTGACGTCTAAAATAAAAAGTATCGCTGTATGTATTGCTTTTTCGTATTTTGCCTACCTGCGGGTGTACCGGCTTCCGCGAGTGTGACGTATATTTTGAGCGTCGAAAAATATAAAAATGTAATTTAATTCTAATATTTCAACAGTCTTCCAATTGAGATCTAAAATTAAAAAAAATAACTAACACAAATAAAATTCACTTCAACTAAATACGTATAATCTATTTTTCCAAGCCACTCGGAGCCTCAGTGTAAGGATGAAAGAGCCACCCGGAGCTGCAGGTTGCCGACCCCTGGTTTAGTACAACTTGATTTAATTCACTTTGTTTCACTGGGAAACTACTTGGCGCAGTACATCTGCTCGCTTCCTCCACTTCCGTACCATCGATTCATTCATATTCAATTCTTTATCAGCTGCTCTATTCTATCCCATCATCTACCATAGCCTTGAGTTTGAATTCCACTTTGTAAGCATGTCTCTAAACAGGTGCCCTTTTGGGGGTCCTCACACACATTTACAGTGATCCCTCGCTATAACGCGCTTTGCTTTTCACGGTTTCGCTACTTCCTGGATTTGCATGGTGCATTGTGTTCTGCATTCTGATTGGCTAAAAAGCCACTCCGCTTCTTCTCTACCTGTGCGTCAATAACGTTGCAGTTTAATATGTACACGTACGTAAAATAGCTTCACAAATTTACATGACGTACGTGCAAATTCTCTCACAATTTGGAGTTTCTCTAGAAGCCATCATGTTGACAAAACGCTCTGGAGCGACAAAAGCACCTGCGGCAGGAAGATGCTATCTATGGCAGATAAAGTTAAACTTCTGGACATGCTAAGGGAAGCTAAAAGCTATGCGGCTGGAGGTCGGCGTTACAGAATGAATGAATCTTCCCTTTGTTCCATAAAGAAGGAAGAAAACAACATCAGGACGACAGCAGCAAGAAGTTTGGCAGCAGCAATAAGGTGGCGGTGGGCGGAGCTAATCTCTGCAATTTGAAGCCTTCTGTTCACATTGATGATTAAAATGATTATTTGACAGTACAGAAGTTGTTGAAAAAAATGTTTCTAAAGTACAGTACTTTCATTGAGCCCGTAAAATGTTTTTTTTTTTTTTTTTACAATATATAATAGAGTATTTAATTGCATAGTAATTGTAAAAAAAAAAAAAAATAAAGGTTTCTCCTTCACCAATTTTGCCTATCACGGGTTCTTTTTGGAACGTAACCCCCGCGAAAAAACAAGGGTTTACTGTAAATGTGCGGTAATATTCTCTTGAAGGCCAGTACGTATCACTAGGAGGTAAGTGCACTGTGTATTGTTCTCTGATTGGTGTTTGGTTGCTAGCGGGCGCCTGAAGTTCGTGTGAGGTTGGAACAACGTTTTATTCCAGCACTACATAATTAGTTATGTAAGGTAAGGTCTGACGTTGCAACCCATATTTAACCGAAATGGACTTTAATAAGACGTCCCCGTGTCAGGTGGGAACAGTCTGACAATCAATCAAGCGGAGCAGCTGCGTCGCTTAGAAAAGTCGCACTAGAACATTTTGACTGATTTCTGAGCGCAGCATACCACAGAAAACTGGCCGGAAGTCAGTGAGCACAACAAGAATCCATACATAAGGTGATTACAAGGCACAAGGACAAATTTTGAGAAAATGTAAGGATTTAAAGTGTGCCTTGTAGCGCAAAAAATTCAGGACATTCAAGAAAACACAAAATGGAGTCTCGGGGGACGACCCTGACTCCAGAAAGGTAGGCTTACTGCAAAACAGCTATCCTCAAAATATAAAATGAAATGAAAACTTTGGAATTCAATCAATCGAAGCGGACACCGGGCCCGAGAATCATTTGTAACATACATATGAAATGTTAGCAGGGTGTAGGGAAGCTCCACTTACGGTCCTTGAGCAGGTCCGGCTCATTGTAAGCGCCCTGCACGGTGCTCTGGGTCAACCACACCGGCCTCTCCTTCGGGGCTTTGGCGTCGCCGCCGGCCGGGTTGTGCTGGTCGTCCTGCTCCTCCATGTTGATGACAACGTTCTGGGTGTAGAGATCGGCGTAGCTGGAGCCTTTGGTGGACCAGGCTTCCCGGTGCGGGCCGCCTGAGGCGTTTCCTGCGACTGCGGCGGCTCGTTCGCGGCTGGAAGACCAGGGAAACATTCGCTCAGATTCGGTTGTTGTTGTTTTTTTCTTGTTTGCTGTGTTACTCAGGCGCGGTAACAAAAGTTTGATTTTTTTTTTAAATCCCCAAACTAATTCTGGACCTTCGAAATGCCGAGTTCCAGACCAGCTCGGTTCAATCAATCTTACCAACCAATCTTATGCAGAAAACCTCACTTATTTTCACAGCACGCCTTCAGCCGCCATCACAATAGAGCACATCGACATTCAAAATACAATTACTGTTTACTTCCTTCTTCTACAGCTGTTCTCCCGACCGGGTGACGGCTCACTGATAAACAGGGAGTTAGTGAAGAGTCGCATCCATCTCTGTTAGCTTTGAATGATCATGTTACTACATCAAATGAGGAGCTGGAGGCAAATCTGCTAAGAGAAGGCAGGAGGGCCTGGATCTCATTGGACGTCGCCGCGCCCCGAGGACGTCGGGCGGTGTGGCGAAGGCGGCGCTCTGCACCGACGCATTCAACCGCTTCGTTCCTCAACAACTCTCTTCTCTCCATATCGCAGTGGATTTTATGATTTATGGAACAGCTCCATCAGAAGCAGTAACAGGAAAAAAAAAAAAAAAGTGTTGCCATAGCAACAGACAATATTTCACTCTGTAGGTGCGAAATGAAGCAGGCAAAAATGACTTCATTCTGGATGCGGGTACCTTTTGCCCGCTGATGCTTTTTCGGGGCAAGTATCTATTTTTAAAATCTGGCTTTATGCTTCTACTTTCCACTGCTGGGAAAGGTCAGCGACAGGAGGGTTCCAGCACTTCATGGACAAACAGTTACTGTCATGCACTTAGAGCTGCTGCTACACCAGACACGCAGGCGCTTCTCGGGTTTAGAAAAGGAAAATGGCAGCCAAAGCGAAGAGTAATATTGAAAGCGTGAAGACTCAGCAGAAATGTAAAATTATTGCATCATCAATGGCTTATCTTGGATGCTCATTTTGTCAGCTAAATTCAATTAGAAATGTGGTGACTAAAGACCTTAAAATACTTGATAACCTTAACTTTGACAATATTTTATTGTATTTCTTATTCTCCCCTCCTATTATCTATTATTGTTATGTTTT
Source organism: Fistularia commersonii (assembly GCF_037954325.1). Lineage (NCBI taxonomy): Eukaryota > Metazoa > Chordata > Actinopteri > Syngnathiformes > Fistulariidae > Fistularia > Fistularia commersonii. The sequence continues at coordinate 3,621,294 of NC_141287.1, read as the reverse complement.
GCTTGAAACTCTGGCACAACAATTTCCTTCGGGATAAATAAAGTTGTTCTTATCTTAAAATTTGAAAAGCTACTTGGGAACAAGGAAAAGTTTAAGTATTGAAGCTACCGGTAAGTAACTATGAGCCTCGATGGTTACGACCCAAATCCATTGCAGCGACAAAAGCTAAAAACCCGAGTCTTCATTACGATCATGATTTCCTACAAAGCGCTTCTGACAAACTGGGTGCACAAACCTCTGTTTGAGGGCAGGGATCTCAGAGGGTTCGGGCTCAAGGAGGTCGTGGGACAAGTTCACATCTTCGGTCTCGCGTAGCAACGCGTAGATGGGTTCGATCTGCTCATTAAATCGCGCCACTGGAGTCCTGGCGTCGGGACAGACAGACTCGTCCTCCTCTACCTCCGTCTGACAGAAGGTGCAGCAGAACGTCCCTGTGGGCCGACGGTGAAACACACAGTGAATCCCCCGAGCAAAATGGGTCGCTGCTCACATTTCCCGGTCCGGGGGTGAGGATTTGAGGCATTGTTTTGTTTTTTTTCCCCAAAACCCTTACTCGCAAACTGGGACATTCTGTGCATGTGAACCGCAATGCGCTTGTTTTTCCACGGATTAAGCCACGATGAGTGATACAGCGGGGCAAAAAGATATTTTGTCAGCCACCGATTGTGCAAGTTCTCCCACTTGAAAACATGAGAGGCCTGTCATTTTCATGATAGGGACACTTCAACTGTGAGAGACAGAATGGGGGAGAAGAATACAGGAAATCCAATTGTAGGATTTTTAATGAATTCCTCTGTAAAGTAAGTATTTGTTCGCCTACAAACACGCCAAGATTTCTGGCTCTCACAGACCTGTAACTTCTTTTGTAAAAGGTGCCTTCGTTCTCCATACGTTACCCGTGTTAATGGCACCTGATCTAACTGGTTATCAGTATAAAAGACACCTGTCCACAACCACAAACAGTCACACTCCAAACTCCACGATGGCCAAGACCAAAGAGCTGTCAAAGGACACCAGAAACAAAATTGAAGACCTGCACCAGCTGGGAAGACTGAATCTGCAATAGGTAAGCTGCTTGGTGTGAAGAAACCAACTGTGGGAGCAATGATTAGAAAATGGAAGACATACAAGACCACTGATAATCTCCCTCCATCTGGAGCTCCACGCAAGATCTCACCCTGTGGAGTCAAAATGATCACAAGAATGCTGAGAAAAAATCCCAGAAGCATGCAGAGGACCTGGTGAATGACCTTCAGAGAGCTGGGACCAAAGTAAGAAAAGCTACCATCAGTAACACACAACACCAGACGTGTCCCAATGCCTAAGACAGTACATGTCCAGACCCGTCTGAAGTTTGCTGGAGAGCATCTGGATGATCCAGAAGAGGATTGGGAGGATGTACCAGAATAGAAGTTTTTGGTAAAAACTAAACTTGTCGTGTTTGGAGGACCAAGAATGCTGAGTTGCATCCAAATAACACCACACCTACTGTGAAGCACGGCGGTGGAAACACCATGCTTTGAGGGTGTTTATCTCCAAAGGGACCGGGACGACTGAACCGTGAAAAGGAAAGAATGAATGGGACCGTGTATCGTGAGACTTGGGGTGAAAATCTCCTTCCATCAGCAAAAGCAGTGAAGATGAAATGTGGCTGGTTCTTTCAGCATGACAATCATCCCAAACACACCCAGGCGACGAAGGAGTGGCTTCGGAAGAAGGATTACAAAGTCCTGGAGCGGCCAACTCTGTCTCCACGTCTCAACCCCATAGAAAAATCTTTGGAGGGAGTTGAACGTCCGTGTTGCCCAGCGACAGCCCCGAAACATCACGGCTCTAGAGGAGATCTGCATGGAGGAATGGACCAAAATACCAGCAACAGTGTGTGAAAACCCTGTGAAGACTTACAGAAACATTTGTTATATATATCCTTTGTTGGCAATGACGGAGGTCAAAGTATTGGGATGAACTTTCTGTTATTGACCAAATACCAAATACTTTTCCACCATAATTTGCAAATACATTTTTTAAAAATCAGACAATGTGATTTTCTGGATTTTTTTTTCCTCATTCTATCTCTCATGGTTGAAGTGTACCGATGATGAAAATAACTCATCTTTATAAGTGGGAGAACTTGCACAATTGGTGGAAGAAATCCTTTTTTGCCCCAATGAATGTATGGAATCTATTTGGTTTGACAAATGTACGTTACGAGAACAATACATTCAGTCAATTTGGCCAGAGCGTGATGTAAATGCCAATCTTAATATTTCGGTAATGACTCATTTTGAGGTGATGCTTTCCTCAGAGTGGTGATTGCCATTCAAATATTACTGCAGACCAGGAAGAAACGCTATGTCATCCAGCCAGAGTCTGAGAGGATCAACCTGTCATGGGGTCAAAGAGCTGGTTGGCCTCCAGGTCGGTGAAGGTGGAGAAGCAGCAGGGGCACCGGAAGGAGGCGCGATTTGTAGAGTCTCGCTCGTCGGTCTCGATTCGCCGCCGCATGTGATCCAACTTATACTTGACCACGTTGACCAAAACCCTGTGGGTCAGAGAAAGAGGCTTCAGAAGAAGGGAGACGAGTGACGTGCGAAGACAAGCTGCCTTTAGTCCGGCTGACAGGAGTAAGGAGGGACAGGATGAAGGGTGTCAGGTGTCCATCAAGTGAAAATTAAATAGCTACTGCTCGACACTGAATATTGGTTAAAAAGGGCTAGCAACGTTTCAAATTGCAGACTATGAAACCCATATTTTTGATCCATAATCTAAGCCATGTGAAAGAATCACATATCTTAGTTTCTGTTCTGTCCTAAGATCAATAAATTGGTGACCTTTCCACCCCTTCAGGCACCCATAAGATGCTTCCATCAGCATATCCACTCACATGCACGTCGTTCAAATCAACTGAGACAGATACAGACTGTGGTATAAATGTCTTCTGTCTTATCCACAATAACACACGGCTCGATGAAGACATCTCGCAAATGATGACAACCAATGTTCCCTCTAAGCTGTGCGCTTGTTTAATCGCGCACTGCTCCTGCGTTCTCCACACACAGCAAAGCTGACCTGTAAATAAACACATCATGTGTTTATTTTAGTTCAGCTTGGATTTTATTTCACGCCCTGCACAGATTTGATGCGTCTAAGCGCGCAGCTTAGAGGGAAGATTAATAATAACACATTTATATCGTTATCCTTAATGTACGAGTGTAAAACATTGCTATAATGACCTGTAATTGATGAAGTAATAGTTGTGTCTGGTTGTCTTGCCATCGGGAGCAGTCTCAACTCTCATTCGGCACTTGACAAACTTGTCCGCCTTCAGCGTGTTGAGAACTGAGCGCAACTGTTTGCGGTCAAACTTGAGCAGCTCCTGCATGTCCTCCTCCCGAACGCACGGGGTGCGGATCAGAACATCGAGGGCCAACGCATGCTCTACTCCGTAGAAACCCCTCACGATCTGCTTGGCCAGCCTTTTCAGGGCCACAGGAACACCGGTCAGCACCTCTGGCTCAATCATCTTCTGCTGTGGAGATGATGCAGAGCGCAGAGTGGGATAGTGCCAATGTTTTAGTCTGGATCACAGATCTGCAAGAGAAGACAAGTGAAACGACTACTTCATGGTAAAGTCTTAATATTTTTCAACATCATGACTGGGGCAGTTAATGTGAAAGGAAATACACATTGGTTGTGCAGAAAACAACTTGTGTGCACCTCTAAAATAAACCGTTACTGTTTAAATGCGATGGAAATAAGTGAATAGTGTTTACATGACAGACTACTTTTACTTCTTTACACACACACACACACACACACACACACACACACACACACACACACACACACACACACACACACACACACACACGGATTCTCACTTATTTAAAGCAAGGTATTTACTTTCGTTGCGTTGTTGTTTAATTAGCTGCGGGGTTTTCCCTTGAAGCTAAATGCTAGCTGCTAGCTAACACACCGCCACAGGGCTCGTTGATGGCACATTAGCGAGCAACTTCCAAGATGCTTGACTTACATGTTGATAACTAACCTGCTAACGCTTAAAAATCCACCAAGGCCCTCCTGCCGGCTCCGCGTTTACCTCTCGGGCTGGTATCCGAGGAACACAGACCCTCCGCCGGTTTAAAGTGGTCAGACAATCATGCAGTTTGTCGAAGGAGTCGTTCGCTCCGTGTCTTCGGCTAGCATTGAAGCTAGCACGCCTTATTAACCCATCTGACAAGGCAAGGCCCACCCAGCTCACCAAATACCCAATAGAAAACGATATCTTTCGATTGACAGAAAGCTCAACGAATTATTGTGGAGAAGGTGATGACCTCATTTTAATGAACCAATTACATTAAAGAAGTTGCAGTTGCGTAGCAATGTTTACTTCCGGGCCGGAAGCGACACTCGTAATGGCTTCTCTTGACAGAGTAAAAGTGCTAGTTTTAGGAGATTCTGGTAAGTTATTTCGTATTTTGGTTGCGTACTCTGGAGAAAAGGCACGTCAATTTCATTTGAAAAAACACATCCGTCTTCGGGGAAAGGTTTGGTCCTTTTTCAGAGATAAACTCGTGTGTTTTAAGAGTGGCACCAAGGAACTTAAGGTGTTTCGTCCAGTGAGATTAGAATAGAATAGAATAGAATAGAATAGAATAGAATAGAATACGTTTTTGTAAAGTGCAATCAAACAGGATGCATCTTCAGTCAATGCTTGTTTCATACTTGTTCACACCCACATACACACAGCTGTATCTTGCGAGCACTCACACACAGTTTAGATAAATAGATATAGTTAAAAACTATATGTATACACCATGAATTAAGTACAGAAGTGAGGGATGGTCGAACAATTGTCCAAATTCACAGTTTTACATAGAATTCTGCGCAATGGGGTGTCAGTATTGTTGCATCCTGTGTGTGATGTCAACTCAGGTGGGCATCTTTCTTCGTAATAAACATCATTATACATGTGTCTCACAGCAGTCATACTACGGTGTTACTGCAGGAGCTCGATTGTGAGGGAAATCAGAAATCCTGCCCGACCCGCTCACACGTGCATTGTAACCCAATCACCCATGTTGTCTCATAGGGGTGGGGAAATCCTCCCTGGTCCATCTGCTCTGTCAGAACCAGGTTTTAGGGAATCCATCGTGGACCGTCGGCTGCTCCGTAGATGTTCGGGTAAGAGGCTTGAGCCTTTTCTTCGTGTTTGTTCCAAGAACACTGACACCAACACTCCTGGCTGGTCATGCAAGGACTCATGTTCAAGATTACTTCAGTGTAAACTCTGAATGCAAGAAATCTTTCTTTAGAAAAACAACAATTAAACTATTGGTCCTGATGATATACCTGTGGAGGTGTGGAAGTGTCTAGGAGAGGCTGCGGTAGAGTGTCTGACTCAACTATTCAACAGGATCTTCAACAGTGAGAAGATGCTTGAAGAATGGAGATGAAGGGTGATGTTGCCTATTTTTAAGAATAAAGGGGATGTGCAGAATTGTGGCAACTATAGAGGGATACAGTTGATGAGCCATACAATGAAGTTATGGAAAAGAGTAGTGGAAACTAGACTGAGAGCAGAAGTCAGCATTTGTGAACAGCGGTATGGCTCCATGCCTAGAAAGAGTACTACAGATGCAGTATTTGCGTTGAGAATGCTAATAGAGAAGCACAGAGGGAGCTGCATCGTGTTTTTGTAGACGTAGAAAAAGCATATGACAGGGTGACAAGAGAGGAGCTCTTGTATGGTATGAGGAAGTCTGGAGTGGCAGAGAAGTATGTTAAACTGGTGCAGGACATGTATGCTTGCTGTGAGACAGTGGTACGGTGTGCTGTAGGGGTAACAGAGAAGTTCAAGGTGGAAGTGGGACTCCATCAGAGATCAGTTCTGAGCCCCTTCTTGTTTGGAATGGTGATGGACAGGCTGACAGATGAGGTGAGACAGGAACCCCCATGGACCATGATGTTTGCGGATGACATTGTGATCTGTAGTGAGAGCAGAAACTGGTTGAGGAAAATCTAGAGGTGGAGGTATGCTCTGGAAAGGAGAGGAATGAAAGTTAGTCGCAGCAAGACAGCGGATATGTGTGTGAATGAGAGGAACCTGAGTGGAACGGTGAGGCTACAAGGAGTGGAGATCAGGAGGTTGGAGGATTTCAGGTACTTGGGGTCAGCAGTCCAGAGCGGAGGAGAGTGTGGAAAAGAGGTGAAGAGACGGGTCCAAGCAGGTTGGAATGGGTGGAGAAAAGTGTCAGGGGTACAAAGAGATAGAAGAACATCAGCCAGAATAAGGAAAGGTGGACAAGACAGTGGTGAGACCAGTGATGATGTGTGGACTAGAAACTGTTCCAATGACCAAAAGACAGCAGGCAGAACTAGAGGTTGCAGAGATGAAGATGTTGAGGTCCTCTTTGGGAGTGACCAGGATGGAGAGGATCAGGAATGAGTCTATCAGAGGAACAACACATGTTAGATGTTCCGGAGAGAAGGTCAGAGAAGCCAGACTGAGATGGTTGGGTCATGGACAGAGGAGGGATAGAGAATATATTGGGAGACGGATGCTGGAATTGGAGCTGCCAGGCAAGAGGTCTGGAGGAAGACCAAAGAGAAGATTTATGGACGTCGTGAGAGAAGATATGAAGGTAGTTGGTGTGAGAGAGGAGGATCCAGAGAATAGGGTTAGATGGAGAAAGTGGACTCGCTGTGGTGACACCTGAAGGGAAAAGCCGAAAGGAGAAGAAGAAGATGTTGTAGCAAATATAAAAGTGAATTTGACAAATATTGACCAGGACGTGGATGATGGAGAACCTTCACTGACACAGAGGGACACTGTGATCATTTGAAATGCTAACGTGAAATCAATAATTCACCCGAGCCGGTGACGAAGATAACTAAGGGGTTTGAAATAATCTTCCAACTGAAGGTTCAAGACTACAAGGAAGGAACCCCGGAGGAGAAGACCTACTACATTGAGCTGTGGGACGTTGGAGGCTCGGTCGGCAGCGCCAGCAGTATCAAAAGCACCAGAGCCGTCTTTTACAACTCAGTGAATGGTAGAGTTTATCCAAGACTAATAAAGAAAAGAGAAGGATGGGCAGGTTCCACGTTAACGTGGGCTCCTTTCTTTCAGGCATTATATTGGTGCACGATATGACCAACAAGAAATCCTCCCAGAATCTGTACCGCTGGTCGCTGGAGGCTCTGAACAAGGACTCCTCACCCACCGGGGTCATCGTCTCCAACGGGTGAGGGGAAAGGGAAAGGAAAATAACTTGTATTTGTCGAGTAGAATCATTTTCAATTCCTTTTGTGGTGTTCTTCTTTTCTGCTGCTCTTCTTCTTGCACATTTTGGGGGTAAAGTCTTGTTCTCATACCCCTCTTTTGGGTGCCTGATTTGCACTCTACTCTCAGTATGTTGTAATTTTTCAGAGGGAGGGGTGGAACAGGGAAAAAATGTACTGAAATAGAGAAAAGCAAGTTGTTCAATGTCAAAAACGATCGGGTAGCTTTCGACACAGCGGAGAGTGAGTCCCCCCGCCCTGCGTCCACAGGGATTATGACCGAGAACAGTTTGCCGAGAACCCGGTGCCGTTGTTGCTCATCGGTACCAAGTTTGACCAGATCCCGGAAAACAAACGCAATGAGGTTCTGGCCCGGACGGCCTTCCTCTCCGAGGACTTCAACGCCGAAGAGATAAATCTGGTAGGTTCACGATTCCGTCCTGATATAATGTGATTTAAAGCCTACCTTATTCCCGATTCTCTTACAGTCTCCTTGTCCCTTTCGTTTCATTATCAAAGTCCTTTACAGATATCGGGGATTTTTTTAAAAGTGACCGCATTTACCCGTGGCGGTAAAAACAACGAAATGAATTCTCTGAAGAAAAGCTGATTTGCAAATTAGCTGCATGGTCGCTAGCTGGATGCAGTTCTCCAAGGGACGTCTGGGGACAAAGAGAAATAAAAACATCAGCTGCGGTGACGCCTTGTATACACAACACTGTCGAACCTGAACAGCCATGAACAGCCTCATAGAAAATGCAGAATACGTTTGTTGTCTTCTCGTTTAATATCATGTCACTGCGGGATCACTGGGATCCCTCGGTGTTGCACTTCTTTAAAATAAACCGAATTAAGGTTGTCAGAAAATCACCTAAAAATAGGTTGAATGAGTTTTGGAGTTGCTAAAAACAGATGGTACAAACTGTGGACGTGAGGAAACCATGGTGACCGAGTTTTCTATGGAAGAGCTGGTTTATCAAACAGCTCATGGAAAATGGTTTGTCTTCGTTTACTATTTACTTTGGAATTTAAGAAAAGAGATTTAACTTCACCGCTTGAAAATCAAAAATCCTACTGCAGCTTCATGACGTAGCAAGAACCATGAGATGTTCCTCCACAGACAGAGAAGCTCCTCTCGGGTCCCGTCCACGTTTGTCCCACCTGACGGCTTGTTGTTGAAAATATCAGTGGAAAGCACGGCAATGTGTGTGAAGGTATGGGGGCGGCAGATGGCAGCCCCCACCACACACACACACACACACACACACACACACACACACACACACACACACACACATCCTCCAGCCCAAACCGCCACCCGCCCACACATTGTTTCTGATGCGTGCTGTTGCCTGCACAGGACTGCACAAACCCCAGGTACCTCGCTGCAGGCACGTCCAATGCGGTGAAGCTCAGCAGGTTCTTTGACAAGGTGAGAATCAATAACCTGACCTACTTTTCGTGTGTGTGTGTGTGTGTGTGTGTGTGTGTGTGTGTGTGTGATGGCGCGTTGCCTCTTTGATCTGGTCGATGGGAGACAATGTGTTCCTGCATGCCCTTCCGTTGGTGCAGTTTGTAGCACAGAGGCAAGCGTTAGCCGCCGTGTCACTATTAAAAATGGAAATTTTCATAACGATCTTTTTCTTCTCAGGTCATTGAGAAGAGATACTTCACCAGAGATCCAAGTCAGGTGAGACCCCTCTCTTTGTGTTGCAGTTGTTTTTCTGGGCTTTTTCTTGACGTCACCTCCGTCTTGTGTTTTGCTCCCCCAGATGACGGCCTTCACCGACAGGAAGCGCTTCAACTTTAAAAGTTTGCACTACGACTGACATGTCATGCACGGCTGCGGGAGGAGTTTCCTCCATCGCACCTCCACCCGCGGCCCTCAGACCCTCAGGCCTCGCCGCTCCTGCAGCTAATATCACCCCCACCTTCTTCAGGTCCATCTTCAGCTTCACACACCAATGAATGGGCGTCCGTTCATGTTCGCTGACCTGCTTCACATGCTAATTATTGTCAGACAGAAATGTTTAGGGTTTTATTGAAACAAAAATGTCATTGCTAGTTTAGGCAAAGCGAGTCTAAAGTCTAGGAGAGGCTCGGGTATTGATGAGAAATCAATTGGTCAAATCTGCAGCCAGTGGGACGACATCAAGATCAACCTTTTTTTTTTTTTTTGTTTTGTTTTTTAAACACAAAAACTGCAATCGCTGATTTTATTGTCACGGAAAGCTCGGATCCATCATTTCAAATGCTGAAAATAAGCAGCCTTTTGGTTTCTGTTTCTAATTGAAAGCGCTTTCTAAAAGCTTTCTGGCCGGAGGGTGTTCAGCAGAGGGGCATCAAGGCTTGTCCTCCGCCTTCTTCATGGTGGACTCGATCCAGGGGAGAAAGTAGGAGATTTTGCTGAAGGTGTGGGGGTACATGGGGTCGCTGCAGTCCTCTTTGCTGGTGTAGATCACCAAACCCAGAGGTAGGCCTTTGCAAATGATGGGTCCGCCAGAGTCGCCCTGGGAACACAGAAACCACTCTGCTGCTGGTCATGTTTTTTCCAGAAGTAAAATAGACTTTCTCTAAGCCTGTGCATTGTTTTATTCCTGAACTTCCTTATCTGGCGTGCGACTCCTCACCTGGCAAACCCCTGCTCCCTGCTCCTTGGGCATGGAACAGATCATTTGCTCTTGATGGAAATAATTCAGCCATTTGCACTTGCAGACATCGGAAGGCTCGATCTTCTCTAGAGTTTCCCTCAGCACTGTGGATAACTTTTCATTGTGTGCGATCTGACCCCAACCAGTCACACTGCACCAGCCTTCGAAGGAGCTCTTCTGCTTTTTGTTTGGTAGATTGATGACTTTCACTGCCTTGGTAATGGTGGCCTTTTTCTCTAACTGCAAAAACCAAAAGAACCGGTGTTACTCTAGTGTTTCCCCGCAGGCTTCAGTGCTGTGGCAGCTTCTTCAGGGGGGAAAGTTAGTTATTTGCCGTGGTCGAGGAAGAAGATGGAAACCGTTCGTCCCAAAGCCTGATCGATAGTCTTCTATCTCTTGGTACCCCTGACACTTTTCTCCACCCATTCCAACCTGCTTGGACCCGTCTCTTCACCTCTTTTCCACACTCTCCTACGCTCTGGACTGTTGACCCCAAGTACCTGAAATCCTCCAACCTCCTGATCTCCACTCCTTGTAGCCTCACCGTTCCACTCAGGTTCCTCTCATTCACACACATATATTCTGTCTTGCTGCGACTAACCTTCATTCCTCTCCTTTCCAGAGCATACCTCCACCTCTCTAGATGTTCCTCTACCTGTTCTCTGCTCTCACTACAGATCACAATGTCATCTGCAAACATCATGGTCCATGGAGGTTCCTGTCTAACCTCATCTGTCAGCCTGTCCATCACCACTGCGAACAAGAAGGGGCTCAGAGCTTGAAGATGTAGTCTACCTGCGTGCTCCTACCTCTGCTCTTATAGGTTACCCCATGTTCCCGTTTTTTCTGGAAAAAGGTGTTCACTACAGCCATTTCTACCACCATCTGTCCCTCTGGATACCAAATCTGCCCATCACTTCTTCATCCCCTCTATTGCCTTCACCAACATGTCCATTGAAGTCTGCACCAATGACCACTCTCTCATTTCTGGGAATATTCTGTATCACTTCATCCAACTCATTCCAGAACTTCTCCTCAAACTCACATCCCGCCACCAACAACATTGAGCATCACACCTTCAGTTTCCAGTTTCAGACTCATAAGTCTGACATTCTTTTCACCTCTAAGACGTTCCTCACAAACTCCTCCTTCAAGATAACTCCTCCTCCACTTCTCTTCTTGTCAGTACCATAATAGTACAACTTAAAGCTGCTCCTGAGCTTCTAGCCTTACTACCTTTCCACCTGGTCTCCTGGACACACAGTATCTCCACCTTCCTTCTCTGCATCATGTCCACCAACTCTCTACCTTTTCCTGTCATCGTCCCAACATTCAAAGTCCCTACTCTCAGTCCCAGAGCTCGAGCAAGAAAACGCCTTCCAAACCCAACCTCCTGTCCCACCGCCTGCGGAGAAGAAACAGTGGTTGCTTGATGACTCAGGCCGTCGCCGCTCTCAGGGCAAAAGGCCGCGACCCCACTTGCAGATGGTAGTTTTTCACTATCGCGCGGTGACGTGACCCGAAAGTGAACCCGCCAACTTTACCTTGAGCAGCATGATGTCATTGATGAATGCGTCAGATGAAGCAAAGCGGGGATGTGGATAGGAGGCGGCGACGCCGATGCGTTGCTGAGTCTTCTCTTCCCTCTTGATATTGTGTGCCCCGAGCACCACCATCAGCTTCCTGACAAACACCACCGTCATCTTTAATTCCTTCAATTTCAATATTTGTGGACTCCATGGCAAAATGAGACGTGAATGATTTTGGGTGAAACCACGAGGTTATCGGTCTTACTCTGAGCTGGACCTTTGGCAGTGCGCCACCGTGAGTACGAAGTTGTTTCGGATGAGAATCCCACCACAAACGTGCTCCCCTCCAGCCTGCAGCGACACCATGTAGGGTCTGGAATGAGGCTTCGAAATTTGGCCGTGGACGATGCCGCTCCTCTCCGCCCCTGGAGCCGAACCAACACACCAAGGTGGAGATTAGAAAGAAACCGTACCACCGCCGGAGGATTTCAGGACGGTATCCGAGTACTTACCGGCCAGGTGAAAGAGGGTCTGCAGGACCAGGATGCCGCACCACACACTCTCCATGGCTGCCGTACGCTCTGAGTCCTGACTCTCAAAGCAGACCCGCGATTCAGAATGGAAACTTTGTGAGCAGATGGAGAGCTTTCTCTTTCTTGACGCCCACCACAGACTTCAGCGGAAGCCGTTGGCCAACCGTCTGAGGTGACATGTGACCCCCCCCCCCCCCCCGAGAACGCCGAGGTATCTGAGCTGGAAACTTCATCTTCATCACACGTTAAAAGTTAACGTTTGTCGGAACGTCGTCTTTGAGTCGTCCTGGTAACAAAAAAACAACCCTGCCATTTTAGCCATGATGTGACGCTAGAAGAATCCGATGGCGCCCTTTCGGGTGGTATTTTCTAAAAACCCCACCTGACTGTAGAAAAGCAGATACAAAGACCTGTGCATGTGTGATTATTTATTTTGACACCAAAACGCTCCTCCTAGGATTCCTACACCTCAACATTCAAGTTAAGATTGGAAACGACGGAGAGCGGAAGCTCCTCGGAGGTTTCAGGTATGCTTTCCTTGTCAGGGACCGGCAGGAAGACGAGGCCACCAGGGGGAAAAGGAGGAAACAAAGAGCAGGTGGTTGAACCACTGGAGGAGCTTGATCGTCTGGTTGGACGATGCTTCCCGTCCTGGAGGCTCTGGAAGCTCCAGAAGGCAGGTGGTCTCCTCAAACCACAGAGGAGCTTCAGGTAGGACAAGACCACCGTTGTTGGGTCAACAGTTTTTTTTCCCTGTTCATGAGTTAGAAGATTGATTTTTTAATCTGAGCTTGAATCAATATATCACCGTGCCAATGTGGCGGCGGGTCTTCAGCCAACGCCCTTTGAGAAGATTGTAAGAGTTGATCAGAAACTCTGTGGTTCCACCGATCGTCTGAGGAACTTGATGATTTGCCGGATGGAGGTGAAGTTTAACAAACAATTTAGGTGGAGAAAGGTGTGCAAGAAGGATTGGATCGGAGCATCAGCCAGAATGGAAGGGAAGGTGGAGGTGAGAGCAGCCATGGCGTCTGCTTTGGAGACACTGAGGAGACCGGAAGCAGCAGAGATGTTGAGAACATCTGGGTGGAAGGAAGCTGAGGTTGGAAGAGGTCCAGAGGTAAATCGGAGAGGGAGTTTATGGATGGAGGGGAAGAGGACAGAAGGTTAGCTGAGAGGGTTAGATGGAGGCAGATGATTGGCTGTGGAGACCTCAACCAATCAGTGGGCAGCCCAGAGCAGAAGAAGCAGCACATCGAAAAAGTGGCTCTGAAGAAAATTCACCCACCAGCAAGCATTCAGCCATTATCTCCTCCTTTTCTAGTTGCTAAGAACAGATGGTACAAACATTGGGCAGGAAACCATGGTTCTCCCTCTGGAGGTCCTCTGTGAAAGCCCACATCAGACAGATCTTCACCTCTGAGTCAATGATTTCCAAACAGAAGACAGATCAACCCTTCATCTGGACCAAAAGCTCCCACTTGGCAAAGCGTGCAGCGATTGTCGATGATCCCTCATCTTAGATGCTCACACTATAATATCATAAACACCTTCTTCTTCTGGTTGTGTAAATAAAGTCAGTTGTGTCGCAGTCATGGTCACATGTGTTGTTGTGCACCTACATGTTCCTCCTAGAACGTCCAACTGTGGGTTCAGGTATCATCTAGCTGTTCCTCAGACACTTGTTCTTGTTCGTGGAGCTGCATCGGGGCGACAGTGTCGGGTCACATCACTCGAGTTTACTCTTTGCGGTCCTCGTGGTGCAACACTTGCGAGCGCAGAGCATGCAGCACTTCAGAGTCAACCACAGCGTTGTGAAGACCACGAGGAACAGGAAGCCGATGACATCGAGACTTTGGTACTGAAACCAGTTCATGTTGTGAGCGGCGGCCTGGAGGTGCGACGCCCCCCCGTGTCGCATGACAAACTCGGTCCAAAAAACAGCCAGGTCCAGAGGCTCCACGGGCCGGTCCAGGTGGATCTGGGACAGCTTCTTCATGTTCTCCGCGTAACTGGGGAGAGGTTGATGTACCCAACATCATGTTGTGCATCTCTGTGTGTGTTTCTATATGCATTTCTATGCTGACGATGGATTGATAGTTTCAGAAAACGGACAGCTGAGGGGTTCGCTATGCTAGCACACACAATCGGAGGAGATGGCTTCTATTGACAGAAGGTCAGATGACCCCACCACCATCAGATGACATCCACCTCCTCTCTTTCTCCTGCTCCTTCCACCCCATCCATCATTGCAATTCAAAATAAACATTTTTTCCAACGTTGTCCTACCTCTTCTGGTGTATCACTTTATTCAGTGCCATCAGCAGTGCTTCGGCGGTCACGTCGTGGATGCTGAGCTTCTCCGCGACGCCGCGGAGCTCCATGCGTTGAGCGTTCTCCTCTTGGTCCCCGAATAACGGGAACACCAGCATGGGAACGGCGTTGCAGATGCTCTCGTAGATGCCGTGGCTTCCGCCGTGGGTGATGAAGACCCTGGCTTTGGGGTGGGCTGTGGAGAACGGAGACCACAAGAGGTAAGAGGCGGGGACAAGCTGGTGGACCCGGTGGTGAGCATGAAGCTCGACGAGGGGACGCACCTAGGAGATCATTCTGAGGAAGCCATTTCATAAGACGGACGTTCTTGGGCACGTTGTCGAGGGCCACACTTGTGTATCTCCACAGAACCTGAGAGATATAGAACTAAAGATTCTCAGAGAAAGCATTGATTTAAGTCGATAAATGGTGCGTTTGCCTTCACTGAAGACACACCACGGAAAATCACAATTAGGCTACATGTCGGATCCAAACCCTGCACTTGTTGCTGCTGTAGTTAACTTACTTACTGTACTTACTTACTGTACACGCAGACTGTACTTTGCAGTACTCTGACCACTTTACTCTTTACTTAGCGACATCATACTTTGTATTGTAGTATTGTGTATCGTAGTATTGTGTATCGTAGTATTGTGTGTACGTGCTGTTGTCCAGTGCTCATTTACCTTCACAACCTTTGATTTTATATTTTATATTTCCTGACTTAATGTCGTCTACTTCTTCATCTTCTTCTCCCATCAGGGGTCTCCACAGCCTCTCCTAACCCTCTCCTCTCCACCAACTACCTTCCTGAATCCATGACGCATCCATGAACAAGATCTCAGATCATCTGACTGACTCGGACGTGACTTTTACCCTCTGCGGAATCTGCCGAAACACCTCCATGAACAGCTGGGCCTTCTCCTTGGGCATGGTGGACACCATGGTGCCCATGGTAAAGACGATGAAGCCGTCGTCTCCAGAACCGTCCACAAATTCCTGCAAGTCCTGGAGAAACAGAGCAGAAGAGGATTTATTGATGGCCCCTGGTCCAGGAGACAAACACTGATGGGACCTTTAAGCTTCTCTGCAGGTGAGAAGATACCAGAACGACCCCACACCTGTGGGACCCTGCCGAAAGGTCCATAGAGCATATTAAACAGAGTCGCAAAGACCTTCAGAGGTCCCAGCAGGCTTTGGATCATGCCGGATGCAGTTTTGCTCCTCACAGCCAGAAGGTCTCCGGTTGGATTCCCACAGAGTTCCTTCCTGTGTGGAGTCTCCATGTTCTCCCCGTGTCTGCGTGGGGTTCCTCAGGGTTCCTCACGCAGTCCAAACACATGCAGGAGGTTCATTGGAGACCGCTGAAGGACAGGGTGAATGTCTGTCTCCATGAGGCCCTGTGATGGATCCAGGGGGAACACCGCCTCTCCGCTGGTCTGTTGGAGCTGGAGAACCTCCAGGGTGAAGACGAGGAAAAAGGGGGGAAACCAAGTCCAGTTGCCCCCATGAGGATCTGAGAACCCCTGAGCAGGACCTGGAGGCCAGAGAACCTTCACAGAGCCCTGCAGGGACCTGAATTTGGAGCCTCCTCTGAAACCCAGGAGAGCAATGGGTGGAGGAAAAGCAGGATTATGGTTTTGTAGAACAACCTTCAGGCTGGAGGAGACCTGGTCTGGCAGATCTGGACCAAAACATTAGCTTACTCCTGTTTAAAGGTCACCGGTGTGAAATCCTCTGTTTTCCAAACCCGGCAAACCTGTTCTTTCACAACGTTTGAGCTGCGGCTCGAGGCTCGTCCTGATAAAGGCCTCGCCGTTGCGATGGCATCTCAGATCCTTCATCTTCTGACGTGGTCTCCTGCCAGCCCGGGTGCTTCGTGCTGTGCAGGGCACATAATCTGAATTCCACGACTCAACCCAGATAGCTCAGTCTGAGACGCTTTTCTCAGCGGGGAATCATCTTCATCACCTTCACCCACACTGGAGGCAGCTGAGTGCTTCAAGCGAGGTGCTTCAGAAGACCTTCTGGAGCAACCTACGGGTTCAGCGGCCCGCAGGCCTGCAGAGAAGACCACCAACAGAGTGAAGTTCCCATTCCGGCCACCGGAGGACACCAGCGCCTCGTCTTATATTCTCCCCCTTTCTTCTCCTTCTCCAGGAGACCTGAGGTGACTTTTTACTCGAGGTCATTTACGCAGCTGCATGAAGACGGCGACGGCGGGCGGGTGAGTTCTGGAGCCACAGGAGGAACCCGCAGATGTTCAGGGGAACAACAAGAAGAGGAAAATAAAAACCTCTCCTCCGCTGGCTTGCCGTCAGCCCTCATCAGGGACGGATCTGATGGTCGGGTGGATTTTGTCTGTGTGTGTGTGTGTGTGTGTGTGTGTGTGTGTGTGTGTGTGTGTGAGTGGTGAGCAAGGGGTTAACTTTCCATCCTCCCTTCCCCTCTTGGCTTCACCGTAAACATTCCCTCGCCTCGCTTTGCTTTCCATCCCTGTGTTTTGACTGAGCGACTGGAAAGAGCGCCAAGACGGCTCGGGTGTCAGCGCGCCGACTCCGGCGGCGTCTCCCATTGGCGGGCTCCTCCAACCTTCTGGACCACGAGGAGAAGAACCCTCGACGGTCAGACGGGCGAGGGCTCGGTCGGCGTTTCGCTCCGATTAGAAGTACCGCGGTCCGAACGCGGCGGAGGTGGCGGAGGCTCGTCGGACGGCGTACTCACCGCGGGCAAAGGCGCCGGCGTCTCACAGGTGACGCCGCCGATGAAGAACATGTTGGGCATGACGGGTTTGGGCCACTCCAGGGCGAAGTCGTACCTGAGGAGCCAGACGGCCCCCTGGCTCAGGACGTCCCCGTAGGTCAAGTCGTCGCCGAGGTAGCGTCCGACCAGCTCGTCGAAGCGAGCGTAGATGTAGCGGCAGATGACGGACTCCACCGCCGCCATCAGCGCGTTCTTCAGCCGTTGCCCGAAGTTCATGACGTGGGTGTTCCCGGAGTTGGACACGGGAACGTAGGAGAGAGGCGACGGGCAGCGGACGGCTTTCACCTCCAAGCCGCAGGGAAGCCCGCGCAGGAAATAAACGGCCGGGACGGCGAGGAGGCGGGACAGGACGGGGCCGCAAGGGATGAACGGGTCCGTCAGCAGAAGGTCAAACCCGGCGGCCTCCAGCTGAGACATGGCGGGCCGGTCGTCGAACAAACCCCGGCAGCCCCTCACGTGGAGGGAGGTGAAGTTCACCAGGCGCTCCAGGTTGACCAGAAGGTCGGTAAAAGCGGCCGGTTTGAGGAAAACCCCGGAGCTGAGCTGCGACAGCGTCCCGTCCATCTCCTCCTTGGAGAACGGCACCCGGTAGAACCGCGTGCGGAAGCCGTCCGAGCTCCGCAGCAACAAGCTGTGCTCCGGCACCAGCACCAGGATCTCGTGTCCCCTGTGGATCAGCTCCTTCACCAGGATCTTCATGCTGAGCCAGTGGCTCCCGTCCATGGGGACGACCAGCACCTTCCCCGCCGGCGCCGGCCCCACGCAGCACAGCCAAGCCAGCAGCCCGAGCGCCGGACGCCACCCTGCGCCGCTCATAGTGGCGCCTCCGCTCTGCAGGCTGCGCCGCTGAGCCGGCCTTTAAATTGAAGCTCTGGGCGGGTGCGTTTGAGTGTGCGCGCGCACGTGCGCGCACACGTGCCTGCCGAGGGAAACCGCGATGGTTATCGGGTCATCTATTTCGCAACCTCCCGCGCAGAGTTAATTATTGTCTCAGGAAGACAGAGCGGCGGCGCAGGATGTTTAATGATTTAGGGAAACGTCTTCCAAAGTTCGTTCCCCCCCCTTCGGCGACCTCTGACCCCGGAACCAGATGTTAACCCCCGAAGCGCTATCAAGTTTCCCCGCCGTCGCCTCGCACGCCATCCAACCCAGACGTCCGTTTTAAAACAGAGGGTTGCGTGTGAAGCTTGCGTGAGGAGGAAACCGACACCCTCCCTCGGGAGGTCATGATAACAACCAAACAATTCTTGGAATTCGCTCCCGATGCCGTTTCTGCCGGCTTTACCGCCGGCGACGCTTCCCCTCCACGCCGTGCGGGAGCCAGGAATGCCGCAAAGGATGACGCATAACAGAGGGGTTTCGGGGATGTCGTGCGACGGCGGGGGAAACTTTCCGGAAGGTGAACGGAGTCTTTCCGTGATCCTTGGATAAACGGAGCCCGCCGGCCGCTGGACACGAAGCCCTTTATGTTACGTTAGCGTAGCGCCCGCGGTGTAATAGCAGCTTTTTGCAGCACGGTGGCGCCAAAGCCACAGAAATATCCAGAAAGGGACGCTTTGGTTTGATTTTATTGTTTCATAAATGTTTAACGAGTGTCGGAAAAGCGGCCCGACAAAATAAGACAGATAATCCAACGTCCGTTTGGAGAGGTTTTAAAATCTTAGCAGCCGGTTTTAGGCCGCGGGCTAAAAGTCACTTCCATAAAAGTCATTCAAATGTTTCCTTCATGAGCAGCAGGGCGGGAGAAACACACTGCCGATGAAACACAGCGGAAAAAGTGTGTTTGATGGAAACGAACCCGGACGCGATCGGATACCAAGGTGCCGACGGAAACCCCGCGCTTTCTTAATTATCCAATGCGAAATAATTTCATCGCTTTCGTCACTTCACCTTAAATCTACTGAGAAACCTTTCCGATCAAAACTGTCCAAACACCGATTGGTTGGTTGTCGCTTTTATGACGGTGATACAAATTCATTCATTCATTCATTCATTCATTCATTCACTGAGGGTTGCAGGGCCGCAGCCTATCCCTGCTGTGATTGGACGAGAGGCGGGGTCACCCCGGACCGACCAATCAGAGAGACCGATGTACATTCACCCACACACACACTCTGCTGCCTCTGGAGGGCAGGACGGCACCGTACCTGTGTGTCATAACACTGTGTATTATAGTACTTTGTATTGGTGTCATAAAGTACTGTGTACCACAACTCTGTGATATTATAGTACTTTGTATTGTGTCGTAAAGTACTGTGTACCACAACACTATGAATTAAAGTACTTTGTATTGGAGTCATAGAGTACTGTATGGTATAGTATACTATAGTAGACTAGTATAGTATTGTAGTACTGTGTAGTGTAGTGCCGTGTACTATAGCATTGTGTTAAAAAGTATAGTACACTATAGTACAATGGAATATAGTATTGCAGTATTATAGTACTGTGTACTGCAATATTGTGTATTAAGGTGTCGTGCACAAAACTTTGATCGGTGTAGGTATGATAGTGTTGTGGTATGATAGCAGCGTGTGTGTGATAGTGTGTGTGTGATAGTGTGTGTGATAGCAGTGTGTGTGTGTGATAGTGTGTGTGATATTGTGTGTTATAGCAGTGTGTGTGTGTGTGATAGTGTGTGTGATAGTGTGTGTGATAGCAGTGTGTGTGTGTGATAGTGTGTGTGATATTGTGTGTTATAGCAGTGTGTGTGTGATAGTGTGTGTGATATTGTGTGTTATAGCAGTGTGTGTGTGTGTTAAGCAGTGTGTGTGTGATAGTGTGTGTGTGATAGTGTGTGTGAGAGTGTGTGTTATAGCAGTGTGTGTGTGTGATAGTGTGTGTGATAGTGTGTGTTAAGCAGTGTGTGTGTGATAGCGTGTATGATAGTGTGTATTATAGCAGTGTGTGATGTTGTGTGTATTCCTTCTTTTTGTCCAGAGGTTTTTTACTGGAGTCAAACTCGTGTGTGTGTGTGTGTGTGTGTGTGTGTGTGTGTGTGTGACGGACCACGTGATGGTGCTAAAGCCCCACGGAGGGGTCCGGGTCCGGGTCCGGGTCTGCCCCCCCTCCCCCATCACTCGACCTTTTGCCCTCGGTCCATGAGGCGTACTCCGTGCGTGCAAGTACGCGTGCACGGCCAGCCGCGCCTCCCGGAATCAAACCCCGCGCGCCCCCGCCGCCTTGCGTCGTGCACGCGTCTCACGCGCTCCGGCACACCCGGGAGCGCGCTTCACAGCCGCGTCCGAACACCGCGCGCATCCACCGGGGCTGAGCGGCGGGGAGAGACGCACGCACGGCACGGCACGGCACGGCGCGGCGCGGCGGTCGAACACGCGCATTTCAAGTGGTACTTTTTAACGCCCCCTGACGCGCACGGAATCCAGTCCGGGTCCGCGCGGATCCGAAGGCGGAAGACCGGAACCCGCCGAGTGAGTTCTTCTGAAACATCTCACCTCCACCTCCTCCTCCTCTCCTCCTCCTCCTCTTCTTCTTCTTCTCCACCTCCTCCTCTTCTTCTTCTCCTCCTCTTCTTCTCCACCTCCTCGTCCCTCCTCCTCCTCCTCCTCCTCTTCTTCACATCTCGCCGTGCGGACTTTGCGCGCAGGTGATCCCGGAGATGCTCCACAGCCCCCGCGGAGGATTTACGCGCCGCCTGTGGTGAAGAAGAGGCCGAAGATGAGAGCTCTGCAGACGCTCCTGCTGGCGACCCTCCTGCACCAGGTGAGGCGAGAATAAGACCTGCTGGAGAAAGTTGGATTTATGGAGAAGCTGCTTTACCTCCAGCCAGGACGTGAACCTGCAGCTTCTCTGCTCGGATCTCGGTGGTCCTCCTGGGTCTCCTTGGCGGGACATCCGATCGTGGAGCCGAACCTCGTATTGATTATCGGAAAGGGAAAAATTGCAGCCCCAAAAAAAAAAAAAAAAAAAACCAATTTCCAGTTATTGATGATTGCCGCTGCTGCTTCTGCTGTGTGTGTGTGTGTGTGTGTGTGTGTGTGTGTGACATTTATCCCCTGCGAAGCCGCGTCCGGCTTTTTGTTGGACACTTGGATCTTCTTCATCGTCACCACGTAGTTGCAGGTGAAGCCGCCAGGAAGGCTTTCCTACGTGCCGGGATTTATCTCCTCCGGCCGGCTAACCGGAGAGAATATGAGAAGACGGATCCTCCGGAGAAGAACCGGGACTTTGAGGAGATCAGAAGGTCCGCGTGGACCTTCTCCTCGCTTTGAGGGCCGCCGTCAGATCTGCTCAGGAGGAACGGCGTCAGGCTCGCTTCTTTGGACGGATGCCGCCGCTTCGGAGGAGCAGAAGGTCTTCCTCCTCCCCTGGAGAGACGTTCCTCCGCCTCGCCGCCGAAGATCCACGAGATCCTGGACTTTGCGGTCCGTCGGAGCTCGTTTGAACCCCCGACCTTCTCATCCGTCACGCAGCGGCGTCTTCCTGCGCCCGGCTTTCAGCGTCAGGGGGAAAAGCAAATAATGATAACACTAATAATCTTCTCCCTTCTCCATCTAACCCTATTCTCTGGATCCTCTCGCACACCAACTTCCTTCATATCCTCTCTCGCTGCGTCCGTAAATCTTCTTCGGTCCTCCTCCAGACCTCCCATTCCAAAATCTTCAGAAATCTTCACAAATCCTTCCCTGCCTCCTCTGGAAGGACAGGCTTCCTGCAGATCCAGAGGTTCCTCCTGACCTCCAGGACCGGCCTTCTGCTCGCCGAGCCTCCTCAGCCGCCCGAGGCTAATTTCAATCAAAAGAGCAGCATCTGTCGGTGGCGTGCATGTGTGCACGTGTGTGTGTGTGTGTGTGTGCATGTGTGCACGTGTGTGTGTGTGTGTGTGTTAAGTCGAAACAACAAAATAGATGTGTTATCTGTGCGTCCCGTGAAGCAGACAGTGAAATTTAACCCCGGCCTCAGCATCTGCCCCCCCCCCTCCTTCCCCCCTCCTGCCCCTCCTGCCCCCCTCCTGCCCCCCTCCTGCCCCCCCGGGGCCTCCAGGGAGGAATAAGAGGGTCAGAGTCGTCCTCCGAGAAGCCATTCTTCCCCCTGACATCTGCCGCAGTTATCCTCTGAGCGCTGACAGCGGAACAATGTAGATGAAGATGAAACATACTCGGGAGCCCTGCCTCAAGCCGTGCAACCCCCCCAAAACACACACACACACACACTCACACACACACACACACACACACACACACACACACAGCGTGCAGGGATGGGGCTCTCGCTGATGGAGTGGAAGAGGATGTTGACAAAGTCCATTAAGCCTTTCTTACTTTTTGCTCTGTTATAACCCAATGCAGCATCCGTGTGTGTTGGTGTGTGTGTGTGTGTGTGTGTGTGTGTGTGTGTGTTGACTAATCACACCTCCCGACCCCGGCCCGGTGGACGCGAGCTAAACTCCGGCGCCGCCGATCTTCTGCTCCGTGTCGTCCTCCTTTCGCTGCCAGTGATTTCTGAGGTTTCCCTGTGAAATAAATGATTGCAGGCATAAAACCGGTTTTATAAAAAATGACAAGCGATTAAACAAAATTAATAAATGCAGATAATTTTAAATGAATTTGAAATATTTATTAAAATATTTAATATTAAAATATGAATTCATTTAAAATTGGAATAAAATGTAGATTAAAGTGAGTCATTGACATGATAATTTCCATTTTATTTCTAATGCCAGGCTGTAGCGGTGCACGGGGGCGTCTCTCCCGACCGCTCGTGCAGGTGATTGAGCCGAGCCGATGGCGCATTCAGAAACGCCCGGCTCGCTAATTTGAAGATAGAATTCCGTAGATCCCCCCCCCCCCCTCGATCGCTAACGGGGCGCCGCCGCCGCCGCCGCCGCCGCCCAGCGTCTCTGTGGCCAAGGGTCGCTTCAAACCCCCGAAGAGCCACTTCTCTCAGGACTCCGGCATCTATTTCCATTTTCTAATCGCTCGCCACTTGATGGCTCCTCGTCTGAAAAGCGTGGGTGTTGAGAATCGGCCTCGGGACCCCGCCGGCAGCCGGCAGACCGAGACCGCGGGACGCAAAGTCAAAAAGCGCTCGGACAAGGACGCGGGCGGCGTCCGGCCTCCAGCGCCGAGCGCGCAATTAAGTCCCTGTTGATTTTTTTTTTATTGTATATTTAAAGGAAAATAACAAGACGGCGTTTTTAGAACGTGGAGTTTTTTTTTTTTTTTTTTGTGGGGGGGGGTTGGGATTAGAAGCAGCTCTTTAATCTCACGCGAGTTGATAATACTGCACGGGCTGATTGATTAGTTTTTCAGGAAGCTTATGTCAGAAAAACCTAATCCGTCTTTGGATTGTGCCAGCCTTGTAAGGTTTTTCCGCGCCGCCATTTTATCATGGCGGCGAATTACAGAGCTGCTGGGCTGTGATAAGGTCCTCGTTTCTTTTACAGACCCCGCCGCCCAACCCCGCCGCCACCCCTTTCCCCCCTGGACAATAAAAAATGTGTTTATATTCTTCACATCCCTGCTCTGCCGGGTCTTCACATCAACCTCTCCCTGGATTTGGTTTGTAAAAAAAAAAAAAGGGAGGGAGCGGCGGCGGCGGTGTTGGAGGGGGTTTAAATCTTCAAAAATCCAGAGAAATTGGTTACGAGGGAAGAGAGGAATATTAGGAAGATGGCGTGATGGTGGAAGCGTGTGATTAAACGTGGATCGCGGCGGCGGCGGGCCTTCCAGGGACGGACGCAGATGCGTATCGGCGCCCATATTGGGGTCGCAGTTCTTCCCCGCCAGAAGGATAAATCCCTCATAAACAACACTTTGGCATTTAGCGGTCGCTCCGAGGCGTCGGCGGGGGCGTGGCGGGTTTAAATCCCTCCCACGTGTGGCGGCGGCCGCGGTTTGTATCGACCGGTCGCGGCTTCGGCGCCCTTTTTCCAATCGTCGGTCATAATTGTGCGCGCGGGCGATCAATTCACGGGAAGTGATTGATACGTGCGACACGGCTGCCCTTTGCACCGACGCTCCTCCAGGAAGGACAATTAAAGACTCGCGTTGGACAATCAGGACCGGAGGTGCTTCCTCCCCCCGCCAGGCCGGCCGGTTTCGGCGGCGGCGAAGTGATGAACGGAGCTCTTTAAGCCGTCCGAACCCTTTCCGGCCGCCCCGAGGCCGGAGCCATTACCGCTAATACTTTGTCCACCCCCCCTTTCCACGATCTGGGTGCGCAGCTATGAATTTTTATGGGCGCCGCGCAGCCCGAGGCTCCCGAGCTTCCGTTATCTTCTGTTGTTGTCGTTGCCGGTTGCTCTCTGAGGGCAGACTCCTGTAAAACCGCCATTTCATTTTTAGCGTTTGCACTCCGGCGTCGCTGGTGCGGCGGCGGGAAGCTAAAGGTTCAAATCCGGATTTTAAAAGCCCCCCCCTGTCGAGGCGGGGTGACTTTTCCTTCTTGTGTTTCCGCTAACGAGTTGCTAATTATGCCCTTAAAGAAGACGTACAATAAATCTGCCGTGATTATTCTCCGTTTGCCTTTCCTTCTGAGGCCTCTGCTTTCACTAGTCATCGGTGGCCCGTCGCAAAGCGCCGCCAGTGCCCGTCTTTGAGCCTTCCCTGTGAAGAAGCTGCCTTCAGAGCAGCTTCGAGGAGCGGCGTGCGGCGTCCCCCCCCCCCCCCCCCCCCCCCGCCGCCGCCGCCGCCGCCGCTCTTGTTTCTTCTT
Source organism: Fistularia commersonii (assembly GCF_037954325.1). Taxonomy (NCBI): domain Eukaryota; kingdom Metazoa; phylum Chordata; class Actinopteri; order Syngnathiformes; family Fistulariidae; genus Fistularia; species Fistularia commersonii. Next base: position 3,596,550 of record NC_141287.1, on the reverse strand, counting down.
CTTCTTCTTCAAAGGGAGCGGTTTCGGTGAAATCAGGCGCGGCGCAATCTGCTTTGAGAGGAGGAACACGGGCGCCGTTGAACCTCGGCGAGCTTACTCCTGAGCGGAACCGACACAAATTCCCCGAGATAAAACTTGAATCGTGTCCGGCGCCGATTCAAAGAATTAAATTACGAGGCAACGCGGGGTTATTCTTTCCCTTCCTCAGCTCCGAGAGCCACCGGGGGTTAAAAGCGTCGGAGCCGGTGATGATTACGTTTCCTTCTTAACCCCCCGCTATCAGGCAGAGGTGTTCTGCAGGTGTCAGGCATCGGGAGCCCTGACCATGTAAGGGGATTAGGAAACTGATGATGCGTTAAAAGCTACGTTCCCGGCTCTGCGGCTGTCGTACGTCGCAGCTGCTCAGATAACACGGGTATCCAGATTACCCGGAGGCCCTTCCCTCCCGGAGGCCGAGCCTGGCCGTCGCGCCGATCGTGAAGTTCCGGTCCGGTGAGGTTACGTATCTTGCGAAGGGGATTCTATCGGTCGCGCATCTCGGGTGTTTCCGAGCCGCTGACGCTAACGTTGCTTTTCCGTTCGCGTGTTTGTTCTCCCGTGTCGGGGAACGGCGCCGCTAATCGATATCGGCGATCGAATCGGAGGGACTTCTGTGAAGGGAAGTTCCGATGTTGTAAGATCCGCACCGGCTCGCGTCTCCGGAGCTGCCGGTTGCATTGATTTGAGCGGACAGAACGGTCGGTATCCCGACCGAGTGTCGCTAGGAAAACGGAGAACATGCTACGTTTTAGCTCCGTACCGGCTGAGCGCCCATCCTGGTGCGAGGTCATCGAGCCTCCAAGATAAAGCCAGACCGGAGTCCTATCGGGCCCCGACGAACCTCCCATGGGGAGCGGTCTTCTGGTCGGATCCGTCTTCGTCCAACAGGCTTTGGAGCCTCTGCCTCACACTACGGCTGGCGAAGATACGATAAATTCTGCCGGCAATCAACCCGGGGTGGAGGTGATGGTGGCATGAAAAGCCTGAGACCAGAGGAACCTGAGGCATGCTGTCGCCAGGTTCACTAGTGCACCTCTGCGAGGGGCCGTCCTGATTTGGCGCTCACACTGAGGACTCAGACCATGAAGGGCAGTTGAGATTTGGCCGCCACTCTGAAGAGCTGCAGGTTTACTTCGGTCTTCTGGACACTTGTCCATCTGGAGTTTCAGCTTCTAAAAGGTAGTGCATACATTTTCTCCAAGGTGGCAAGAACAAGAATAAAGTTCTCTCTGGCCATGACGGTTCACACTTCATCTGGAACTCAAATGTGGAACTTGTGAGAAGCAAAGGGGCAAAGGGGCGACAGCTCTGTGACAAACGGCAGAAGGCGAGACAGTCGAGTCGGTGGTTGTTTCGTGGTGTCTAATGTGATCGTGGAGTCGCCGCAGCAAGGCGGACAATTCTTGACGGCCGCTCTTTTTCTTGCGGATTTGAGGCGCAGGTTCGCCATCTTTTTGGGCGGACGCTCTCCTCGGTGCACAGCAGTCAGGCACTTCTTTCTGACCCCTACAGGCCACCTATGTGTCTTTCAACGACTTACTCGATGAGTTCTGTCATGCGTTATCCACAAATCTACCCGTCCGACCTTGGAGTGGACAAGACATCTGAATGTTCTCACGAGTGTCTGATTGGTGGATCTGGTTGTTGGCCAAAACCGGCTTCCTTCTGATGCTCTGCTCCGTGTCATGAAGGAGACAACATACGTGTCCAGTGACTGCTTGAGTGGTCCTAAAAGCTGAGGGAAGCTTTGGGAAGAAAAAGGGATGATGGCTGTGAAACCACTGAACAAGACGAGTCCGGTGACCAGGTCCATCGCGAGATGTTGGCAGGGACCCTCGAGGTAACACTGAAATGATCTGCTCTTGGCACAAACCACGTCGTCTGCTACGAGGTCATTGCTGCCTCTCTCCATCTTGGAGCTGCGGAATTCCTTTTGTTGAGTCAAGGGTGTGACCTCAGGGTGACAAGTCAGAAGAGAGAGGTGGCCTCACTGACAAACAGGCCACCTCCAGGCTCCTGCTGACGGTCCCATAAACCATCCATAAGAGGTACAAGGATGCAGGCGATATAAATCTGTCCTGAGTATAATTGGACGCCCTGACCCCTCAAGCCCGTGGAGGTATTATTCAAAGGCCAGTCTCGCTGTCAGGAGCTCCCAGCGCCATAATTTGCTTTGATGGGCTGGAGATACCAGGGGCAGACCACAGGGGTGGACCTTTTGGTCCTGGGGAGGCCGTGGTCACAATCCCACCCATGTGTCTGAAGTGCTCCAGACACATGGGCTCCAAACATGAGCTTCAGGATGTTGTTTACAAGTGCCTGGAGAGCATGGATTGGTCTTCACGGTGTCCCCTGGAGGTGCTGGACACCTTGAGTTTGTCCACACTGCACTCTAGAGTTACAAATGCTGGGGACAAGAGGACCTTGTATTTGCCGTACAATTTAAGGCCCCATCTTTCTTCCTCCCAAGGGGGGTTCTGGTTGTGTCTGATGAACAACTTCCCAAGCAGCCAGACCATGAAAGAAATGGCAGGAGTGCCAGAGGACTGTGAAATCAGATGGCTTTCAGTTGAGCAGAGCAAGAGGCCGCAGGAGACACTAGAGAGGTTCCACGAATAAAATTTGGGACTACCGAAGGGAAAGAAGGGAAAGAGTATGTGGGACAGTTAGTTGGGGAAGGACTCAAGCAAATAGAGACGCGTTTGGCTCAGAGGAAACCCTAAAGCCAAGCTCAACTTAATACTGGGATCATTTCAAGCCTGGGGGTTCACCACCTAAAGCCGTGCTGTCAATGTGTCGAGTCCATCGAACGACCTGCGGCGGCAGAATCGGTGCGAGGATGCGGAGTTCCGGGCAGTAAATGAGCAGCCAAATAGGAGAGGCTACCGGGCGTTCAGGGAGACTCATCGGTATCTTCGCGCTCCGCTGAGACGACTCAATTACTCGACTTGCTCCTCGGTACATGAGCGAGTGCGGTGATCCCTCCCTTGCTTCAAAGATACATCACCGCTCATTAACTCCTCCTCGATGTCTGGTGAGACGAGATCTCACTGCAGACGTCGCAGCTTCTGCCTCTGAGACAACCCGCCGCTTCCTGCTCCTCAGGACGAGGCTGAATCCGTTTAAGGCCTCGATAAGACGCCGCGAGTTCCCCGCCGGAACCCGGCGGTGACTCCATACCGGGCATCTGAAGGTTCCCACAGGCGTTCGGTGACCTCCTGACTGCTTCCTGCATGGGGAGTCGCTCATGGTAGCCAGATGTGATACCCACGTGAGGTGACCTTCAGGGGGGGAACTTCAGGTCAGTGGCAGAGGGTTGAGCTCTGAAGTTGGACATCATGACCATGTCCAAGAAATTCCAGATCTACATCGGCCATCTACTGTATGTGATTTCCTTGCAGTTATCATCCTTTTTTTGAAAGCCAGTCTTCTGGAGCTTCCCTCACAACCCGTCTGAGAGGATCATCTTGGTCGTTCCTTTGTCGGCTCCAAAGTGGGCAAGGGAGGGGGTCGCTCCTCCTCCACTTTCACGGTCTTCTATTTCCGACGGATTAGGTGTTCGCTCCAGCCTCGCAGACGTTCACGTGTGGCCTCGGCCACCGGCCATTTATTAGTTGTTTTGTCACAGATATAAATGCCAAGCAATTAAGTTGACGCGAGCCATAACGGGAAATACCAGCGCTCATTAACTTCTAAATAAAGGCGGCCTCTGAGGTCGCAGCAGCCGCGCTGTTATTTCATCTGATTACCAGGACTTTGCCTTTGCAGCTCCAGACAAACAGGATGTGTGTTTGACACCGACTTCACCATATCGTAAACCTGGCTAATAGGTGGCAACTCCTAGGTTCCTCTTGCCCAAGGAGGGAGATCCTTGGAGTTCGTGCAAAGCCTCTGGCAGAAGAAGACCAGCCGAGGAGTCCTTAGTAGACTAGTAGACCTTAGTCTAGTCTTAGTCTTAGTAGTCTTAGTAGTCCTTAGTAGACTAGTAGACCTGAGTCCAGTCTTAGTCTTAGTAGTCTTAGTAGTCCTTAGTAGACTAGTAGACCTTAGTCCAGTCTTTGTCTTAGTAGTCTTAGTAGTTCTTAGTAGTCTTAGTAGTCCTTAGTAGACTAGTAGACCTGAGTCCAGTCTTAGTCTTAGTAGTCTTAGTAGTCCTTAGTAGACTAGTAGACCTTAGTCTAGTCTTAGTCTTAGTAGTCTTAGTAGTCCTTAGTAGACTAGTAGACCTGAGTCCAGTCTTAGTCTTAGTAGTCTTAGTAGTCCTTAGTAGACTAGTAGACCTGAGTCCAGTCTTAGTCTTAGTAGTCTTAGTAGTCCTTAGTAGACTAGTAGACCTGAGTCCAGTCTTAGTCTTAGTAGTCTTAGTAGTCCTTAGTAGACTAGTAGACCTTAGTCTAGTCTTAGTCTTAGTAGTCTTAGTAGTCCTTAGTAGACTAGTAGACCTGAGTCCAGTCTTAGTCTTAGTAGTCTTAGTAGTCCTTAGTAGACTAGTAGACCTTAGTCCAGTCTTCGTCTTAGTAGTCTTAGTAGTTCTTAGTAGTCTTAGTAGTCCTTAGTAGACTAGTAGACCTTAGTCTAGTCTTAGTCGTAGTCTTAGTAGTCCTTAGTAGTCCTTAATAGTCTTAGTGGTCCTTAGTAGTCCTTAGTAGACGAGTAGACCTTAGTCTAATCTTAGTCGTAGTCTTAGTAGTCCTTAATAGTCTTAGTAGTTCTAGTAGTCCTTAGTAGTCCTTAGTAGATGAGTAGACCTTAGTCTAATCTTAGTCTTAGTACTCTTAGTAGTCCTTAGTAGACCTTAGTCTAGTCTTAGTCATAGTAGTCTAAGTAGTCCTTCGTAGACTAGTAGACCTTAGTCTAGTCTTAGTCTTAGTAGTCTTAGTAGACTAGTAGACCTAAGTCTAATCTTAGTCTTAGTAGTCTTAGTAGACTAGTAGACCTTAGTCTAGTCTTAGTAATCCTTAGTAGACTAGTAGACTTTAGTCTAATCTTAGTCTTAGTAGTCTAAGTAGTCTTACTAGTCTTATTAGACGAGTAGACCTTAAAACACTTTATAGCCTTGACTTTGACGCTTTATAGTTTTATTTGTATTTCTTATTCTCTCCCCCCTTTTTTTTTTACTGTTTATACAATTTCCTACCATTATTTATTACTGTTATGTTCTACTTGAAACTCTGGCACAACAGTTTCCTTCAGGATAAATAAAGTTGTTCTTGTTCTTACTCTTATTCTTAGTCAAGGGGGACTTTTTTTTTTTTTTGCCGCAACACGTCAGGAGTCATGTTCTTCATGCTTCTTCTGCGGGTTCTCCAGTGACCGAGGAAAGGAAAGACCTGGGAAGACGAAGGAAGCTGATATTCTGCAAAAGTAACCAGAGAACTTCTACCTCTGGTTCGTAGCATCAGAACTGTTGAGCGCAGCTCGGTGGAGACGAAGGAGACGAGAGCAGCGACAGCAGAGATGCAGCAGAGATGAAGATGTTGAGGTTCAGGAGAGGGAAGGAGTCCATCGGCACATGGTAGATGTTCAGAGGAGACAGAGGATGTTTATGGATGGAGGGAACGAGGACAGGAAGTTAGTTGGTGTAGGAGAAGAGGGTTAGATGGAGGCAGATGATTGGCTGTGGTGTTTTCTATCTCCGTACCTCAGACGTTCCCCAAACATCTGGTCCCGTCGGCGTCCTCACTTCGGTCACAGCTCCGAGCCGCTCGCCCGCTGCGAAGAGCGGAATTCATTTGCAGGATTAGCGTTCGGGGGTTCTCGCCAGACGCTTCGGAGATTGAACGAATCCGCTGTCGATTGATTTCAAAAACCAGAAGAATGAGGTCCATCGAGAGGCTCCGGCTTGATCCGGTGGCGTCACTGTGGACATAATGCATCCTTTCAGAGACAGAGCTGGGTGGAGGCAAGAGTGTAGAGGAGGTGAAGCATCTTGGATGTCCTCACCATCTTCTGGAGAGCTTCTAGCTCAGTGGTTGGATTCCCACGGGGGGGCTTTCAGTGCGGGGTTCCTCAGGGTTCCTCCTTGGAGACCCTAAACATGCCCAGATGTGTGAACGAGTGGGCGAGCGGTTGGATCTTCACCTACATGGAGTCGCGCAATCAGGATTTAAGATAGAAAGTTGCAATCAGAGCTCAGATGAATCTCAGGTGCTAATGGGTTAAACTGGAGGTGAGAAGATCTCAGCACACACACACACACACACACACACACACACACACACACTCAGATGTCAAGATGCCGCAGCCGCTCAGGTCCCATCAGGATGGTGGTCCGGCCCGTACGGTTCTCTGCCGCCGCTCGCCTCGGAAACGGGGTTAATGGAGCTTCAGTCGCGGGGAATTAGCGGCGGAGTGACTGGCGGCGGCGCAGCCGTGTCAATTTGCAGAGACGGATCCGTGAGGCGCGGCGACGCGTGGCGGCGGCGGCGGCGAGCAGGTTAATTGCTCATTTTGTTTATTACGAAGACGCCCGAAACCCATTCGCCCCAAAAACATAAACAATGTGGTGATTATTTCAGCTGTCGACGAACCGCCGAAGATGACGAGGGCCGTTAGCGTTCGTAGCGTTAGCGGAGACGTTCTCCCGGCGCCAGACAGGCGGCGCCGATGTCTCGCCGTCCGCCGAGACGCCGGTGGAAAACGACGTAGCGTCGCTGGCTTTTTAATATCTTTCCAGAGGCTGCTTCTGGTCGCCGCGGCAATTACCTGGATGTCAGGCCTCCAGAAGATACGTCTGCCCACGGGACGGTCGGCGAATCGGTCCGAGCGGGTCTCGTCGGTGTCTGGACGGTATTGATTGACGCAGCGATGGAGCTCCTGCAGATGATCGTCTCGAACATCTGCTGCAATCAAAACGTTACATCAACCGGCTCCAAAATAGAATTTACACCAAACAACTTACTTCTATATGACGAGAGCGAAAGGGCCGATGATCGCATCTCAATAGGATGTGCAAATTTTTTCCATGTCCAAATGAGAGAGTGAATGTGTGTGTGTGTGTGTGTGTGTGTGTGTGTGTGCGGTTGAACTCCTGCTCTCGGACAATGGACTCCTGTGTGCAGAGAATGAACGATTTGTGAGATGAGAACAAGTTTATTTATCCAGAAGGAAATTGTTGTGCCAGAGTTTCAAGCAAAAACATAACAATAATAGATAATAGTAGGAAGGAGGGAGAATAAGAAATACAATAAAATATAAATTGTCAAGGTTAAGGCTATCAAGTGTTCTAAGGTCTTAAGTACAAAATTAAGTAAAACGGGACAAAATTAAATGGATGTAAAGAAGTCCTTTCAAAACCTTTTTCCTGCCTTTCAATAAAAGGGTAACCAGGGAAGTCCTCGGCTCTGGGGCGTCTCCTCCTACATGTTGATACGTGAACCTCCTGGTTCCTCCAGGACGGTCCTGAGAAATGATCATTCAGGACAATCGTCATATTTTGCCGCAGGAATTAAAAAGAGGCCGAGACCGTTGGTTTTAGTAGTAAAATAAAACCCGTGAAATACGTTTCATTCCCATTGCGAGCCTGGGTTTGCACCTCCAGACCGGTGCTAATTGCCAGCCGGTCGTGCAAATCCAGAATATGCGGGTTTGAGCAGTCAGGAGATGATTGAATTTACAGGTAATGTGCAAAAAAAAAAAAAAGTGAAGGAGCTTCGTCGTAACATCGGATAATGATAAACGAACCTTTCCACCTCGGACCTTCTAGCAAGGTTTTACGGTCGGGTTTTTTTTTTTTTTTTACCCGCGCGCTTTTTGCTTTTGAAAACAAGAGGAAGCGCCGAAACCGCGGCGGTTAATATCACATCTGCCACATTTCACCACTTATCTGCGTCCGGTTTGAGCGGAAGGAGGGCTGGTGTTTTGCAGCTCCGCCAGGCTGCAGTTATCATAATAATGTGTTATTTCAAGTCGGCCACAGGCGCCTGTAGCGGCACAGCACAGATTAACAAATCTTAATTAAGCTTTTGTAGAGTCTCCTTCATGAGACCTTGCCTCATTCCCCCCCCTTTTTTTTTTTTTCCAGTGTCTTGTTGCACACACACACACACGGAGAGAGAAAATGGTATTCGTCTGATTTTAAGAGTCTCCACTTCTTGCTTAAATGATTCTGTGTGTGTGTGTGTGTGTGTGTGTGTGTGTGTTCAGGCAGGCGGGGAGAAAGCAACCAAAGCCCAGGTGTCACCGCCGCCTTTCAAGTCCCCTGCGCTTCATCTCTCGCGGGGCATTTAAGCGTTAGATACCCCAAAGCTGATCCCCTTGTTGTCGCAGCCGCCCCCGCCGGTTGCTCGTCACACTTTTAAAAAATAAAAAAAAAAAAATTAAAAAAAAAAAAAACCTCCAGGCTCATTTGCATCACAACCGGCCCGTCACAATGCGGCTCACCTGAGATTTACATTAAAACGGTGGCTTGTGGCTGCAGCGGCGCGGCGGGGAAGGTCCCGTTTAACCGGCGGGAGGGGATGGGATTTAAAGCGGCTGCCAGCGGGGCCTCGGATCGGTCCATCCGGGAGCGGCGGCCTTAATTGAGCGTCGTGAGGTTTGATAGACGAGCCCGACTCGCCCGACTCGCCGTCATTGATTCCGCGTCCGAGAGTCATTTACATGGACGCGTGACACAAAGAAGACGGCGGAATAATGTGATTATCTGGGCGTCACGCGGAGTTCCCCTTCCAAAGACGCCGCTGAGCACTTCATTTTGAATATCGTCCAACACAAGCTGCTCACATCACAGTGAACATCGTACCCAAATAGATGAAATATATAAAGATGATATAATTTAATGTGACTAACAGACCCCTCCCTGTCATTCACCAACCGTCCATTCCTCCTAAAATCAAAGTTTAAGGAGTCGACAGGGAAATCCTCCAGGAGGATAAACGTATCCGAACCTCATAAAATCCCGGGCTCGTCGATCCGAGCCGTCCCGTTATTGCCGATCGGTGATCTCGGGGGTGGGAAGAAGGTCCGAATCGGCTCGATGTCGTCACTGAATTTAATTCAGCGTCTGACGAGTGGCGGTGATTAGATTTGTGAGTTTAAAACTACAACCCTGGTGCCGCTAAGCTAAAAATAAAGGGGTGCGTTGAGGACGCCACGTCGCCCGGACGTCAATCAAAACAGATCGCTCCGCAACAGAAGCGCGTCTCCGGCAGTCGGACCGGGTTTGTCAGCTCAGAAAACACGTGCGGCCGTCGGGCTCGCAGCTAAATTCTAATTAGTCTGGAAGTATCGCCGCCGCGGCTCGGCGAGGATTCCGGCAGCCGCCGCTCGCCGCTTTCAACATCTGCCTCTCCCAGTGATCCCTGCAACCGGGCCGGGGGAAAGCCAGCGCCGCTAATTACTAATAAAACTAGCTAAGCTCATTGCCGTGAATTATTACGGCTTTATCTGAAGTGGACCAGGAATTGCTCCTGAGGCTAAAAGGCTTTGAGGCGCGAGGCGGGATCACCGTTCATTGCTGCGCCCGGATTAGCACTTAGCGCACGCTTTACCTCGCGATAAGCCTGTTTTATTGCCGGGAACCGTTACGAGTCAAAGTTCAGCGTCTCGGAGCGGCCGGGACGATTTCACGTTTTAAGTCCGGGGGGATTTTCGTAGCCGTGTAAACGTGACAGGCCGGCCCGAAGAGGCGGAGGGTTAACGCGAAGCGCTCGGTTTCTTCTTCGCGCGGTGCGGTACGGTACGTTACGTTACGGGGCCCGAGAGTTTTGTCCGCCTGAACCGAAGCTTTGCTTTTCGTTTAACGTCGTCTTATCGTCCCCTGGATGAAGAAACATGGACGTTTTAAAAGCTAACGACCGGCTCGTCCGGGCCCGTCGGCCAGGTTTCTCCGAGAGAGGGGGGTTTGAGATCTTTAGTCGCGTGGATTCGGGAGGTCCGTCGTCTCTGAGCCGCTAATGGCGCGTTCGACTTTGTCCGATTTTGAACTTAGCAGGGAGCGCTTGTCAACATCTCCGATTCGATTCACATCCAACCTTCGATTTAGCTTCGAGACGGCGACACAACTCCCGTAAAAGCGGGCTAAGGTGACTCAAGGGGAACATACGAGTCTGGACGTTCTGGCTGAATGTCCTGTTGCTTGTGTTCCCTCTGAAGGTTGCGTGCAGGAAGGTGGACGGAGGGGCCACGGAGCTCATCGAGTGGGGGGACGGCGTTTACCGACAGAAGACTTCTCCCACGGGGGCCAGTCCGAGAGTGCTCAACCCCCTGCGCTTGTTCGCCAGGGGCTCCCAGGGGTTCAAGAGCAACGTGAGGGAGGTGACATATGTGCAGAACATGGAGGACTTCTGGGACTGGTTATCTAACCAGACAGATGTTCAAGGCGCGCAGGCCAGAACTAAACGCAGGCCCATCGTCAAGACCGGCAAGTTCAAAAAGATGTTCGGGTGGGGGGACTTCCACTCCAACATCAAGACGGTCAAGCTGAACCTTCTCATCACGGGGAAGATCGTGGACCACGGGAACGGCACCTTCAGCGTGTACTTCCGCCACAACTCCACGGGCTTGGGGAACGTGTCGGTCAGCCTGGTGCCGCCCTCCAAGGTGGTGGAGTTCGAGATCGCCCAGCAGTCGGCGCTGGAGACCAAAGACACCAAATCCTTCAACTGTCGCATCGAGTACGAGAAGACGGACCGCAACAAGAAGACCGCCCTGTGCAGCTTCGACCAGTCCAAGGTGTGCTACCAGGAGCAGACGCAGAGCCACGTCTCCTGGCTCTGCTCCAAGCCCTTCAAGGTCATATGTATCTACATTGCCTTCTACAGCGTCGACTACAAACTGGTGCAGAAGGTTTGCCCCGACTACAACTACCATAGCGACACGCCGTACTCCTCCACAGGATGACCTCGCAGATGATGCTCCTTTGCAGCGCTCCTTTGTTTTACCTTTAAATGATGTAAATGTCAACCCTCCCCCCTCTTTTACCACCACCTCCTCCCCTCCCCCGCCCCCAAAACAACGAAGTACCGCTTGCAAGAAGCGCAACTATCGAGGAAGGCTCACCGCAAGGGTTTGTCAGTCCATCGCCAAACCTTTGGATATCCTGCAGGTAACTAGTCGCCCGGCACCGGCGAGCGCTCCACTTCCGGACCGCCTCGGCGCCGGTCTTTTCGTTGATCCTTTAAAATAAATGTACAGCCCGGGTTAGTCGGTCCATTTCAAAGCGCGGCAAAAACACGGCACCGGGCGTTCCTGCTCCGAAGTAGCTCGTCTTATTTCATACCCGGTCCCGGAAAAAGCTAACTGGTTTTTTGGAGCGTCTTCTGAAACCAGCGGAAATTGGATTAGATGGCAGCTGGAGGCCGGAGACAAAGAGAGAGCGAGGAGGTAAAACTTTGTAAATCCGTCTGGTTTTCCAACCTAGATAGTTTGACGTCACGGGATTCTTTGGGTTGACTTGGGGATTCGGAGCTGGCGAACAACCCGCGGGTCACCGCAGCCTCGACAAATGTTCTCTGTGAAACACCGGTAATTAGCGCGGTGTCCAGATGTTTCCTTGGAGGCGACACCGCGGGCGAGTTGAGAGCACGGCTCAGCTAACATCGGCGGAGCCGTTCCCTCGACTCACCTCCCACGACAGCCACTTATCGGACGAACCGCAGAGACTTCGCATCTGTTCGGGACTACGAAAGCGACATACGGCGGGTCAAACGTCCACCCATTACAACCACAGCTAAAAAATGATCCGTTCACCCCTTTGCTCCCGGTTAGCGGGACTCCGTGGCGACATTGTGATCGATGGGTCATTTTTACAAGAGCCATGAATTGTTAACGCGCCCTTTCAGCCAATCCTTTAAGCAGATTGCCTTCTTAGGAGCCCAAATGAAGCGAATCTCAAACGAAGTGCCCGTGACAAAGTCAATCCGTCCGGCGAATCAAGCCCGGTAGGTTAAAAGCAGTCGGAGAGCGTCATCGCGCGCCGCGCTTTCAGGCACAGCAGTGGATTAACGTGTCAGAAGAGGTGAGAGGAAAGTGATAATTGCGGGACAGGTGGATTTAGTGAGTCTGGCATACGACTATCAGCGCTTTGTCAGGATCCCGCCACAGGCCCCGACATTATCGGTCTCTAATAGGCTTTAATTGGCCTCCGGAAATTTCATTTGGGCCGGCGTGGGGAAGACCAAACGCGGGGGGAGGAGGTCGAAAACGGTTCTGAAATGCCGGCCTCGTTGTAAATGCGCTTCGTCTTCGCAACCACGCCGCGCTGCACGACTTCTTGGGTTTTTGACGCGGAATCCGAAGACCGACCGATCGACCGACGGCCGGGACGCGACCTTTACTTTGGGCGGCGGCCGTAGACGACCCTCTCCGACCCGACACGAGGAGTGTATGATAAATAACTCTGAGTTGATGTTTTAGTTCTCCGCCTTTGTGCAAATGCTGTGTATTAACGTGTAACACAAACTAATGCATTCACTCATGCTTCAGATGACGCAAAATGTCAAGAGATTTCTACGGAGAGATAAATCACTGAGCGGACCGTTCCATCTTTTCGGTGTTTGTATATCATGTAGATAGATGTCATTTATTGCCTATGGTTGGTTTCCTGTTTTTTCCCCTTATAAATTTGATTCAAAGTCTTGCGAATTGTACTTTTGATTTTCCTGCCTGCTTTCAAACATGGTTTTAAACGTTCAACCCCTGTAAAAACAGAAGAGAAAGTTAAAAACGAATCAAGGATTAAGGCACTGCTGTGTGTACAATGTAAGTACGGATGTTCATTTTGGACTATTTGTTTTCGTAGGGGGTCGATTTTGTTAAGGATTTAAATTGTAAAGATCGATCTAGGTTTTTAAGACATTAAACTTTATTCAAACCGGGCATGGCATAATGTCACACTGAGTCAGCTGGAATCTGTCGGTGCCCACGGTCGTCCCGCAAGGACTCCGCCGCGGGATAAACACACCATTTTGGAGATACATCTCAGCGTAGCTTTTTAATAGCCAATAAATCCGTGTCCACAGGCGTTGATGATACCAGAGGTACACCTCAGGGAGCACATCCATTTCGCCGTGGCCATCGGGGACAGGGGTCTTTTCATTCGCTTCCATTATTCTTATCTGATCAGGGCGAGGTATCCGCTCCTGCAGCGTGAAGCCGCACAGGCTTCCCCGCCGCTGACGTCCAAAGCGCCACTTCGCTTGGAAAGAAAAAAAAAAAAGGGAATAAAAAAAAAAAGAAAATCCTTATTTGGAGAGGCTGCGAAACTGTCCAACCGCACAATTAAGAGTCAATCAAATCGAGAGCATGTCGTTGGATCAAAGCTGGAGGCGCATTAAGACCAATAATCTGTGTGTGTGTGTGTGTGTGTGTGTGTGTGAGGGGGAAGTTATGCTTCTTCTTAAGGTTTGAGCTTTAGAGGAAAAAAAAATAGTTTGGGAAAATATACATTACATTTCAATTGTGTTATACAATATCAATACTAATAATATGTCATTTTAAAAATTGTAACTTATTTCTTGAGGTTATTTTTTCAGCTTTATGGAGCTCATAATAATAATAATAATAATAATACGTAATTTTAAAAATTTCAACTTATTTCTTGAGGTTATTTTTTCAGCTTTACGGAGCTCATAATAATAATAATACGTAATTTTAAAAACTTTAACTTATTTCTTGAGGTTATTTTTTCAGCTTTACGGAGCTCATAATAATAATAATAATAATAATAATAATAATACGTAATTTTAGAAATTTTAACTTATTTCTTGAGGTTATTTTTTCTGCTTTATGGAGCTCATTTGTTGGTCATTTAAAAACTATTTTAGATAACCGTAGGCTCTCGGGTTATTCTCATGAATGTTATTCCAGAGGGTTACAATCCAAAGGACGGCTCCATGTTGAAAGTCGTGCCGAATTACAGCAGTTAAAGGTTTTCATCTTCACACTAAAAAAGGAAAAAAAAAAAAAAGGACTTCCTGAAACATCACACAATTAACCTGGAGTTGTGAAGAAGAAGAAGTTCATTTTCATCCCAAGTCAGTCCTATTTTCAATCCATTCATTTGAGTGTTTATGGGTGTTTTCTGATTCTGGAGGTGGGGGGCTTCCGGTCCAGGTAATTTAGCCCAAACCTGCAGGTCGGGATTTAAAATACTGTGTAATTAATTCTTTTCCCTGCTGACGGTGAGACTCCCTCTTCCCTTGTGACAATCTTTGAAACATGAACGAAACGGTAAGAGGCCAAAATCACAGAAATGCACGAATCGCCATGTACAATTTTTGAAATACGTCATTATTAAAGCGAGAACCCTGCTGTGCCATAAAAAAAAAAACAAAACAAAATAATTATTTCCAGATGAAGTGTCTTGATTCATGTTTGGCCATCCGAACCCCCGGCTGCACTTCACCGTCCACCACCTCTGGAACAATCTCATCTCTCACGACGCAAACGACAAAAACAAATGTTCAATTCAAACGCGGCGGCGGCAGCGGCGGCAGAAAACCTTCTTTCCCGAGTCGGTTAGAGGGAAGAGAGAAGATAAAAGGTTACTTAGCGAGGCGTTCCGGAGACGAGACGGGAGGAGGCATTTACGGGAGATGTGCCGAGAGGGGCGGACGAGGATCAGTCGGCTTCTGGCGAAGACGTCGCTCTTCAACCGGGAGACGACAAGAGAGGCCCGCGGCTCACCGGCGCTCACACCAACTTTCATCTAACCCTGAAAGCTTCAATGTTATTCACGTTATTTTAGAGACACATTTGCATTCCTGCGCTAATAAGACTTCAGCCTGACATCTAAATCCGCGCGCGTGGACGTCCATGAAAAGGCCCGTGGATCAAACTCTCGGCGGATGAGATACATCGCATCCGATTTATGCAAAATCTCGGTTTGTACAGATACTCGGCACAATTGAAACATTTTCTGGTTCTTGAACATCTTTAAAATCCCCTGATGGTTTGGTTATACAAAGTAAATTAACCACTTTAACAGTTCCTCTCTTTAACTCTATTCTGTATTTTTAACAGGTACAAAATTTACGGAATTTAATCAGGGGTGCATTTCCTACAAATCCGTGTTATTTGAGTGATAACCGAAAAGCATGGGTTGAATTCCATAAATAGCGGCGTGAAATAAATAAGCATGTAAGAATCCAGGACAGATCGACGACGCGGTGTCACAAGAAGATCAAATTATTAGATTTAAATCATCAAGCTGAGGACACGCGCTGCCGCCATTTTCAAGATTTCCAGAACGACATCAAAGTGACCTGTTAAATTCCAGACGGTATAAGTGAGAAACATGGAAGACGTAGCTACTCAAATACAGCCTCAACAAAAACAAAAAAGGGCTCCAGACTGCTGGAAAATGTTTTAATCGGTTAATGCAGGCATTCTTGCAGACAACTTCCATCTCGTTTGCTCCCGAACTCGAGTGCCGGCATCTGAAGCCGACGCCGAGCGATGAGTAATATCATGTAAAAATGATGCTACCCTTTTTTCTTTATTTTACAAAATCCTCCCGAGTGTCTGTCACACCACGCTACATACAAGACGGACTGAATAAACATGATAACCCCTCATTCAAACACAGAATAACATTGCCAGTACAAGTGATGCTCAGCATCCTACAAATATCCAAGCATGTTAGAGGAATTTCTTTTGCACATACCCAATTCATTTTTATTCTGCACAAATGTCATAATTGCAGAAAACAAAATTGTTAAAAAAAAAACAAAAAAAAAGGAAAAAAAAAACAAAAAAAACAAAGTTGTTTTTTTTTTTTGGACACTTTCTTTGACATTAACATGATCATGCATTTATCTCTCCACTTTTAGTTAACCACAATATAATGAGAGTATATATTTGCAAGTTGGCATTACTACGGAAAGAAATTCTCAATTGTATCTAGAACGGCTCACAGACGTATGATCTGGAATATGTCATTCAAATGGAAGACTGGGTAAATATGTCTCTATACTTCCAATGTTTAAAGATATCAGGGCCACAGTATCGACACATCTGTCTTACATGTAATACGAATTGACACGGGGTCTTCATAATGGCAGAGTACTGTCTCCCCCCCCCCCCTCCCTCCCTCCCCCCCCAACATATACGCCATAGAACAGACTTTCTTGTACACTGGTCTTCTGAAGGTGGTTCAGCTGTCATTTACATAGAAATGGTGCCATCAATATGGGGCATACACATTTTTAAAAAGTGTAAAGAACTGACCTTGCACTGAAAGTGTTCATGCATTTTAATGTCTAGTCACAAAACGGGCTAAACATTACAAATATATAATATTTCCCATTTAGTTAAACCTTTGTTATGTTCGTATCGAACTCCATATTAAAATGACTATTCATGGGAACTAGTGCAACCTGGAGGAGGCCTGGTCTTCGTGACAAGGCAGGCACAGAGTAAAATAGACAAAGTACTCTAGAGCAGCTCCAGAGCAATGGCAGATATATTAAGGCCATTTTTTTAAAATTACAGAAAAACAAACAGAAAATGAAAACAAACAAAAAAAAAAATAAAAATAAACAAAAAATAAAAAAATAAAAATAAACAGTAGCAGACAGCTCGACTCGCCGCCCGGCCTGAACGCCATTCAGGAGGGGCGGACGAGCCGGCAAGCGACACCGACTGAATCAAAAATTCCCCCCCCCCCCCCGATCAACTGATGCCAGTAGTCCACGTGCCAGCCTCCACACATCCCTGGTCAGAAAACTCCACTCTCCTTTATTCAAGTGTGTTCAGTTTTGGTGGAAATAAGAGTGGTACCCTCACTAGTCCTTCCTTTGTGAACCCACGCTCTATACCTCCAGCAAAGTCCTGGGGCACAGCCGGGCCGTCAGGACTGTTTTAGACGCTTCCTGGGGGGACCGAAAGGCGGGCACTGTGCTGAGGCCAAGGCACGGAACGCCTCGGCGACCAAGTGGGGGTGGGAATGGATCATCGACTTCCAGCCCGCGGTCTCCATTATATCCGCCGCGTGACTGTAAGCACAGATAAAAATCAAGTTAATACTCGTCGGGGACGCCGAGCAGGTCGAGAGCCGATAGGCGGGTGAGATCCGGGCCGGTCGTCTTGAGAAGATGCACGTGAACCTTCTGCACGCATCCCAGGGTTCCCGTCCACGACACACCCGCCATCTATATTTGCCGTCCATAAAGTCGAAGCCACGACTTAGCGAGGGTCCGAATACGCTATTTTCCTGAATGTTCACCCATGTCCAGTTTGGCTAATGTCCTAATTCTAAGTTAATTCCAAGGTGACACCATTTCAGGCGCATTTAAAACAAGACTTCTTGTCAAATTAGGCTTCTTGTTTTGATTTTCCGAGTCTTATGTTTCGCCGTCGTCCTTCGCTCGGAGGGGAATCACGTTTTGGCGACAGAGCCCCCGTATTCGCGTGACGAAATAACGGTAGGATCACATAGGACGGTCAAAAGCGTTCCAAGGTGTCCCGTAACAACGCGGCGCTTCATTTGAAACAAAGTCTTCCCGTTGCAAGCGCCACCCTTTGAATAAAACCCTACAAATATTCCATTTCCAGGGTTTATCCAGGTATGAGTCTATTAATAACCGGATAGGAAGATATGAAGCTTCAAACTGAAAAGGCAAATAGCACTCTGTCTACCTGGGCTAAAACAATGAATTCTAATGCATCTGGTGGGGGAAGAGATAAGAGTGTGTTATTAATCTTGTGTCACATATATCAGCTAATTACATACTTGCTATTCCAGTTCTTTCCATCTTTACAGCCCAGCTGTCTCAGGACACTGCACCTATGGCAAGGAGATAAAAAGGTAAGCATTCAGGGCTGGTAAACAGAAATGGCAGCAGGAATTTATCACCAGAGGTTTTTTTTTTTTTTACTCCCCCCCCACCCACCCACCCACCCACCCCCCACCCCACGATACTTGCCTGTTGATAAAATCTATGGCTTGTGCTTTGAGCTGCTCGGCGCTGTGCAAGTCTGCTAGGATGAGGGTGTCCGCCACATTCTCCACTGAGAGGCTGTTGCACAAGGCCTCTTCACACATGACTTTTAAACGCTCCAGAGCGTACTGGAGTGTGGGTAGAAGAGGGACAAAAGGAGCAGCGGTTACTGTCTGAATGCTAAGTGGACTGTTGTGATTTGAAGGTCCACCTCACACATTTGTAGTAAGCAAAGAAATAAAAATAAAAAAGAACGAGGAGCAATCAGCCGAAAAAACACGATAGAAAATCCGTTATAAGAGTCAATGAGTTAATTATGTCGGTTGGGAGAAAGTCAGCGGCATTCAAAATGTCACTTAAATGCGTAAAGCAAGGTCAAGTGGTGGGCGGGTCTGCGCCTCCCTCGTCTGACATGCCAGTTAATCTATGCGGCTTCGCCGAGATACAATTTGACAGAACATTCGGCAAACTCCGTTCTTTACCCAAGAGAAGGACAGACTCTCAGGATGTCAGGAGGCTTCCTATCAGACCCTCGGTGACACGTCCGACCCGAGCGCATCACGCCGTGACATAAACAATACACCGCTAACGTGATTTAGGCCCAGAACCCGGGATCTAAGAAATATGTCGTTTGTGTGGCAGCAAACGCGCAAACTGCAGACTTTTTACTCAAATTCAACTGTATACATCAGCAGCAGCAGCAAAACATCTGCAGCTTCAGAATCCTTTTCCAACTATTTTTAATCATGTCACATTCAAAAACAGAATGTAAAAGCACGGTGCAATAATATTCAATTACATAATAAAGATATTCACTGCTACCTGGCTTCTATCCATACTTTCCCTTGTTATTTACGTACAATAGTGCCCTTATAAGCGCACACACACACACGCACACGCACCTATGTGATTTTGATTCGTGCTCTTCTGAGCAGTGTACGGTGTCCAGGGGATCACCTTCAGTTCATCAGCAAGGTCAAGGCATCCAGACGACATCAACTCCCGAGATACGCGTCTTTGAAAGACCTGGTTTTTACTTGTGTCTTGACTAACATGAGTGTGTGTGGTCACGCACAGTTCAGACACTGCCCATGAACACGGCAGTGAAACAAGTATGAGCGAGCTGATTTAGAATCTCAGTATCTTTGGAAAAAAAAAAAAAACAATGGATTCCCGCGGAATGAAAGTTAAATCCTTGTATTTGTGAACGCAGTCGTACGGTTCACGTAGAACGGCTGTTTGGTGTGTGACAAAGCAGAGCCGTATCTAAAACTGGCGGTGGAAAAACCAAAATCCGAATGCCTCGCAGGGCAGCGCGTCCTCTGAAGGGTTTCGACACTGACTTTGTCTGCAGCTGCCAGCAAGTTGTCTGCCATCTTCTCAAGGTTCGGGGCTTTTCCTGTATAGATGAATCCCATCATTTCCTTAAAGACGTCTGGGTCCACGTCGCTGATATCTACTCGGTTCTGTAAAAAAAAAAAAAAAAACAACAACAACCACCAGGGCACTTTATTTCAGACAAAACATCCCTGAAACAAAGGGAGCACGGTGATGACCTTGTGGTTCGTGTGGAAAAGGTTTGGAAGCAGAACAAGTTCTTACCTTTTTACTCTCTTCCATTTCATGTTCAAACATGGCATTGAAGACGGGGGACCTTGCTGTCAACAACACAAATTCGACACTGATCAATGCAACCATATAATCACCAGATCGAAGGAGAACAGAACTCAAGACGGTGGAGCCGCCGCATATGAAGAACTCCGATGGCGGTATCTTGGAAGTAATACAGATTTAAAAACGTTGCAGAATCCACATCCTTGCTGATTCGTCAGCAGCTGACCACCACAGCTGCCAGCACCATGTCTAATAGAGACGGGCTGAAAAGGAGAGCTTGGCTTTCAATCTCCCGGATCCTGAAGTCGCATGGGTCAAGCAGTGCCAAGCGGTGGTAGTCAGGCGGATTAGCAGCGACTGCAGAAGTAGGATGCCACAAATGGAGCCAGGAATACCTCCGTGGCCTTTCAAGGTGCTTTGTTGAGGGCCATTCTGGGCTCCTTCTGTGTCGGTTCGGGAAAGGGACGCGCTCAGGGAAGGGCGAAAAGAAACCACTCGCTCGTTTCAGTTGAAGTAAGGCCGGAAAAAATTCACGAGGAAACTCGGCAAAAAAGTTTTGAGGCGTCCAGGACTCGGATGTATCCCATCCCGTCACGCGCGGCAACGTGGCCAGAACCGACAGCGTCGCTGCCACACCCGGCCAGGAAGCTCAGCACGGGCGGCGCTCAACACAAACTGCAACTCTAAATACAAGCAAACAGAGGCGACAACAACGAAACTACCTTGCAGAGCTTACAACTGAGTGGAAGTGCATGGGCAGCGGTGAAGGTTGCTGTGCTACTGTTCTGAAGTCCAAAATGCTGCCTTTCATATTTTGTTGGACTTCATTGCAGCCATTAGCTTGTAACCCTCAGCATTTAAGTGTTCAATGAAATTGTGTGAGAGAATAATACCCTAGTTACCAAAAAAAAAAAAAAAGTATGCATTGCTGATGTATTCCTCCAGGGGAAAAAAAAACAAGAGAAAACTGACTTTGCCACAATTGGGGAAATAAAAATAAACAAAACCTGTTTCAAGTGTGAAATCACCTGACTGGACTGAAATCTCTCGTCATTATGGCGCAGCAGGAGACCCGCCCATCCCCCTCTCTTCAGAACACACTCACAAGGGACTCGTCTGCCATTCGGCCAAATGCACAAATGCCATCTGAAAGCAAGTGCACGTGAAACGCCACGCCATACGACAGCGGCATCGTATATACTGGGATCAGCAGCGGGAGAAAACGGGTCTGGAGGGTCAATGTATTCATGCGGCCTGGGTAAACACCTCTGACTTCTCATTACAGCCTCCAAGCTGTGTGAACCCTTGCAGGGGCTGAAAGCTGAGGACCTTCTTACCTGCAAGGATGGATTTGTGGGCTTTGAACTCCTGCCCTCCCACATACAGGCTGCAGTCGGTGAAGCGGGAACACTCCCACAGGTTCCCGAGGTCATCAGACAGCTGGCACTCCGGTACCTTCAGCATGTTCATGTTGGACTGGCCTGAAATGTTGACCGAGTCCTGGACCACGCTTACCTGTACGCAACAAACACCACAGAGCGCAAAATGAAATTCGTCGGAAGGGGGGGGGGGGGGGGAGGTTTCAAATTGAATTTAAAAAAAATAACACACCTACATGACGCAAAACCATCCCGAGCGCAAATTAGTTAACTTTGCTCGAACAGAGAGTTGATGATGCAAGACAATTTGTCTTTAATTTGAATGTAATTGTTTATTTAATTGGCAATTTCCTCAAGACTGTCTGTGGGACAGCTCGCTGGCAGGTCGTCTAATTCCGGAGGTATTGGGCCAATTGCATTTATTTCAAAATTCATTGACACTTCATTTAACTTGTCCCGTGAAAGGACATTTTAGGAGACGCTCATTGTTCCTGACACGCCGAATTAAATCATTTTGAAAGCATCGTTGTCGTCCCGTTTCGAGCTCAGTTGTAAACAAGGCATGATGGTCGAAGCGCTTCGGCGCCGGTGTGTTTAAATTCCGTTTCTCGCAACCGCTCACGGCGGATGTTGAGCTGCATGTATAATCCGAGTCCGACGGAAACTAGTCATGGCAACGCGGATCCGGTCTCCCGAGAAGGTTATACATTTAAAGCCAAGGTAATCAGATACTGCTTCTCTCCCCAAATGTTGCCCGACCCATTCTAGCATTCTTTGCGAAAGAGAAGTTAATTACAGACGCGGGGAGCAATAATGAGACGTGTTGGTGTTTCACAGAGTTCAGACGGAGGCAAAGGAAGACAGCTTCTTCAGCCTTAGGCACACCTGAAAAACAGCAGCTCCGTCATATTTCACGTGTCGGCTGACAGCGGCGGTAAACGAAGATGACAGAAGCCCAACAGAAACACATGCGGGAAAGTGAATTCCAGGGAGATGAGTTGCCTTAATAAGAGTTTGATGGTTTCCAACTTCTCAAATTAATGAATGCTGGCATTCCATCATCATATCTGTTCAAATAATGTATCAACGTTTGTCACCCCTGATCTAGTGCAACTTAGTGTCACCCCGCCTGAAACACCGATCCACGCCGGAGACACAGGAGAGGGGATCATTCCAACAGTGGTGCTCGTTTTTAACACTGCTAACACAACTAAACGCTGGCTCAAGACTGACATTAATTGAAGATTTGAAAAGTAGAACCGTCAAAGTGTTTGTGTGAGCATTATAATTTAGACATTTAGGAGTGGAATTTAATGTTAGCATGGGGTACTGTCAGTATTTGCTTTTTAAAAATGTCACCGCTGGCTTCTGATATATGACACGGACATCGGCAAAGTCAGCTGGGTGACTGCTGGTAATACAAATTAAACAAACCGACGTGATGCTTTGTGTAAAATATTGATCTGGAAAGTTTTCGAACTGGTAAAATCGAGTGTTAAAAGTCCTACATCCAAACAATGTAGGACGAGCAAGGCTATCCAGTGCTGCAAGAGGAACGTCCTCCCCTCTAAACGGGTGAAATATTTGAAAGATGGCAGTTTGTACGGGTATTATAAATAATAAAAAGCAAGGTTCATAAATCTGAGGACAGGTGAAGAGGATCAAAGAGGGAATAAGTGCAACTTGAGAACCCAGGAAACATTTCTGCATGCATGAAATGTTTTGTGAGAGGAAAGGCTGGAGGCAGGGTGGGGTGAGGAGGAGTTCAGATGTTCTTATTTTAGGTCAAAAATGAATATTTGATATCCCTTCCGCTTTTTATTAGGTGACAAAAGAGGAGATTATATAGATTGATCAGCTGGTAACCACCACTGGCCCGTTCTCCGCTAAACAGCTTTGTCTCGGGAGAAAAGCTCCTCTGCCGGTCTAAATTAAAAGCATGAAGCATCCCATCACACAGCGCTGATGCAGAGGCACCGCAGCAACACGCTGTCACGTCAGTGATAAACAAGTTCTTTCCTAGGAGGGAAAAAGCCTCAAGTTTGCAACAAAAATAACACTGACTAAGTGAGGAGCGGGCCTTAAAATTTCAAGATAAATAATCTCAAAGCAGACGCTTGCTGTGAAAATGCCCACTTAGAGAATCCATTAGACCAGAGCTGGCAGGAGAACGTCCAGATTGTCCCCGTGTTCTCCTAACCGTGAGCGGTTTGCTTTCTTTTTCAGTAAACTATGTGTTTCAGTAAACTGTGTGACATTTAAGGATGTCGGCATGTAGAGTTAAGGAAAATAAAATAAAATAAATCACTATTTTGTATTTGAAAGCAAGCAAACGTGACAGCGGGATCATCCCGATGTCAAAGAGCTGTAGAAAAGGCGCGGCGTTAAACTCATCTTTTGCACCCTTTTCCTTTCGGCAAAGTCGAACACGAGAGATGAAGCTCAATACTTTGGATTTTATTTTTGAACGGTATCCCGCCGGTATCTTGGATCGCTTACATTTCCGAGCCTGCGACAATTTCCATGAAGAGGCGCGCCGCCGCGACATTTGTCCAATCCCATTTGAAAGACTTTTGGAAGTCAAAACCCTCACGGAGCATCACGCATGGAAATTCACCTACCAAAATCCAACCTGTGTCTGAATTGCATCGACACTAACCAAAACCAGCTCGAGCTAAACCGCGAAAGATCTAAATATCTCCGGGACATTTGGACTCCCGAAGCGGTTCAACACAAAGCCGCTCCACGTCCCGAACTCGGGCCGGCCTGGGATTTGCAGGCAAAATATTTCCACGCACACCTTAAGAGTGGTACACGCATAATAAAATGATTACCTCACAGAACAAGGTGAGCTTGTCATCTGGCAGAAGCCCATTGGCTTCGTCAAGTAGAAAATCTCTTCTGATGAATTTTTTGAAGCCCCAGTCTTTGCCTTGGACAAATCTGTACGCTCTTTGGCTTTCTAGAACAGGAACAAAAGAGAGCAACATCAAGGCCCGGTCTCTTCTTGGCTACTGCGCAGGAGAAATAACTACTTCTATTGAATGAAAGGTATTACTGAAGTAAAAATGTGTGTGTGATAAAGCCGTGAGTGTCTCTACTCACCCATCGCTTTTGTCTCCTCTCTTTTTGCATTCAACAAAGAAAATTTAAATTTTGCTCTGACTTCACTTTTTGGACAACTAACAAGAAGTAAATACAATGACAAATAATCTTTGCTTTCATCATCAAGTCCCTTTGGATTGACTCGCAGACACCTGCCAAGAGAGCACAGAGTCGGGCTTTAAATTAGTCCTACCCTGATAGGTTTTTGCCAGAACATTAGTGTAATGAGCCTTCAGGGAAGATGCTCTCATGTTGAGTCAAAGCGTGTAATTATCAGGTTTGAAGGCGTGTGTGTAAATTTGAATAAGATTACCTCATGGCGAACGACCAAAGACTTCCAAAGCTAATGCGAACCAATGCAATACGGCGGGTTTGATCAGAGTACTCACCACTTCATCTTGTCATTCGGGCCAGAGGAAAATGTTGAGCTCTTCAACACTTCCCCCATTTCTTCTCTGCAAAAGCTAAAGTTATTTATGGTCCACATGTAGGAAAACTTCACAACTTTGACCTTGGAACGACAAGAGGAAAGCAGAAGAATCGTCACCTCAACTCTCTTTTTTTCCCATGTAAAGTCAAGAACGAGGAATGTGAAATAACAACCGAAGACATTTCCCTACGAAGGATGATTTTCTATTATGTCCAATGAATTATAACCACGCGGAATGTGATTATGTCACCGGAGACACTTTGACGAAACACCGCATGAAGCACAAATGGTGTAAATGATAAGATTGATGACAACAGCATCACAATTAGTTACTTCATTTTAAGGGTGAGCGAACAATGCGCGTGGCTCACTGCAAGAATGTTATGACATGCTTTACACTTGAAGAGCTCGGGAGTTATTTGTTATTAATACCTTTACTTTTTGCTAAATTGCCTACACCGAGTCAAATAATTAATCACGACGAGATGGGAGGCAGGGCTGCAAATGTATTGCAGTTTCATCTCTATCGGTGCGGCTACTTTCAAATGACCTAAACACAGTGAAACGTACCATTTTCAACCAAATATACAGCAAACGCAATGAGTCAATGAGTAGCATTATTATTACCGTTATTATTTCTATTTAAATGATACAGCCTTAACATGAATTAGTGCCATGGCACGGACTAAGTATATGGGTCACGGATTAAAATGCCAGCACCATCACAGGAAGCGATGTTATTTCCAGAGATATACAGTAAAGGCATTTTCATTTGTTTTGTGTACGACTGTCTCGTGTTCTTTAACCGTCGTCCTATATTACTGAAAAATAATCCGCGGTTGGAGCACAGCAATCGCAACAGAGATGTTTCCACCCTTCAGAAGAACTTATATTAACATTTTCAGAAGAAATTGGTGATGGAAAACAAGACCCTGTTGTAGTGTATGCAAGGAAATATTGTAGTTCTGAGTGGATGCCAAGTATTGATTTTTCCCTGTACACTAACAAACACTGCATTGAGTGTTTTGGCACTCGTCATTGAGCGACATTTATTACTATTGCTTTATCTGTTGGGTCCACTGTTGCAGTTTGAATCATGAGGAAAAATAAATAGACTTATCTTATCCGATAGCCTATGGTCTCCTTTGGGGACATAATTAGCTGGCGGGTAATGCAATAAATCAAAATATACTGCAGTTTACCTCAAATGACAAAAAATGTTTTGCTCAATAAAACTGACTTGGGTAATGCAATAGTTGTAATGAGTATCTTCAACCCCCCCAATAGTGATTTGTCCACTGTTACAATATGAGCTTCAAACTACAGTGATACACTTTGGGGCTCCCTTTGAATTCTAAGTGAAATATTGGTGCTGCTCGATTTTAGGAATTACGATTCCTTGGGTGGTATTTCAGAGTATTGGCCGTGTCTAAAATATAGAAGTATGAGTAAAATATTGCCCAAACCTGCGTGTAACACCAGCTCTCTGCCACAGGTCCACTTGACATCTCCCCGGGAGGAGGAGGGGTGGGAACCCGTGACATCACCAGTTTAGGAGGTAGCACTCACGTCCTTAAAGCACTAATCAGTCAAAGGGAAAAAAAACCAACAAAACACCGATATTTATAAAGAAACTGCTAATATGACTTTCACATAGCGTTCATCACGATTGAGGGGAAAAAAAAAAAAAAAAGTTCTACTGGCTTGTCCCAGATAGGAGGCAGGGATTTTCACAGGAATTTGAATCTTGTCATTTCTGATGTCATATCAGACAAGCCTGCATTCGCTCTGCAACCTGATATCATGTGATTCCATGACATGACACCGGGAGACTGGGAACACCATGATGGGATGCCAGTCAATCACAGGACAGACCGACACAGACGCCCACTCGCATCTACACCGTTCAGCCTCGCCAAATGGGCAGGCAGAGGTTGAGCAAGCAAATCCCACAGAAACCTGGCTCAGCTGTCCTGCAGGTTCAAATCCAGGATTTTTTTCAAATGAGGTGAGTGATGACGGCCCCATCCATGCTAGCAAACACTGTTCAAGGCTGCAGGTTAGCTGCCAGTCAGTGCGAATGTTAGCGTGACTTGCACGATGATTCAATACGTCACCCGCATGACTGACGAGAAACCTGTCCAGATTATACTCCCTCAGCCCCCCCGGATGTTATTTAGAAGCGGCAAGAATTAGACCAGTTTAAGACGGTCTGTGAATGGGTCAAATCGATGACAACTGAACGACCAGGACAAGCTACCGGTTACATGAAGCATTGACTGAACCGCCAAAATTCCAGACTTCTCAATGGCAGTGAGTGTCAACCCAATAACAGTCTGTTTCCAACCATAAGAACCTGAAAGGGTAACAGAAATTAAAAGAGGTCATTACTTTTACAACATCCTGATAGCGCAGTCTGGAACACACCCTGCAAGGCCTTTTACACATGGAACGGCAGAGAGAAACAGATGTTTCTTTTCAGAAGTTGAAACTAACATGAGCGACTGATGGATAAGTCGAACCCTGGCTCTACCACTTACCGGTGGCTATCAAAAACATTAAATAGTGTATGTTTTTTGCTCAGCGTTCCAAACACACTCTAACGGACACACCAAGCTAATCAGAACATCAAAATCCCCCGGGGATGGATTTTCTTAACCCTTCCACTGGACCGAAATTAAATCTAAGAGAGGAAAATCCGTCACTGCTTGTGAATTGTGTCCACGACAATCGTTTCATTGAACAAATATGATGTCACTTAAACATAAGGACGACTAGACGTCGGTTTTACTCTTTCCATTTTAGAGTCTCCTCTCCAGCCTAATCTCTGAACAAATTTCGATGGAAAATACACAAGCAGAGTACCACTTTGAGGAGTACACTGGGATTTAGGCAGTAGTTCTACAAAGGACGCATACTTGGGAAAATATTTAACATCTCAACACTTGTCACAACAGTAAATTGTGAGGCAGCAGACATGTATACATGTTCAATATGCCCTTTAAGGCAAGGAAAAGAAGTGATGACACTGTCCGACTGTCCATTTGCCAGCAAAGCCGCATCATTAAATAAAAGGGAAACTGGACAAACACGCCAGATAAAACTTGATCCACGCGGCCCTGTATCACAAGTTTACCTCAAGCCGTTGAAAAGCTTGCAAGTGAATGGAGCCTTCCATCCTAAGAGCGAATGTATTAAAACATGATGTACTCTTTATGCACCCAACTTGTAAATTCTTACAGAAGTTCACTGTTTTCTGCTCCTGTTGATGTCAGTTTCATCATTTGACGTTTTGCACATAGTCTGGAACAAAAAAGGCCTTGTTAACATGCCGCTGCCTGTCTCATGATAAGACCAAGAGCTCACCATTTCAGAAATATTACCTTAACAAGATTAATAAACTAATGCCAGTCATCTCACTCTCCATTCTCAAATGTCACCCTGAGCTGATCAGTGTTTATGTTTATAAGCTGTACTGGAATATAGTTACTGGAGGGCTGGTTAAGAGAAAATGTGCATTGTGAAAAAAAAATGTATGTACACACTAAGGTTTTGTTGTATTTTTAAACAGAGGAGAATTCCACAAGTAAGATTTAAAGCCTCAAGTCAGTTGCTACTGAGTTTGCATTACGACAATTAATATAATGATACCAGGAGATTAATATGCTTTGCTTAAATGACAATATGAAGCTGATGTTCCTGTAATCCAAAGCGGACCGTCTGCCTGCAGACTGCGCATTTAGGTGTAGTCTGCAGGGTGCCAATACAGGTAAAACAGCTAAATGTCAACAAGAAACCTAAAATGCTTTCAAATAAAACAGAAAAGGACAAAAGAAGCACTTATTCGTATGTACTTCACAGTATTGATCTGCAGTTATGGTCACCTTATTTTCAACAAGATGTTTTGTTCTTACTCTGAAATAAGCAACGGTGCTGGACTGCGCCGACATGTTTACATTACCGGCCTCATGGGCGAATCAGAAATGAAAATCTCAAAACAAACAAACGAGGAATTATCTGACCTGCTCAACAGGCTAACCAGAAACTTCTGCCGACGAATGAAATAAATCTCTCTCTTCTGATTTGAGAGCTTTTGATTTCGTGTTTGAAAACTACCAGCGGTGACGAGACAGAAAATCGCTGATCAAAAATCAAAATACAGCCTGGACAAATCCAGTCAGACAGAGAAAGTGGCCGACAGCAGCTGGGACCCGAGTGTGAAATGAAGTACACCGGTGTGTTAAATATGATTGTTAAGTTCTCGAGGTGAACTTCAATCAGAGGACCAGGGAAAGCCGATGCAGGCTAAAACCTTGACAGGGAGGGGCAACTTCTGATTTTGATTCGTGCAGCTCGGAATGAAAAAACATTTTTGCTCCAAAACACTGATGTTGCGTTGCAGTGTTGTTCACTGTCCCCGCTGGACGGACAAGTGACACCCCGGATAAGAACTAATGGGCCGATTTAACCTTTCCCTGGCATTAGTGGCTCAAACAGACATCAGGTTGCATGAGTCAGCAGAGATTTTCCCCATTTCACAAATCCTGAAAACAAACTGTACAACTTTTGACTCCTACAGTCGCATGTGAACTCTGAATGATTTAAGATATTTACATCACCTCTTGAATGATGAAAATGTTAAGATGGTGTTTGTCTAATTAATCACAGGATACTTCATGGCCCCATCTTCATGTCCCGTCTGCAGGGGGAAAGGAAACAAACCTTAGGCCTTGGAAATGTTATCTGCTGAGTCTACAAGTAATTAAAGTAAGCTTCTAATGTTACTTGAGCATCTACCAAGGGACATTCGTGAATTATGACATTCCAAGTCGGGCTTGGTGGAAATGGATCCGAGGCACAATCATACCTGCACATGAGTAACACTTACATTTAGCTTTAACGTTTATTTCCAAACATGCTGAGCCCCTGACACGGTGCTCGAATGAGGAAGCTAAAAACCAAAGCAATCGACGAATTCCATAATAGCCTCCAACTTTGCTGGAGGATAGATGGAGATGCTAACGGACTAGCCAAACTCCTGCTATCTATGCAGGGATGCTATCCGCTCGGGTACTCTGCTACTTTACATTGGTTGGAGCTACAGGATCATATGTTTGTGTAGCCTCACAGGTTACACTTAAGCCAACTCCTACACGGTACCCGAGATGTGAGCGGATGTGAGCACATCAACACAATCCGTAAAACGGGAGTGGAAATCGGATAAACAAAACCCCGCTAACATCACAATAGCGCCGATGTACCTCAAGTGCCGTTACTATTTTTGGACCAATTAACAGCATCGCCTCGCAATTGTACTTCAGGCTTAAGTTAACGCTGATGTTATCGCCATTTAACATAACACGGCTGCTATTCTCCGCATCATTGTACCAGAATATTAAAAAGAAAATGAAAAAAACGGAATAACAAGTGGCAACGGCTACATATGCGCGCACTGCGAACAAGACTAACCCTACCTACGCATTAAAGTTGTCACTAGCAAGATTAACGTTCATTTTACTTTAGCCGGAGACCGTACGTTTAGCTAACGGTGACCACTTAGCTTTCCACAGGACATCATAACAAGACGTGTAGCCACAGAAGACCGGACAGACTTACATCAGTTACGTTACTCCTCTGCCGCACCGTGAACTATCGAAGGATACCCGAAGTTAACAAAGTAGTGTGCTGTTTAGACCGGTGTAAAACAAAGGGCCTTCCCCTCTGACAGGATGCTAAACCAAGAAGCTAACATAAACCTTCACGTTTTAGTGCTGGTGGGAAAACAACGCCGGCTAACTAGCGGCTAGCCAAAGCTAATCTGTACACTAGCTGCCTAAAAAAAGTTCAAAAATACGTGGTGACGGCGTACCTTTCAGTTTCATACTTCCATATGTATCGAATGAGCATATAGCTTTGTGTCACAGTCGCTCTCTTCAAACTACGTTACTTTGAACTGTTTTTCACTCAGACTCCACACAAGGTTTCTTTGTCTAATTTATATCTGTGCTAGCTTACATCTGTCTAGCTCATCTAGCCGATAGCTTAGCGAGCTAGGCACCGTATCTACTGCGCATGCTCCGGAGCCGGACAACGTTTATGATGTGACCGCTCGGCTCAATTCAGAAAACAATTGGAGTGAAAAGAAGAGGAATAATAATTTATCATTAAATATATTAATCCACATTTATCCAGCAGTACAGCTCCATACGAGACGCTAATGTATCATTTTTTTTTAATTACATTTTACAAGTCATACCGATGGAGAATGCATGTTGTATTTAATTAAAACATTTGAGGCTCTTGCAAGGGATTGAATTAATATAATTTAAGAGCCGTGCGGTTTGATTCAGTTAGAGGAGTTGCTAAATGCATTAATATAACTATGACGACAGAAGCTTCAGTGTCATGGATGATTAAATCAAAATCAGCGCCATCAAAGTTAACATAATGTGCAAAGTTAATGTTTAATACTTGGCTTTCTGATTTGCTTGAACGTCATATTTGATAACCGGATTTGAAACACTTTCAACGAACCCCAATGGAAGCAGGGAAATTACTATTTATTTTATTATTATTATGATTAAAAAATAAAACGACATACTACAAGTGAGCGCTCCATTTTTTAGGTCGCTTTTAAATGATTGTAAACTCACAGTCATTGCGTTTGCATACATAACCGCAGTTCAGTCCATCTCATTGGCCTTTATTGCCTGTCACAAAATAAAACTCTGTTGTTTGACGACCCGGGCCGACGCACATCGGTTGACCTGTCGCTCTTGGATTTCCTCCCGGCGAGTCCACACGTCTTGCCAGAGCGCCACGTTAGCTCTGCAAGGCCCCTTTTACAGACAGACATTATAGAGCCCTGTGGCTCATCATGACAGTGGTATCATTATGAAAGAACAGATCATAGCGCACCTCGCTCGCCAACACGAGACGGGGAGAAAATGCATTTGACCGAAACATGCTCCCGATACGTAGAAGTTTTACTCATCGAATTCTTCCTTTTCCGGGATGAAAACGAGCCAATCGCATTATATCCAAGGAGGCAGACGCCGTGATGGCCAATCTGACTCGGAACAACTTAAATCAAAATGATCTAAGTGGATAAATAGCACCAGAGGCGAGAGTGAAATTGCGCGAAAACCAGGAGAATGTTCTCTTTAAAAAATTAAATTTGGTCATATCTCACGATTATGCACATTTTTGCATAATTTACCGGGATGATGTGAAACTTTAATAAAGCCAAGTTCTTTTATTCTAACATTCTAACCAATATCCTTTTTTGTCAGTTCATCGACCGGAAAATACCGTCAGCAGCTCCAGAACATGGGCAGACTAGAAAACTGGAAGTCGATGCCTCCAAATGCTAAAATGAGATTACTGGCCCAGAGAATCGAGAGAGGAGCTCCATTTGAGAAAACAAAACATGTCTGTTCTTCACACAAAACATTTAGATCCAAAGCGATGCTATTCTTATTTAAATGACGAGGGCCTTTTGTTGTTTGCTTTCAGACAGATCCTCATCTGGTGCTCACAGCCCTGGAAGACCCAGGCCAATTCAGCATGTGACTGCGTTTTCGGGAGGTCTCGCATTGTTTCCGACCAAACCGTCGCAAAATTATCTCAAATGAATCGACTAATAGATTTTGAAAAGGGTACTTTTTTTGGCCGCAGATGCAATTGATTCTCCAGCTTTTACTGCGTCCGCTTTGAAGCTGAAGCCGCGGTCGCCCAGGCGGACGAGCCAGGTCACAGCCCTGGACAGATGGGGAGTTCGGCGCAAACCTTTAAATCTATTTCAGACTTTATCGGTCTTTTCTTAAATTCCAGTTCCACCTCCACATTTTGGTACTCTAGTTGTCAGTCTTGACTGAAACCCTGGCTCTCGGTTCCTAGAAAACATCATCTCGGACTTTGCGGAGCTCTTAATGGGAACGGTAACAAGGGAGAGTCCCCCTCAAATCAAAACCACCAAATGCGAGATACTTTTTTGCGAGAGCGATGCTAGACAATAAGTTTTTCCGACTGCAAGAAGTGTTTGCCATACAGGGGAAAGACCTTCTGAAGAAGGGGCGGGATCCAACACTGGTCAACCTGTTGAAAGAAACATTAAAAATAGCTTGTTGGGGAACACTACCTGAAGGGCTGACATCAGGGATACAAGTCTAGAGACTGGAACTAAACCGTATTTCACAGGACAGCGGTACTCCTTTGTGTGACCAACCATCAACCGTAGGTGGCTGTGAATAGAGGCCATTCAGTAAGAATCCTTCGAAGGGAATGAACACGACGAAGCAAACGGTAGCCCGAGTCCGAGGACATTTGAGAGAAAAAAACAAAACAGTGAACGGCGTGTAAGTCGTCTCTGGTCAGTCGTCATGCAAGCATCAGAGTGAGCCTGTGAAGTCATTTCACAGTATCAGAGTGTGGCGTCCGACACGGATCGATTGTGCCGCCGCATGTCGTTGGCAGCAGATGAGCGGGGAAGCTCGTGTTACGTTACAGGCTGTGTGACTGCCCTGTTTAAAAAACAAACCGAGGAAAAAAAAAAGCAGCCGAGCCGATCGGCACTTGACGGAAGACGCAGTTTGGGGACGTTACTATGTCATCTTGGGTTGTGTCTGAGATGGTTGACTTTTGCTTCATTGCGAGTCGTCTTGAAAGCCCCAAGCAGACGGCTTGTTGTGGTTCTCGGGAGCGGTGAGGTATATTTTCCCCGACTTTGCAAAGAACTCCATAACGGTTGGTGCACTTATAGATTTGACGTTTCCAAAGTGTGTGTGTGTGTGTGTGTGTGTGTGTGAAAGCGGTACCTGTTTACTCTCTACATTATCTCAGTTTATGGCTTGATTGTATCTAGGTTTTAGGTGTTCTCCCTGGTCCTTTTGGATCTTGACAGTTGGGCTGAAGCTGACTGGGAGAGGCTCTCCAGTGTACTTAGCTTGATTGTTGGCCACGAATAACGCTAATTTCTGCTTTTCACTTTGTATTTCTGCAGATATGCACTGCCCTCTTTCCTTAAGACCGACATTGTGCTCGAAATGAATTGCCCTTAAAGCGCTGATTGTCAACCAGGTGGTAGAAGCGAAAGTGGATCCGGTTTCTTACAAGAATACAATTCATTAGAGAATTAGAACATGGTCGATATATAATTTCTTGTCCTCACGCTGACAAGAGGATGGATGGTTCTTCCCAACTAAGAGGAACTCTTCCTGATATGTTTTTGTGTCAGCTCAATATGTAATGAAACTGATATATATTTTTAGAGGCTAAAATTGAAAGTAAAAAGTTTAACATGGACCTCGTGGTTTTCCATATTCATCTCCAGGACACGGTTCAAACTGGGTTTGGATATAAGAATAAGAACAAGAATAAGAATAAGAACAAGAACAACTTTATTTATCCCAAAGGAAATTGTTGTGCCAGAGTTTCACGTAAAACATAACAATAATAAATAATAGTAGGAAATTGTATAAACATTAAAAGGAAAAAAACTATTAATATTATTATCAATGTCATTGATATCTGGATGAGGTCATAAGATAAGGAGATAAGATATACTTTATTGATACCTGTAGGGGAAATTGAAATGAAAGTATCAATAAATATATAGTATTTATTAATACTATATATTGTAAGAGTATAAATAAAGATAATAGAGA
Source organism: Fistularia commersonii (assembly GCF_037954325.1). Lineage (NCBI taxonomy): Eukaryota > Metazoa > Chordata > Actinopteri > Syngnathiformes > Fistulariidae > Fistularia > Fistularia commersonii. The sequence continues at coordinate 3,562,436 of NC_141287.1, read as the reverse complement.
CAGCAAAAGACCACAAATAAACAGACAGCAGAGTGAACAACAACAGCAAGGATAAGAATAGACAAAAAAATTAACACAAAAATATCTTATGTCACTTTAACCATTGGAAAACATTCTCTACTCATTTGACCCAAACTTTTTAATTCCTCTTCCTTCAGCAGCAGGGAATCTTCAAATCTTTGCACTGAAGGCCTTAAAACACTTTATGGCCTTGACTTTGACACTTTATAGTTTTATTTGTATTTCTTACCCCCCCCTTTTTTTTTTTCTTTTTTACAGTTTATATAATTTCCTACTATTATTTATTATTGTTATGTTCTACTTGAAACTCTGGCACAACAGTTTCCTTTGGAATAAATAAAGTTATTCTTATTCTTATTCTTATTTTTATTCTTATTTTATTTTATTTTATTTTATTTTATTTTATTTTATTTTATCTTATTTTATTTTATTTTATTTTATTTTATTTTATTTTATTTTATTTTATTTTATTTTATTCTTATTCTTATTCTTATTCTTGCTCTTAAGTATGATTCTTCCTTTCTTTTGTGATTGGTTGAAAACCTGTTGAAAAGGTTTATTAATTTCTTTTATTTTATTTTTTCCGTAATTTATTTAACTACAGCTGGTTAGTTTGCTGACTTCAGCCAGACGGTCGCAGTAGATGGTCTGAGACCAGGATGGTGAAGCTCGCACCTTCATAGGATGGAGAACCAGTGGAAATATCATACAATGGAGTCTTTACATGACAGAGGAAAAACCCCAGCTGCAGTTACTTCTTAGCCAGACTTCATACCGTCTTTTCCGCCCTCTTCTGATGGTCTTGCAAACACAATGCGGCTCAGGGTAAGCCAGTCGCTGAAACAATACTCGATAATGGCTCCCTGTAGGCCCGCGATAACTAATTCTCTCTCAGATGGATGGACGGACACAGCTCTGCAGAAACACTGATAAATGCATCATCTGCGCCAATCAGTCTCCATTCACGGACGAATATAGTTCACACTTCGAGATTCTCTGACGATCGTCGCGACGCGAGTCGATCGCAGTCCAATATACAGTTAGAAAGAAGGAAAAAAAAAAAAAAAAGATTAGATTTTAATGTGGAAGCCCGTTATCAGATGTTTGCAAGGATGATGCCCGGACTCCTCTTGAAGTGGAGGGGATGTGAGATAAGAGCGCCGTGGAAACGATACGGGGACGTTTATCAGGAATTTGAATCTGTTTAATTTAAGGGCAGGGAGATTTTACTTTGCGGCGAACAATCCGGGAACGGGAAAAGCACGACAATACTGATTTCACCGCGTTCTTCGGACGCTATTCTGAAATCGGCGGCATTCAGCGGCCGGCGTGGTCACAGGCTACGTATCCAATTACCACCGGGTTCCAATTTGGTGGATCTCTGAATAATATTGATATTATTTCTGACAAGAACTCGATGGCCGTGGTGATGAAGACTGATACGGACAGAAGTTATAAGCTTGGAGAGAAAGGCCATCGTGACAAGACATGCCCCGCTGACCTTATCAGAACATGGTCACTCTGAGGCGCGTGGAGAAATTGAGCCTGGCGTCAGTCACGCTTTTCCCACCGGTGTCGGGGAAATAAAGCCATAATAGCGAACAAAGAAGGTGGTGGGAAAACCCAAAAGATTCTGGTTTCATCTAACGTGATTAGATCCAAGTAATAAATCCAGCGCAATAACAGTATAGAGCAGCGGATGGATGTGAAAGAAAGCTTTTTTTTCTTTTCTTTTTGTACGGCTGTCATTCGTTTGCAAGGCTCTTTATTCAATAATATCCCCTTTAAAAGGTATCCATTCCCAATCTTCGGCGCTATTCTTTATCATAAAATTATACAATATCGTGGCTTTAATTTCATGATGAAATCAGTGTCTATAAAACCTGTCTCGCGTGTCCTTTGTATTCCGATCATCAGTCAGCGAAGACTTCATTAACGCCTTTCAGACGAGCGAAGCGCGGTGGAGACGTCTTTACCGGCGGCTGATTAAACACCAGATGCCGGAGGTGGACTGAGACGCCTCGGCGCAAAAACCAAACCGAAGACCTGCAACGAGAACACGAGGAGTCCGAACGCTACTTTGAAAATAAACATTGCATAGGATCAGTTTCAGAACAACCGACGGTAACAATAAGTATAATTTTAGAGGGACTTCTACCAAAGACCTAACAATCGGTCTTTACCCCGTTTTCACCTGATATAAACCGTGTTATTCCGGAATAAGGTCAGCGATCAGTGGATATTCAATTCTAACGTGGATCAGCGGCGCCGTCCTCGCCGCGTGAAATGATTTCCATTCAGCTGGCTTTTGTTGACTTTCTCAAGAGGACCACCTTGAACCTCCTTGTCAAACTAATCTGTGGTTTAACGCAAACAGAAGAGGAGCCGCGCTTTCTGGCGTGGCTTATCGTGCCGTCGTGCTCCAAACCCAGGAATTCACGGTTTCCAAGCGTTCGGAGGTTTGGAAGTCAGCAGGGAAAACTTGTCCTGATACTCATTATTAATCTAGTTTATTAAGATATTTCAGGCAGACTCATCATAATATCTGCATCATTTGACATTATCTTAAATATAAGTGGATTTATCATAAGAATAAGAATAAGAATAAGAATAAGAATAAGAATAAGAATTAGACTAAGACTAAGACTAAGACTAAGAATAAGAATAAGACTAAGACTAAGACTAAGACTAAGACTAAGAATAAGAATAGGAATAGGAATAATATGAATAAGACAGACTAAGACTAAGACTAAGACTAAGACTAAGACTAAGAATGAGACTAAGAATAAGAATAAGAATAAGAATAAGAATAAGAATAAGAATAAGAATTAGACTAAGACTAAGACTAAGACTAAGACTAAGACTAAGAATAAGAATAAGAATAAGAATAAGAATAATAGGAATAAGACTAAGAGTAAGACTAAGACTGAGACTAAGACTAAGACTAAGACTAAGACTAGGAATAAGAATAAGAACTTGATTTATCCCAAAGGAAATTGTTGTGCCAGAGTTTCAAGTAAAATGTAATAATAATAAATAATAGTAGGAAATTGTATAAACAGTAAAAAAAAGGGGAGGGGGGATAAGAGAATAAGGAATACAAATAAAACTATAAAGTGTCAAAGTCAAGGCTATAAAGTGTTTTAAGGTCTTAAGTGCAAAGATTTGATGATTCCCTGCAGCTGAAGGAAGAGGAATTAAAAAGTAATTAAATAGTATCATCTCGTGTTGTGTAACACTGGACTACGAAATATGCCGTCATTTCCCGGCTATAAAAAGCTACTTTTTTCGCACGCTTTTAACACCGCGCCTTAAACAACAACGTGGCTAATTTATGGATTATTTTGGGCTAACGCTTTTCACGCCGCCAAAATATTTAGCCTCGTCGCACCGGAGCGACTGAATGACCGTGAAAGAAGAATGTGATGGTTCTCGCTGGCAGGAGGAAGACGGAGACAGCGATCAGCTGGAGTTGGACAAAGCCGGATTGAAAGTTCCTCGTCTTATCTATTATTCATCTTTATCATCAGCCGCGTTACAGGTTTGAAAAAAAAGCATTTCCACTACGTATTGGTGGATGTCACCGCTTTGTATTTAATTAAAAGTGTGAGACAAATACGACCTATGTAATGACACGTAGATTCATTTTGTTATTTTGAGCTCATATTCAGGTGCGCTAGTAAAATACGCTAACGGTTTGTCATCGGGATGCAGAGATGGAGATATGGAGGCTCCTCTTTGGGAGCAGGGAGGATGGAGAGGATCGGGAAGGAGTCAAGGCATGCTAGATCTTCTGGAGATAAAGTCACACGGAGATGGTTTGGAGATGGACAGAAGACCCTACCTGACCCAACAGTCGGCACAGCTATCGGTTCAGGCCATGTTCATCTCCCGCCTGGACTACTGCGATTCCCTCCTCGCTGGACGACCTGCTCGTGCAATAAAACCGCTGCAGATGGTCCAGAATGCTGCAGCACGGTTGGTATTCACTCAACCCAGAAGGGCTCATGTTACACCTCTGTTCATCCAGTAGCTGCCAGGATCAAGCACAAGGTCCTGACCCTGGCCTTCAAAACCACCTCAGGAACAGGTCCAGCATATCTGAACCAAATGATAAGACCTTATGTTCCTCTAATGCAAACCTACTAGCAGTACCTTCTGCTCGCTCTAAGCGATCTCAGGCCAAACTGTTCTCAGTTCTACTACCTCAGTGGTGGAACAAACTTCCGGAAGCAACGAGACCAGCATCATCTCTCTCAACCTTCAAGAAACAGGTAAAAACTGTTCTCTTTCAGGACTTTTTACTGCGCTGATGCCCCAGATCAGGTTAGGCAGCAAGTTAGGCTATGCAGTGTGTGTGTGTGTGTGTACGTTTGTGTACGTCTTTGTCAAAAAAAAAAAACAAACCTCACTAACCCCAGCTTACTGTTCTGTATATTTCCTGTGCATCGTGTATTTGCAAGTGTATTTGCAGTCCTTATGTCCTCTATTGTAAGTGGCTTTGGATAAAAGCGTCTGCCAAATGCAATGTAATGTAAAAGAGGGAGGCAGAAGATCTGGGTAGAAGGATGCAGAAGTTGGACCAGAAAATATTGAAAATATACATATCCGTGAATGAAATGCGGCACCGATACGCATCCGGAATGTTATTCTGAAGACTGCTTGAGTTGACTTTCCAGGACCGAATGATCTGACGACCGCAAACAGTTGAAATAAAAGGATTAAAAGCCCAAGAATAATCATTGCACAGGTGTTGGGATGCGTCTCATATCCCTTTGGACGGCACTGAACCGGCACACCTGTCTGAACCACATCTGCGGAGAAGCTGGATATGAGCCTCGGTCGTCTGAAACCGGGGTGTCAGGGGTGAACGCGAGGAGAGGGGGGTCTAATGAAGCACCAAAGTGGATTAAACTGCACCCCATTCTTCTTAATGAGATGCCTCCCGTGTTCTCCTTCCAAACAATCTCTGAGCCTTTTCAGGATTTTGACAGGGTTGATTGTGTAGCATGAAGGCAACGCTCGCCTGCCAAGATGTCCATTGACAATTATTGCTATTCTTCATCGCTCATTCTTCATAAAGCACCCAGACAAATTGCACACCGGCTCCGTGTTATTAATAGTGCCACTTGGAATGAAAATGAGCCATTGATTTAACAAAAAACTATCACTTTTCTGTGGTTTTATCTAATGCCTCTCTCGGATGAGCGCGCCAGTGATTGGTTTAAAGAGCAGATGTGGTCTCCCGCTTTCTCCGGATGAAAGGAGATTTAATGTTTGTGACACATTGATTGTTTGAGCTTTGTGTATATTTGCTTTCTCGTCAAAGGCTCGGACACGCCGCATTCATACCGTTGAGGATTTAAACTTAAACGGCGTTCCGAAGCCGACGGGGGGAAACGATCGCGATCTAAATATCTAATATTTGACCGATTTGACTCGATACCAAGTCAAAATGCCCGACGACCGCGATTTCGGATGACTTCCCGTCAGCTTGGGTGAAATGCGTCCCAAAGATTTCACGTCGTCGATCGGATCTTTGTTTTTTTTCCATAAAACGTCGACGGCATATGGCAATGAGCTGTGCGTCTCTCTAGGTCAGGGGTATATGATTGATTATATGATTATATTGATTATGATTATATGATTTTAAAATGAGAGAATGAATGGTTGAGAAGTGGCGTATAATTGAGAAGGTGATTTGGGAATCCGAACGGGGTGAAGGATCGGATGTCGACCTTTGACTTGGACTTCTACATCTGTAAAGGTCCAACATGACCGGATAAGAGTTAAAGATAGAAAGAAAACATCATGTCTCATAACTTTAGCATAAAGTCTATGAATGTTTGCAGGACGGAGAGGTTTGTTTATGGTACTCTGACCTCTTTGGAGCCCTTAGACCAGGGCTCAGGAACCTATGGATCTTCTGGTGATGCCGTATGGCTTCCAGACAATTTGGGGTTGAAAAAGAAAAAAAAAATCAGTTTGGAACTGATTTTAAAATACGTGTGATATTGCTTCATCGTACTTTTAGGGTTAGATGGAGAAAGTTGATTGGCTGTGGCAACGAAAGCCGAAAGAAGAAGATTTCTTCATAATACTGTGTCATTTGAAAGTAAACAGAAATTAGTTTTGAAGATACCCTCGTGACGGAAAAGATGGCGCCAAAGAAAAAAAAAAAAGAGGATGATTACCGTGCAGACGGAGGAATTTGCATTTGGATCTGCGGTTTTTCTAATATGCTCTGATAAAATTGCACGGATGAAACGGTCAAATATAAAGCGGCACGTCCAGCAAATCCACGCAGCACCAGAGGTCGCATTAAAAGTAGTATTTCATTTTTTGCGCGTTAAAAACACTATATGGCTCTGGATGACATATATCAGGTAATATTTAGCTTTTGTGGCTCTCCCAGTGAAAAAGGTTCCCGACCCCTGCTCTACGTGATGGACGGGCGCCTCTCGCCGATGACACCCGGTTTGGGCCGCGGAATAACGAAGTTAATTCCGAAATTCCGTGGATCTTACGCCCGGGAAGAGGCGGGAAACACACATCCGGGCCTCTGCGGCGCTCCGCCGTCATTAATGCAAGAACTCATCGATGCCATTAAAGCTTGTCAAGCGGCTCGATAAAACCGCTCATAACTCAGTTGCAGTTAACGCACCGAGGGCTTTTTATGGCGCCGCTCTGCTAAACAACCCGGATGGCGTCTTTCGCCTGAGCGCAAATAATAAAGATCGAAGGTCCGCGAGCTCTTTAATGGAGCAGCGTCGTTTTAATCACCCAAATCCATATTAGTAAATAATACGTAATACAGAGCAAGGCATGAATGTAATCCCATTACATGTGTCCGTCTCACACTATCGCGTGTGTGTGTGTGTAGTCACTTGCTTCCTTATGTAACAATGTGATATTACATATTACGTGCCTTTATTTCTTATTAACGCGCGAGTGTGTGCTGGCATTTGGTCGATTCATATTCATAGATCGCAGACTGAAGATGACGGTGTTAAATTGTAGTTACATGGAGAAATATTTCAGGGGATGTAGAAACACACGGTAAATGCGGCAATTAGAGCCACTAATTACATCCCGCAAGGACTTATTAAACAACAAATATTTGCGAGACAGATTTTTCAAGGAACAGTCCCGTTCCCTGCTAAGCGAAGGTCTCTCTGATTCATCTCTCCCCATTTCAATGGAAATCAGATATTTTGATAGTTTGTTTGTTTGTTTTGAAGTTTATTAGGACAGTGTACAAATACATGAAGCACCGAGGCAGAGATGTTTGGACCAGATTATGGCTCAGAGCTCATTTCCATCTGTAGTCCTGGACAATACAAATATAAAACTGTATAATAGTTGCAGCTAGTCATACCCACGGGTTAAAAACAATTTAAAATAACCTTGTTGAGCCGCATTTTGTAATAACAGTGCATTTTGTAATAAACGTCCAAAATGTCATAACTTTTCCATTTCATTTTGTAATAAAGCCGCATTTTGTAATAAAGCCGCATTTTGTAATAAACTGCCCCAACGCATTTTGTAATAAATTTTGCCGCATTATGTAATAAGTTATTACATTTTGAGAAGATTATTACAAAATGCACTTGCAACTTTTTTGTTTTCTAGGAAATGTAATAACATGGTGCATTATGTAATAACAATTCTAAAGCATAAGTTTGTTAATTGTATTCCATTTTACTTTAAAGTATTTGTAAAAGCTAGGCCTATTATTAGTATCAGTGCATTAGCCTAGTAGCAGTACTTAGCAATTACTATCAGTACACTATTCAAAGGTTGCATTAACAGAGAATATTCTATAAATTCCATGTTATTACATTTCCCAGAGAATAAAAAAGTTGCAAGTGCATTTTGTAATAATCTTCTCAAAATGTAATAACTTATTACATAACGCGGCAAAATTTATTACAAAATGCGTCGGGGCGGTTTATTACAAAATGCGGCTTTATTACAAACTGAAATGAAAACGTTATTACGCGTTTGGACGTTTATTACAAAATGCACCGTTATTACAAAACAAACGTTAATTTCGAGCGCGCGCGACGGCGGAGTCTGAGCGAAACAACCTGCCATCTGTCGAGTCAGAAGTTCGGGGAAGACACGGGCGGACGGCGCGGCGTCTCACATCTCTGGAAGGAAGCCGGTGATAACCTGCCATTCTTCTGGTCGGCTACACCTGCGCGCTAGTCGGCCGCCGGGATTCCGGATTCCTCCCGACAAACCCCCGTCTGCGGTAACCTTTCATCTCCTCGCTCCACAAAAGAGAGCGGAGAAGTCTTTTATCTGAGCCCGGGGCTACACTTCCTCGTCTGCAAATAGAGACGTTCAACCAATTAAGCCGGCGCTGCGATGCTCACGAACCGTTCGTCACAGGAAGGGGTGGAAATGTTTCCTCCGTATTTCGAGTCCGCGCAATTCGCCGAACCTCTCGTGAGTCGCCGAAAAGGAAAAAAAAAGGGGAAAAAACACAAACGTGTTGGAACCCCGACATGCTAGATTTGAGTCTGGCGCGTCCCCGCGTTTAAATGTGTATTTTTCTCGACTAATAGCCGTCCAGCGACGGTGAAATGCAATTTAAAAGATGCCGCAAGAAGTCTTTAAAGCTTGAAATATTCCTCCCGGGGACGGTACTTGAAATGCTCCGAACCGCTCTCCATCCTGGTTTTTCCTCTCCCTTGTATTCGCTCCTTGTATATCGCATTTGCAAAGCACACAGCCGTGTTCTGAAGAGATACCCGGCGTGGATGCATTACTGCGCGACTGTCCGTGAGCAATTGCTGATCCAGGGGAGCGATAAAGGGAGCCGGGCTGTCTGAAACCTGAAAAAAGAGGCCGGCACGGGTACGGACCAGGAAGGTCACCAGCTGCCGAAGAAGGCCGGATCATTTCCGCGACGTCCTCAGCTTCTCCTCTCTCCGCTGACGAACGACGCCGCGATAAAATGCGGAGCGTCAAAAGTGTGCGTTTGCGATGCAAATGAACGCCTCGCGGACGGGAGGAGTAGAAACGGCGTGAGCCGGCTTTAAATCACGACAAAGTGATCTTGGCCTTTCCGCGCGCGGATCGATCGGCAGATACGCCCGAGCGATAATCTGCCGGACATTCTCACTATCGCCGCTTTCGCAAATGGTCATTCTAAGGACGCGCTTATCGCCCGCCGCGCTAATAGATTTATATCCGCGCGACACTCGATAATCGGTACACACACACACATTTGCATAAGCGATGCGCCCCGCGAAAAAGTCACATTTACCCGAGCGGCGTGCGGCATCGAGCTTTAGCTTTAGCGTTCCAAAAAAACCCATTCAATTTCCTGGGGATGTTCCCGCCAGCGAGGCCGGGCTTCGGATCCCCTCCTCCGTCTACCCACCAGATTTTCTGCGGCATTTACTCGCTTATTTATGTGCCGGCTTCCCCCCCCCCCCCGCTTTCCAAGCAGGTGCATGACCGCCCGCCGCAAATTACGCTACATCCCGGATAATTTCATATTGATTAATGCAGATGCGTTCCTCTTGGCTCTCATACCGTATCTACAGTCTATTTGGTATAAATTACCGGGGCCATTTTGCCGCACAAAGCCAGCCCTCTCCAATAAGGTGCGGGCTCATGTGTCGACCGGGGCCTCCAAACTACCCCTCAGCCTGCAGGAACCACTAAAGCTTTTAATTGCCTTCTGTGCAAATGGTCCTTATGCACTTGATAAAGTGTGTGGAAAGTCACGCATGGGCTGCCGGAGGCTTAGGGGAGTCTCGGCGTGTGAATGAGACAGAACGTGGCGGGGAGAGAGGGAGGGGCGGGAGGCAGGAGGCGGGTGGCGGGTTTCGGGCGCGGCGACACCAGCCGAGAGCCTCGGCGGCGAATCCCATCCGTGATGGTACAACCTTTATGATGACGGCGTTAAAAGAGGCGTGAATAGCCGGCGGCGGCGGCGGGTCGCCCGCGAGATTATTTCCCCCCGTGTACATTTGCTACAGTAGAGTGTCCGATAAGTAAAGCGATAAACAATCAAAAGCGCGGCTTCGGTGGAAATGATTGCGTTCCGTACCTCGCCCGAGAGATGGGGGCCATTATTAACGCGGGTCTTGTCCTGACAATGCTATTTTCCAGAAGGTAATTGCAGATTCAGATCTCTGAGAGGCCCCGACTGAGAGTAAATGCCACCTCTTTAATTATGGTCTCCTCCACGTCTCCTCTATTGAGCCACGGAGATGTTTATCGCTCCACGGGATCCCGGGGAAAATGACTCTAATGGGAAATGACCAGTGTCTGGGAAGCCGGCTCAGATTAGAAGCGACATCTCTAATTGATGGCTAAAGAAATCCCTGGCCAGATGACTGGTAAAAGTCACTTTGGAGCAAATGTAATTGGAGTGATTGGAGTCCCAACAAGAATCGGTGGATAATCTCTCCTGATTTGAGACAACAAGCACAACAAGCGGCAGAGAAAATCAGAGTTACACAGCAAACGGGATCAAGGTGACCTATAACGCCGACCGACAATAAAACACCAAAGGTTACGCCGGCGTCTGTGCTCATTGATAACACGGAAGGATTATCTGCGGCCCGCAGTGTAAATAAAAATATCACACTCTTCCGGGCATTTTCCAGCGATTCCTCCGGACCGAACGTCTTAGCGAACCCCCGGCAATCGTGGCATCGTTTGCGGCTTCTTTTATGAATCCGGCTATCGAGCTCTCGACAGAAATAGCGCCAATCGGGAAGGCGCTTTAGCGGACCGCTCGAAACACACGCATTCACAGATCGTGTACGTTAATGAACTTGCGCGTCGTTGCTAATCGGCTCCTGCTAGCGGCCCCTCGGAGAGCTTTTAAGGGAAACAACAAGACAACGCAGGAATTGGGATAAACCAAAGGCGACGGGCGACGGCGAAGCGCACGTCGTTGAATGAACAAGGGTTTCGCAGCGGTAAAACCAGCGGTAAATTCCAATTGATTTAGCAATAAGTTTGCTTCTCTCGCAGAAAAGAGCTGAGGATGCAAGAGGTGTTTTGGTTTGTTTGGTTTTTTTTTTCCCCCATCTGTGCTACTAGCTTGAGGAATCAAGTATCCGATGAGAGCTTGTCTGAATCCGGCTCAGGAGGTTGCGCCGCGGATGCGGGAGTGCTAAACACACTCTGGACGCTAACGGTCCGCTTAGCATGTGGACAGAACAAATATGCAGCCAAGCGGTTGAGCGTTGCCGCTAACAGATTCCCCGCTGACGGTTAATGCCGCGGCTGGACGGGACGAATCCGGCTCTGGCCCCATTTTAGTTTACAATAAGCCACGAATAATTAAAGTGCTTTACTCAGGGGGTGGGATGTGATCGCTTCCGCTGGCCGGAGTTGGAATTGCCTTAAAAGAGGGTCAACAAACATGTGTCAAGCGGACTCGTGCAAAAGTAGCGTTTTGTGTCGGTTGGAAATGAGATCCTCGGCGGTTCGAGTCCCGTCATCAACTCTCCAGGTGATCCGAGATCAGTGTGTCCGCTCGGCCCCGGGTGACGAGGAACTTGGATCCTCTTCTTTGTATTTGTGATGTGATTATACAGCACTGTCGAATGCCGGGACGTGAAAAGTCGAATGCACAAAATGTAAAATGGCCCGAAAATACGGACAATTCGCTGGTATCTGTCACGTACGACGCAGTTATTTTCAAATATGCGCGCGAACGGGCGTTACCGCTTGGATTTGGAGCTGGAACGAGTCAGTTTCCTTTTAGAGAAGACACGACGCGGCGAGACATATTGATTATAAGAACATATCGCTTGCAAATAACAACCGTTTTAAAAAACAGCCGATTTATTTTGAGAGCCGATAACCGAAGGATCGATTCGTCGAAACCTCCATCAAGTGCGATAAAAGGACCGACGAGGATCACTCTAGTTTTAAGAGAAAGGATTTAAAGGCGGATCTAAATGACGACGCTTGAAGTTGTTTATCTCAACGTGACTTTTTCCATCGCAATCTCGCTTCTCATCTGTCGCGCTGGAATCCGGAGTTCAACTCCACCTGCCGTGTCCTTAAAGCCTTCAGACCGGCCGCTGCCGTTTTGTGGATGTTCAGGAGCTCCTGAATCCATCAGTGTTCTCTGTCAGCGGTAACAAATGTGCTGCTCTTTTCCAACTGCCCGCTCATTATTTGACATTCTGGTGCCGGCCAACGGGATCTCCCAGGTTCTCCGACCGGTGTGAAGTGTTGAAATGACAAAATAATAACAACATCTGTCTTGCGCGCGGCGGTATTGACACAACATTACGGGTACTAAATTGTTTGTGTCGTGGAGTGTGTCTGGAAGATACCTCACGCTTATGAATCCCGGAGCTTCGGACCGCGTCAGGGTGTGTGACGGCGGACTGACAAATATGAGATGGCGCGACGGTACGTGTTGAATCTCGGCAAACTCCTTCTTCGTAAAAGTGCGCCGTTTTAAATTACAACGGGGTCTGCGTTCGCTCTGACCGCTTTACGCTTCGGAACGGAATGAAAAAATAAATCCCGAGGCCGTTTCTCGATAGACTCACCCCTCGGAAAAAAACATTTTACTCCCCGCTTGGAATTTCCATCTAGCGGAGGACGTAAACATTCCTGCAGTCAAAGCGGACGGATCAAACGGCTGAAGATAGGGACGCCGAGAGAGAGAGAGTCCACGTGCACGGGATGCATCTGCTGAAGATCAACACCATCAATTCCGTGGAACAGCATTCTAGAAAACGGTTCGCCCGGAAGCAAGTTCCCACACAGCGGGATATCTCCGCTTTACGATTATACCTCATTGATCCCCAGAGGGAGCATTCTTAGGGGGATGTAATTGACCGACTGGAGGGAAAAGCAAAAATGAACAGCGGCTAATTAAAAGCAAAAAAAAAAAAAAAAAAGATCGTCGTCGGTACCGTCGCACGGAGGCTTACCACCTTTCGCTCATTCACACGTGTGAGGAACGCGGAGGAAGCGCTAACCCTGCAACCGCGATGCTATCCGATCATTATCGTTCTTCGTTATCACAATTGTCATTTAACTACTTTGATTCGTCCTTGTTTGAAAGCGATCGAGCCGAGCGTTTATCCATTGCGTCATCAGACGGAACCGGTAGCATCCGGTTCGGATCCCGTACCGTTTATTGACGTTACGTTCATTAGATGCTTAGGTTTGTAGGACGTTTAGGGTAAAGTAAACATCTGCCCCGCAAGAATGAATTAAACGATACTTCCACAATCACAAAAGTCAAACAATCTCAGATCACAAAGATCATATGTCCGATTGCTTCAAAGCTAACGTGCGTGCGCGGGGATGTTTACCGAGCGGGTGACTAAAATAGATTATTTTTTCCTCCACGCACAACTACAATTAAGTTTCACAAAGAAAATGTGGTTTTCAACTAAGTGATAATGTTATCTTTCAACGCTGGAGAGAACTGATAAAAACTGACGGACAAGTTTGACTGATTCCTTTTCAGCCGTTTGCGCCGAAAAGGCTCGGCTGGAAAGCAAAGAGCGATGGATCGGCAGTCGGTATTTAAACGGGGAGGCATTTTTTAAACGCAAATATTGAACCGACGTGACCGGAGGTGATACCGACAAAAATAGGGTTATATGGCAATGCGGTAGGATGAGGGCGGCACGCCGTTTGAAGGATCTCTGTGGGGTTTAAGTGGTCCAGATATGCAAAAGAGAGGGTGAACACTTGTATATCTCGCCTTTTCCGGCAAGGCCTCTCTCCAAAACACAGCAGGGATCGGTTCCATCCCGGCTGCAGGATAAACAGCACGGATAATTAATGACGCCGGTGAAATGCAATACAAACAACAAAAGGCAGATGTCACATGGACTTAGAAACCAGACATATTTATGTAAATAAATATGTATTAAATCCTCTAATACAAACCTACTAGCGGTACCTTTTGCTCGCTCTAAGCGATCTCAGGCAAAACTGTCCTCAGTTCTACTACCTCAGTGGTGGAACAAACTTCCGGAAGCAACGAGACCAGCATCATCTCTCTCAACCTTCAAGAAACAGGAAAAAAACTCTTCTCTTTCAGGACTTTTTACTGCGCTGATGCCCAAAAACAGGTTAGGCACCAAGTTAGGCTATGCAGTGTGTGTGTGTGTGTGTACATTTGTGTATGTCTTTGTCAAAAAAAAAACAAAACTCACTAACCCCAGCTTACTGTTCTGTATATTTCCTGTGCATCTTGTATTTGCAAGTGTTATTTGCAGTCCTTATGTCCTCTATTGTAAGTCGCTTTGGATAAAAGCCTCTGCCAAATGTAATGTAATGTAAATATAGCATTACAACGTAGGACTGAAAACTGACTCGCTGTTTAACAGGCTACCTTTGGAAGACCGACTCCGAACGGCATTCAGGCATTCGGCGGCGACCAAATATCAAATATCAGCATAAACGCTATGGATGCTTTTCACCCGACCCACGTCGGCGTGGTCGCCGGCGAGCTTTGACTCTCCCAGCGCTTCGTCGACGTGACTTTGCCAAGTAGCCTCATCCGTCCGCGGCCCAACCATGTAAACTCTCCCTCTCAACACTTACGTCTGGATATTACACTCCCTTCTGCCTTCTCTCAAAGGTCAACTTTCACGTCGTATTCGCTGGGTATTTACTGACCTTGTCACCCACTTTGTATTGTGTGTGGACAAAAGAATTAAGATTCAAGGGCCTCGGTAATGGAAAAGTGTTTTAATTTCCCCCTGACATTAAGATGTTGTGCCTTATAGGCATCTGGTGGCACATTACTCGCTGGCTGCTCGCCGGCGCCGCCGCCGCCCCCCGTGTTCCACTTAAACACTTCAATCACAGCAAAAGATCAGAGGAGCTGTTAAACTAATCAAGTGGAGACACAGGAGATGAAGCTCCGCTGTATTCACTGTTTTTCCTATTAGCGTCCGCGCTCTCCCGCGCCCCTCCGATAACCCTATTAACCGACACCGTAAATCCACCGAGGAGGCCGCCGGCTCAATTGTCCGCAACATGTATAGAGCGAACAATGATCCTAAACAAATGGGCGTGTTCTCCACGAGCTGCATTATTGAACACGGGGCGAGGATCGTTTGCCTCCGCGGAGCGGCGAGATGATCCTCGGCCCGGCCGTTATCCCGACGCTCCGGGTACGTTATGGTTTCCTGCTTCATACGGCGCTCTTACTTCTAGTTCTGTGACGGCTCTATTATTCGCTAACGCTAGCAGACACGGCTAGCAGATCCTAAGGTGCGGCTACTCGGGTATCGTCCATAGCTTCGGGTGTTTACGTTCGGCCCCGATCTCTTCACACGCGTGATGTCGGGACAAATCTTCCTTCTTATCATAATAACGATCATCATTTATACTTTTCGAACAATTCGTTCTCCGCCATGAACCCATCGTGGACGAACCACGAGACAGGACGTCATCAATACAAGGACACGACGTTAAAATGTTACGTTGCATGCGACAAATGTCGTTTTTGTTTTCTCTCCGGTCGTGTTTTTATTTAAAGAAATGCATGTTTTGGTTATACATAGCATAAAGGTATAAAAAAAATAAAGTTACATGCTATGTTTATTTGTTTTTAATTTCAAAAGGGCTGTGTGGCTCCTCTTCTTCTCGCTTTCGCCGCCCCACAAATCTACAATTTATTTATTTGTAATTATAATCAATGAGCGCCCGCCGTCCCTCCATCGATCTTAAAATGTCAGGATTCCGGTCGAAGCAGCAAACCTTCCACGAGATCCATCTTCGTGGAGTTCTTTGCCAAACCTACAAGTCTTTCGCGATTTTTTTCATGTTTATTCAGGAAACGGTGCGACTAGATCCTGACAAGGAGTCTATATATGTGTGTGTGTGTGTGTGTGGAGTCTCCCTCAGGGTTCTCCAGGTTCGTCCCAGGTTCTCTGGAAAGCCCGATTTCCCCTGAATCAATGAATCTCCACGTGCAGCCCCGTGAGGTCAACCCTCTTGAAAAAAAGCCCCCGATCAGCAACATAGAAAAATTTCGATGCGATATAAAGAGGTTTGTGACGGCGGTCCACGCATTCCACCGCACGGCCGAACCTGGTCGTAGCCAAAAAGGACGAGACTCGATGTGTGGATTCATCGGGAAACGCTTTGAGACCGAAGGAACGCTAGGAACTCCTCGGTCCGGCGTAATAAGAGCCGCGAGCGGAGCTTCGGCCGCTCTCAAAAGGCTCCCGTATGAGATAATAACTTGTTATCCAGCACCTGAAAGCGGGCTGAGTTTTTGGAGAGAAGGTCAGGGGGTGAGCTCCTCTTTATTTTCTCCTTGACGAAAACAATCTCGGAAATGCAACACGGCTCATTTGCTGTCAATTTGAAGCCGGAGAAGGAGACGAGGATCCGAGAAGGGAGAAGAAACACGTGGTTCGTTTTGCAAACCCGCAGCGAAGATTACGCCGGGCCGATCCATCGGAGGTATTTCTGATAAAGTGAGTATTACACTACATTTAGCGTGGCAGAAATATGCTCGGTGTGTTTCGCCGCCGCTCCGAAACCCGGCGGATGATCACGTACTTGGACGTCTCCGAGAGCTTCATCAAGCTTGAATTCATTCATCATTAGCCTCCGGTGTGACCTATATCCTGGTATTCGGTGCCAATATAGGAGTTCATTTTGGTTTAATGCAGGAATGTAATGTACTGGAAAGCGGGTTAATTTGACAGGTCTTTACATTTCAATCTATCGCTAATTAAGTAGTCTAATTTAAATAAAGCAAATAATCAGTGAATACACGCCACTGCAGAAATAAACGCCTTTCGCGGGACTGAAATGAAGCAATTCACGGCGAAAGACAGACGCTCATTAGTTTAATGGGGGAATTACACGACAGAACAGAGCCTGGGGTGTTTTTTTGTTTTCATCCCATTATCCATTTGTTTTTGTTTTTTTTTGTTTTTTTTCCCGACTCGTGATAAATGTAACAATGTGAAGAAAACAAATTGCCCTTTTGTATTTTTAGCACCAAACGCCGCATCTCTGCGCTCACATCGCGGCTCCGCTTGTTCCATAGGATTTTTTTTTTTTCCCCCCTCACACACACACATTCGCGTTAAAGAGAATCGTTTTCATGCTACACATCTATCGGTTCACCACACACACACACACACACACACGGTAGAAGAACAATTAAAAACAAGAGAAGACGGAGAAGTTTGGATCTGATTACTGTGGAGGGAGAGCAGCTCCCGACGAGACGCGTGAACTTTTTCCAGCCTCCGTTCGGAGTCTCCTGCCAGTCCTTTCACCGGGAAGTTAATGATGCTGGCAAGAAGATGAATCACCCCAGACAGCACACAGAGCAGGTCTGACAAGTGAGCACCGGCGAGTCTGACACCTGCAAGTAGCAGAAGAAAGACTAATAGTCATGTCAGCCGCTACCTGTAGGTGCAGAGCCGTGTCTGTCCAAAGAATATGTCCTTCTGATCGCGGCCCGAGGGACGAGCGGAGGAATAAAACGGGACCGGTGGAAATGACGTTCGTTATTGATTTCAAAAGGGGTGTAAATCCCGTTAAAATGTTTTTTTTTTTTTTCCTCCCGACGGGCGGAGAGGTTTCGAGCGCCGCATCCGGACCCGGATATGATAAGATATGGAGCGCGACGCTCGGGGGGTCACACTTTTCACACCGAAAGAACAAAAAGTAGCAGGCAAAGATAATGAAAGCTACTTTCCACGCGACTTGAATGTTATTATCGGATATTTATAATTATTGTGAAGCCGTGTTCCGACGCCTCGTGTCCGTCCGCATCGGGAAATATCACGGTTAGCGATTCGCTTCCGGCTCCTTCCACCGAATGCCGAAGCATCACCGAACCGAACGAGAGCTCTGCCGGTTTAAAGGTCACCGAGGTTCCATGTGAGCGTGAACCATTTCTGCCGGCCGCTATGAGTTGTTTTGGTCATTTATATGAGTCCGTCATCACAGCCTTGTTATCAGTTTGACGGATTTTATCTTTTGGTTCTTTCTGATGAAAATAGCGGTAAATATCGACGCGTTTTCTCAACCCCTTGACTTTCAAATAGATGGTGGTTTATTGACTGATAACATGATCGAGGTTGAATAGTTTGGATGGCTTTTGCTGTAACCTCTTGAAAAACTTCTGGAGTTGCACGTACGAGCCCGTGCATGAGCGCGTCCGACGACATGCCTTCTAGATGGCGGTCGGCTTCGGAATTTAAGATTTCCAAGCCATCTGCGGATTTGCGAATGTCTTTCATGGAGCTCGGACCGTATGAAATGTGTGCATGAATAGAAAGTCAGCTCATCTCCGGGCGCAATATGAGGCATGTAAAGCATAATATTAAATGGTGAATGCAAAGGTGTTAAAGGTAAAATCTACCGCCGAACGGAAGAAGGTCTGCGGTTCGGCGCTTATTGTCGGTCGCTGAATTTTCTCCGTCTTCTCTCTTTTTTCACGACTCAGCAAGCAGAGCGCCGGATAAATATTTTATAGCGAAACCGGCGTCGGAACCGCGGCGAAAAGATAAAAGCTGACGGCGAAGGTCCGGTTTTATTAACATTAGAGAATGTCACCGCGGCCGCGTGTTCGTGACAAAAGCCATGTGTGTGTCGTCCTTTTGAAAGGGATCCATTATCAAAAGCAGTAAAACAAATGTGACAGTCTCCAGAGCGTCCTCCCTCCCCGGACCCTCGTAAAGTCCCCGCAGGGATGGTGTGATGAACGATTCAAGGCCGGCTCCGGTCCAGGGATGCTCCACTGAACCGTGCTCTGATCTATCATCCGGCCTTCCCATATTAATGATGAGGTCACCGTGTTGAGGGTCACGGCGTCGCTGATAAAAGTGCAAAGCCCGCTATTTGTTATAAGCCCAACTTGACCGATCGTATATCTTTTGATGAAAGGGGACATGATTTCACACCCCGGTGCCGTCACGCCCGAGACGTGCCCGCGCTCCTTATAATATAATGCCGTTTGAGGATTACGGCGAAGGAGGCAATGTGGAACTAAATGAAGTGGATGTTATCACTCACAGGACGATGATTACGCTCTCCGGGGGACGGTTTGCAACTCCTGCCCTGCACGTATAAATCATGCACTTACTTATCGGCGATGCTATTTCAAGTTTGCGGGCCGAGCCCCGCGTGAGTCGCTATTACGTCTCGCCGAAGACGGCGAAACGGCTCCGCTAACGGTTTTGAATTTCCTCCAGGGAAGCGGAGACGCGGTGTTTTAATACCGGACGGAAATCGCACTGAAAAGAAAGCTATGGAAATCCACAGGTAAACATAAACCGGAATTAAACCGCCTTTTCGCTTCGGTCGGTCCGGTTTAAGAGATCGCATGTTAGCATGTTAGCATGTCTGCAAACACGCCGTACGAGAGTTAGGAAAGGAAAAACACGTGCGCGTCTTCACGCCGAAAAGAAAATATGATTTGTTTTCCGTATAACACAAAACACGTGCATAGACGCTCTTCTCGGAATCGGTGTTTTGTGTTATAAGGAAAATAAATCATCTTTTCTTTCTTCCCTGCGCACACACTGCACGACATACGTACCTTCTTGGTTTGCTTATTTTGTCGGAACACTGATCCTAAACGCTGGAACTTCTCCACGTCGATCCTCCAGAAGGTGCTGACTGCAGGTCTGCAGCGACTGGATTTAGCAATCCGTAGGGTGCATTCATAAACCGCGCAACCAAACGTCCACGCCGGCCAAAGGACGGGTTTTTTTTTTTTGAGCGCCGTTACGATTTTCAGTGAAGCTGGATCCATTTAGTCAGAGGACAATTCTCCGGTCTACAAGAGCAACGAGAGCAAAGTCTACTTAGCGGCGTGACGTACGGCGTATTCAGCCAAAAAACGACGTTTCTGACCGAGATGATTAAAAGGTCTCTCTTTTATTCAGAGCTCTCCGCATGTAGAGTCCGAGGGTCTGGCCGGGGGTTTTCTAGCAGTATTTCACCAGCAATTACCCGGGTCTTTACACAAACAGGTCTACGCTTGGCAGCGGGTCAATTATTGATCCCCGGTAACTTTATATCAGAGACAAGAAGTTCTGCTGTGTTTGCAAGTTACTTTGAGGATTACATCCCTTTTCATGAGGAGTTGACTTTCTCCTGGTGATCTATAGAAACTAAACATTCGTAGAAAGTCAAGGTACTCATTTTTTTTTTTTCTTCTTATAAGCAATTAATAGTTCACCGACCCAATCGCTGACACTTTCAAGCTTCACCTACTTGCATTTTCAAGACTCTTTCTGGTTCACGACACCGGAGCGAGGCTCGCATACACCCAGCACAGGAAGTCACGTGTGTACAATTATTGATATTCTACATTTCCGTACATTTTAAACCAATATTTAACCTCCGCGGCCTTCGCGTGAAATGTTGGGGTGATAATATCCATTAGCTGTCGGTGCGAGTGCACGCCTCGTCTCTCGCGGAGGATCAATACGATCTGAAACCAAGCATTTAAACCCAGGGTGATGCTGACAAGGAAAAGAGGAAGTGGATGCATTTGATGCTGCTGCACAGTCAGTGTGTGTGTGTGTGTGTGTGTGTGTGTGTGTGTGTCTTGTGGGTGTGTCTGTGGTTCACCTCATCTGCCCAGTCGTACACACACCTGCCCTGCGGTTTTCATCTCCACCCGCCTCATCATTTTGTTGTTTAAGAATCCAGCCTTCAATCCCTGACCTTGCAGGATGGTTCTGTCACGGGAAGCTGTTTTTTTTCTCACTCTCCAGCTGGAAGTTCATTCTCTGTATTTTCCGATGATCCTCCCGAGCGTCCTGGACTCCTTGTTGCCCCGTTTCTCCTTGAGTTTTGCTCATTCATCTGCTCCGACTACCTGGGCGCCCCTCCCCACCGTCCCTTGTTCACCTCAGACAAACTCCCTCTCAGACAAACAGCATAGAAAACATAACCTTCCTGATGGAGGTGATAGAAAACAAATATTAGCCATAAGTGTTTGTGTATGAGTGTGTGTGTTTTTGTGTGCGTGGTGACCGACAGAAGTCCACCCGGCTCAGCGATCGGCTCTAATTCCAAAACGATGATGCGTCGCTCTTGGAAACCATCAATGTCATGGAGAAAACCACCATCACAAGGCGTGGCATCACCATGGGCCATCTCATGTTGCAGGAATGAATAGCTCTAGCGAGAAGCCTGGCTAACAAGGTCTCCTCTCGCTGCAGTCACAGCGATGCATCAGTAGCAACCCAATAAAATGACAAATACATCAAGAAATACAGACAAAACCCATTTTACCCACCTTACGCGATTGTTTGCCAGTGCTCCTCGGAGGCTGTGAGCCACGGATCTGGTAGCTAGGTAGCTAGCTAGCCGGTAGCTAATGAATTGCAAAAGGGGGTGAGCGGGAGGACGATGGCGCGTTTGGCTGCCGCTTCCCGCTCTCCAACCAACCAACTAAACCAAAGACTAATCGCTCTATAGCTACAGTTCGCCAACCAACTAAACCAAAGACTAATCGCTCTACAGCTACAGTTCGCCAACCAACTAAACCAAAGACTAATCGCTCTACAGCTACAGTTCTCCAACCAACTAAACCAAAGACTAACCGCTCTATAGCTACAGTTCTCCAACCAACTAAACCAAAGACTAACCGCTCTATAGCAGGGGTGTCAAACTCATTTCTCATGGCGGCCACATGGCGGGTAGATGTCAAGTGGGCCGGACCATTAAAATAATAGCATACTCAGCAATAAATAACCAAAACATCATGTCTTTCCTCTGTTTTTGTATAAAGAAGTACAAGGACATTAGGAAAATCTTGGAATTTAATGAATAATCCTTTAACAAAACATTTCATGAAACACCTCATATTTCCTTAGACAAAAGTGCAATTTACTTCTATCATTCACATGTTTACATTACAATCATGTGATCATGAGATCCCACTGATCGTACAAAGGCACAAAACTTTAACAAGTAATTGGTATTGAAAAATATAGTAATGAACTTTGGGATTAAATGAGACTTATAAAGAAAGGGATTTTTAAACCACTTCCACATGTGGATATAAAATCTAAATTGAATCCCTGCCTACACCTTACACACTAAAGAGAGTACTATTAAATGTGGAAGGAAGAAAGTATTTACCTGTAAATGTGTAAACTTCATCCATGAAACATGCAAACACATACAATACATACAGAAAATGTTGCACGAACAGTAGAATTCCATCATACTCTTAAGTAGTGAAGCTGCTGACTAACATTAAATTGCACATATTTGCTAGCAATTAGCTCGCTGGCTTTTACCGCTGCTTCACTGATTTCTCTGCTATGGGTGAAAGTGGACGTTGTTTCCTCAGACCTGCCAGCTATTTGTTGATCTTATCTCTTCTCAGTTCCTTTGCAAGATGTCATATTTTTCACTGTGATGAGTCTTGTAGTGGCGCCGTATATTATATTCCTTAAATTCCGTAACTTGTTGCAAACACATCAAGCACAAAGTTTTCCCTTGCGTCTCCGGATATAAAAAGGACATAGGCCATTTTTCTTTGAAAATTCTACACTCTTTATCTACTTTTCTCTGTTTTGATAACAACATTTTGGCTAATAAGGGAGTAGCAGGAGGTGGAGAACAGGGTGGAAACAACATCGTAACAAACAGCACGTGGTGCATTGATACCGTCTGCTGATTGGTCCGTCAGTGATGCGGATTGTCGTATACGCTGACCAAAATGGTGCGCCCCTAGCGGAAAATCCGTGAATTGCATTTAATTAAAAAAAAAAAAAAATCCTTGTCTTTTATGCATTTTTTCGCTTTCAAATTATCCTGCGGGCCTGGTCGAACCTCTTTGCGGGCCGTATGTTTGACACCCCGGATCTATAGCTACCGTTACTGTTTTGGTTCTCCACCAATCTACCTGGATCTCCCCGGGACTGTATGTGTGCTGCTGCTGGACTCACCACCTGTCGGACGCTGGACCGGCTGAAGGGTGCAACCATCGGAACCATCGGGAGGAACAACCACTGCTGCCTGGGTACGGATCACCTGGACAATCCCCGGTAAGCTCCGGGTGTCGCTCCAAACTGCCAGGTGAAGCTAGCCGACCCGAGCGGGCAGGCTGGCTCGAAACTCCGGATCCCGGCGGCGACCTGAGCGGGCTGGCTTGCTAGCTAGCCGGCTAGCCTCTCGAAACTCCGGATCGCGACGGCGCCCAGCAAGACGGCATTTCCATCGGCTGAAATCTGCTCGCTCCTCCTGCTCCACCATCTCTCCCTCCACCAGCAACCATCTCCGACATCCAGCTCCTGCACTTGCCTCCTCACAGCCCCGGTATGACACTCGGCTGCACACCGGAGCAGCTCCTCCAGCTTGTCCCTGGACTGTCTTCTCCCGCGGAGCTCCTCGCCACGCTCCGAAATCATGGACTTCTTCCCAATAATTATGTGTATGTTCTGTGTTTTCTGTTTTCACTTGTGAAGCGCCTTTGAGTGCCATGAAAAGCGCTATATGAATCTTATGTAATATTATTATCATTTATTATTAAAATGGCGGACAAACCCTTGGCCGCCTCAGACATACTTGCTAGCTTCCCGGTTAGCCAGCATCTCCTTGCAAAATCCAGCTGTTCCTGCAAAGATCGGTGTGAAAATGATTTTGTTCATAATTCTGCCACAATATCAAGATGTAGTTGTTGTGGGTTAAAACGCTACTAAATGTATACATAACATTTGAGCTAGCATAGCTACATTCAAGTACGTTTTGCTAGCGCCACTCTTTGGCCAGCCAATCAAAAGGCGTTAAAAAACGCTCACGCCCACGTGCGCCTCCTAGAGTGACACTCCAAATCCGATCGGATTAATCAATATTTTCATCACAATTTCTTGTAAATTAACCTCGGATACCTTTCGCCATGACAACGCGTGATGGCGGAAATCTGATTGGACATCAGCATCCACTCATGGAAAATAAATGTCAATATAAATGAAAATATTAATTTCTTGCATATGCTCACTATTATTTATCACAAATTTTCCATGGATATATGACTACGAGAACGTTTAGAATCCATTTTCTTGTTTTGATAGCTCTGGTTTAGCATTCTGTCCAACACAGCGGTTTCTTCTCCTTGTTTTGTGCATTTTTGAAAATGTAACAAGCGGGTCGATAAGTCTGTTATTTTTCCAATCACCTGAAACGATCCCCTTTTCTTTCTTATAACTTCTAAGGCCTCGGTGAACTCCGGGCACGCCGTAAAATAAAATAAATGTTGTGCTTGTTTGGGCTGACATTTACCTTTGCCGGGAGTCTATAATCCACCGACAGAAATGTTTTAAGTCTTATTTATTGATTTATGACTCCAAATGTCCCAAAGCATAATCTTTGGGTGTACCACCACGGAGCGCCACCTTTCATCATTAGGGATTCGTCCAAGGAAAGACCTCGAACATCAGCCCCGTCGCTCCGGAGGCGTCCCTCCGCGCTTTCGGGTTCCGCTTCATCTGAGCCGACATCCGGCCGGAGAATCATCGGGAGTCTTCCCGGCCATTTTGCGGGCGTCTGGACGTCGCCGGCTCCTCTGTATTCATTAGCAGGCCGGTCACAGCGGCGCAACGGAGCGTACGCTCTCAGCGGCTGCAGGGACTGTCAGCCCGGTGACGGAGACGGATCGCAGGTGGACCGGCGAGGAGACCTGCCATGGATTGACTCGTCTGCCAGCGGGGGGGAAGAGGGAGGGCTCCGCGGTATCGTTTGTTTTCAGCCAGACAGATAATTTTTCTAATTAACCTTTCAGCGCATTGCTCGATGTTGCGTTGACGATGTGGAGAGCGTCACGGGCCTCACTTTCATTCCTGGGTTTTTTGCAAGATGAGAAGCGTCGTCTCCCTATAAGGTCCGTGTATAGGAAGGTGCGCGATCACGGTTCGGCCTCCTCGTGCTTTACGCCCGAGTGGAAGCAAAATATTGATCCGCGGCGCGCGGGGAGCGGGATATCAGAGTGTCAGAGTTACTTTACGGGAAGCGTCCAATCATTCCCTGCGAAGCTTTATTATTAAAGTTCACCTTCAATAAAGGTGTCGCCGAGTCGGGTGTGTGTGTGCGCAGCTCGATGTTTCCACGCCGCCGGAATGAAATATAACTTTCTCCCGTGCTTTTGAATACGCCGTATATGGCAGGGCCTCAAGTGGGATTTGTAACCTCGCAAACGCGATACCGATACAGACGCCGAGAACGAACTCGCGGGGAAACTTTTTTCATGAGCGACACAGACGGTTGTAAGAATTCACAAAACAAAATATGACATATTATTCTTTATGGCACGTTATTGGGAAGAAAGTAGCACAGCTAATTCAAAGGGCACGGCCTCCCAGGAAATGTATTCTAATGGCCTTTTCTACCATTTGTTTTCTTCACGAATGATATATTATTATTACGCAATTGCCATTCTATCAAGAACAGCGAGAACGACAACAATAATGAAAATAATAATGGTTTTTTGTTAGTGTGGTTAATAATATACCAGTCATTCAACTAATGGAAACAGACAATATTATTGTCCTTTTGATTTTCAATTTATTATTATGATTATTATTATTATTATTGTTATTATTATCAGAGTAGAAAGATGAGTGACATAAAATATCTAGATGTTAGAAAGTTCTTGTTGTTATTATTATTATCAATAATATGTATATGTGTGTTATCAATATTATTAGACAATAACATTACATCATTAACAGTAAAAACGCCAGTAAAATAATCATTCTAATGATAATAGTTGTTGTTAAAGATATGCCAGTCATTTTGACAAAAATGTTAATGCTAATAGCGCCAACATTATTTGAATAATAATAATGATGATAATAATAATAATAATAATAAATTAAAATTCAAAATACTACTACTACTGGTACTACTAACAACAACAACAACAATAACAATAATAACAACAATAACAAAATAACATAATAATAATAATAATATATGAAATATGGCATTTGGGCGTCCAGAACCCCACAAAAAATATAAATTATTATAAAATAATAAATGATTATTAGTATTTGTATTATTATTATTATTATTATTATTAAGGTAGTAGACCTAAAATATCCAGACAATAATATTGTTATTAATAATTATTGGATGTGATTAAAAGTGTTCAGACAGCTAACCGCTAACGGCTACAATATGGTAGCATTCATTGACAAAGAACTCCTGAAAAGCCGCCCTCAGCCGGCCGTCTAGAAGCTGCTGCTTGCAGCGTCTCCAAGTTCTTCATCTGGACCCGCTCGTCATGAAATGCCTTCGCCGCATTTTGGGTTCGACGTGTGAAAGTCGTCTGATTTGACCGCTCTTCAACACGGCGGCGGAGCGGCCTCGGGAGATTCGGCGTCACGCCGCCAACGAGCACGGAGCGTCGCCCCCGGGGGCAAGAGGGTGCCTCCGCCGCGAAATAAATCCAAAACGGTTATCCCGAGAAGATTTCCCCGAGCCCGGGGAGGTTTGCGCTTTCGATTTAAAAGGTATAATTCCATAGCCATCTGGCTGGAGAAAAGGAATTTAAGAGCTGTAAGGATGCCAGCTCCACGCCACATCCCGGAACGGGCGACGGCTTTCCAAATGACTCTGGGCCCTGTCCACTTCTATGCATTTCTGCGACGGCATTAGCTCTCTTTCTGTCCGCCCTCCCTTCTGCCTAAAGTTTAAAAAGTAATCTTTTCTCTGAGCGTGGCTGTCTTTGATAAGGAATCTAAACTAGGTCAAGGACTGGGAGTAAAGTCATTGAACAGTAATTAAAGCAGCCTGCGATGCTGCAGTTCAAACTGTCTCCACCAAGAGCTTTGAGATAGAAATCCATTCAAGGATTTGGAGAGACATTGTTTCACTTTCCTCTTGAGTGAAATCATTTTCCTGCTATTTTCTTTTCCGGGAAGCTAAGTCTGTAATTAAGTGAGCCGGGGTTATTATCATGCCGCTGGAGTTGCCATGCTGATTCAATACGAAAATAACCTGAGCCTTTTGCGCGTTTATTTTATTCCTACACGCCGTATTGTCGTGAAACACACACACACACACACACACACACACACACACACACACGTGCCGATGTGTGTTTGTAAAGCAGGCGTGCAACGCGACACGGAAAACCCAAATAGACCCAACAGCCCGTCGACACGACACGGAAAAATATAAAAACAAAACTATAAAGCTAAAGCTATAAAGTCCAATAAGCAAACAAACAACTTCCAAGACCGCTCATATATCGTCACGAAAAAGGAGCAGTCAATGAAAAGGCAAAATTAAACTGCGTACGACTGCGGCGGAGAACGATAGTAGACATAAAATATATAGACGGCCATCAGACGCTGCAGAACATAGAACGAAACAGAGGATGAATTATGAACAGGAGATAAAATGTACATTCTGAGAGCTGAAGCGTACCTCATAAATAACCATGTCGTGAACTTACAGGCCAACGGGGGCAGCAGGTGACTGTATACACACACACACACATAGTATTTTTATATTAAAGCATGTGTGTGTGTGTGTATACAGGACTGTCTACATGTCTGAAAATTCTTTATCTTCGGCAATGCAATTAAAAAAACTAAAATTATTTTTTCATCATAGTCTAATATTTTGAGATAGGATTTTTGAGTTTTCTTAAGATGTAAGCCATAATCAGCAATATTAAAATAATAAAAGGCTTGCAATATTTCATTTGACTTGTAATGAATCCAGAATGTATGACATTTTTGTTTTTGGAATTGCATTACAGAAGATAAAGAACTTCATTACAATATTCTCATTTTCGGAGACATTCCTGCATACAGAAATAAAGGCATGGATAAATATGCTACATACGAATATTCATATATATAGTTATGGATACATATTCATCATATATATGTATATATATATATATGTCTACATATATATATATATATGCATATATATGTATATATGTATATATGTGTGTGTATATATATGCATATATATATGTATACATATGCATATATATATATATATATATATATATATATATATACATATATATATATATATATGCATTTATATGTACATGTATAAGAACTTTATCACAATATTCTCATTTTCGGAGACATTCCTGCATACAGAAATAAAGGCATGGATAAATATGCTACATATGAATATACATATATATAGTTATGGATACATATTCATCATATATATATATCTGTCTCTCGAAAAATACATATATATATGCATGTGTATTTATATGTACATATATATGCATATATATGTATATGTGTGTGTCAATATGTTGCGTGCCTTGACTGTGCAAATGACAATAAACACTTTGAATGCTTGCACACACACACACACACACACACACACCCATAATAAATGAGCGATAGAAGCGAGACCTCCTCTTTTGATTCCTCTTTGCATCATACATTTGTATATATGGTGCAACACGGTGGCGCCACTGCGAGTGTCTGAGGTTATCTGTTCGCAGACGTACCGGGGGGGTGGAACGGTACATTTTGTCTCCGTACGTCGCAGCCCGCCCGCAGAAAGCGTCAGCGGCGGCTAAGAAGTTGTGAAAGTCAGAGGAAACGAGGAGTAAACAGAGGGAGATGCAGATCGGGAGAATAATATGCGCACTAATATTGTCACCAGTGGGACCACCGCTGCCTTGCGAAAATCATAATCCCTCTCTGTAAGAAGAAGATATTTGGCAACCACCTCCATCCACTGTCACATTGTGCCTGTGGTCTTTTTGTTTCTGTAGGAGAGCCTCTGGCTGAGCATTTGAAGTTTTTAATCTGGCGCTCCAGAGACTAAGGTCACCTTACAGCACCCCCAAAACCCCCCCTCCGCTTCCACCCGCTTTTATTTTCCCTTGCTTTAGTTCTGGCAACCTTGCTATTTCACACACTATTAAAGGAAATCTGCTAATGCAAGGAGCAAAGTCCTTGGCTTGTGGAACGGAAAATGATGGTATTTCTGAATTCTGTCTCTCTAAAAAAGACCGTAGGCATCTTGAGCGGGGTTTATGACCCTGAGATTAGTCACTTTTTGGAGCTAGATGTACTGCCCCGGGCTGTTTCTGCCAGAAACTGATTTTCATATTGATGTGCGACGTTGAGCTCTCTCCAGTGCACATATTGGCTCATGCATCACCGGGACTCTGCAGCTGTCAAGCCACGGCGATAGCAAGTGGAGCAGACAATTCCTTTGTTAATAAATAAACAAGTGAGACACCGCCGGTACATATTATATTTCTGGGCGCGAGGCGTCCGGCCGGAGACGGCACATTTCATTACCTTTAACACCGCGCCGTTTTCAATCTCAATTTTGCCCCCGTTTCTTTTGCGGAGCGGCCACTTGTTTGTGTATCCTTTGCACGTCATCGCCGCTGGAATTAGTGGTTGTGTTACTCTGCGCAGGACGTCGAGGCGGGGAAATCACCCAAAAATTCGGGGCGTCCCGAGACGAAAAAAGAGGTGGAATTTGGGTGAAAACATAAAAACACAGCGTGCAGATTGACAGATCCTTAACCCTCATATTATGTTAAGGGTCAACTTGACCCATTGGGTCAATGGGTGAAATGGGTCAAATTGACCCTTAACATACGATGAGGGTTAAAGCGACCGATAACGACGACGTTTCCTTGGTATTTCTGCTCCGGCCCCGGAGTCAAACGCGCTATCGGGATGATTTTCCCGATTTCTCCGCTGTCATACCGCTTCGGCTCGAGACCTCGGCGCATTCGTCGGTTGCGAGATCTCGAAGGCGTGACGGTGAATCAACAGGTCGGCGGGGGAACGAGGAGATAAGCCCCCACTTGTGACGCCTATTGTTCCGCCTATAAGGTCCCCGGTTCCGAGTCCCCGGTGGTAGCGGGCCGACAAAAACGGCGTATACTTCATGCTACTACTTGTCAGGGGAAGAAATAACAACCGGGGAATTACATGGAGCGGAGCTTTGCATGTATTACGCAGAAAAAGACTAAGGAGAGATTATCCCAGGCCAGATGTGTGTCTCTCTGGGGAAAAAAAATAAATAAAAGAAGAAGAAAAAAAAAAAAAACACAGCGTCCGCTAAGAAGCGGCAGCATCCTGCTGCTGGGAATCGTCAAGCAGCAGGGCGTTGGCGGTCGGCTGTCTGGCGCATCACTCCGGCTGTCTCTGAATGCGCAAGATTTCAGGTTTAGGAAGCGGTCGCCTTTTAATGTTGTCGACACATCATCCATCATACTTTAGACAAACATTTACCCGACTTGACTGATTGATGGTAATGCAGCATTAGCCTCTGTTTGCTCGGAGGCAAATGTCACGCCTGTTTATGCATTTCGGAGACGGCGCCTCGATTTGCCCGTGAATAGACCTGTGAAGCCCCCCCCCCCCGGCGAGACGCCGGATACACGGGAAGGCGACGGGACTGGAAAAACGGCGTTTGATCCATGGTTCCCGGGCGCTAATGCCATCGCGCACTCCTCCTTCTGGCCTAATAACCGGGAGAGAATGTTCTTCCAGGAGCGAGTCAAGGCAACGCTTGTATATAAGATATGACACCGGCCAACCTGCCCGCGCCTCGCCGTCCATATTGCATTTTATCGAACCGCGTCTTGTCAGCATTTTTGGCGAGCTGGTAAAGTATAATTGTGTCATCCTTTATGGAGCGGCGTCGGGGTGACAGCGCCCAAAGAAGCTTCATTACTCTCCTTTTTATTGGGGTGTGAAGAAGGGGACATTCCCGCCGTGATGAATAACGCCTCGCTCGCATCAAGTCAAGGTAAAACACACTGGCGGCGGCGGCGGCGGCGGCGGTGCGCTCCCCCGGACGGACATGGATCATTTCAAATGAAATCAATTCAGCTGAAGAATTACAGCTGGTCGCCCTAATGGTTTTTATCTGACGCCCATCAATAGCGGCTTCGATTCGCCGGCGCGATCGACTCTTGTGGGAATTGAGGGCGGAGGGCTCGGGAAGGGGGGTCGGCGTGCGGATTCGCGTCGTCGACCGGCAGGAAGTTGTATTTGCGGAATCGGACCAACTCAGATCTTCATTTATCTTCCCGCTAAAAAAGACACATCCTGACCCGGAGCATCCTCTTTCCTGTGCTTCAAGTATTTTCCAGTCCCGAATCGTAAAAGGAATCTAATTGTTTGATGATTTAACGGGTGTTTGTTTGCCCGCCGAGGTTTATTAACGCGCCGCAGCAGAGCGTGACCTCTCGCCGGCCCCGCGGCGTCTTTCCCGACACGCCGAACGCGATAGAATATTCCTTGGATCGTTCCACGTCGCGGGGAAATTTCAACCGCTCACGGCAGAAGTGGACGGTGCAAGGGAAGTTATCGGAAATAGAAGAAACAAAGAATTAGCATTAGCATTGCTAACAATATATATCAATGGGTTGGTAAAACAATGTGACGATGTATAAAAGGTGTAGACTTGGGGTCGCAAAGAGCCATTCGGAGCTCACGGCAAAGAAAACACACAACCCTTTTAAAATTTAAAATGAATTAACGCGGCATATGATGTGGTTTTTGCTATTTACGGTATAAACCAATATAAACCAGGATAAACCAGTATAAACCTCTTTCATCCTTACACTGCGGCTCCGAGTGGCTTGGGAAAATAAATTCTAAATATTCAATTGAAGTGCATTTTATTTGTGTTAGTTCCTTTTTTAATTCAAGTTCTAAGTCGGATGATTATTGCGATCTTGAAACATTAAGATAAAATTACATTGATTATTTTTCGTCACGCTAGCGGAAGCCGGTAAAGTCTGGATTTGCAGATGATGTGCAGAGAAGTTTAGGAGCAGATTCCCATGAACCAGGTAAAATAAATATTTATGAAGATATTTCCCAAATGCTTAATTTTTTATCCTTTACTAACACAGTGATTTTTTCACAATATATTTTTTAATTCAGGTCAAGGCTACGCTACACGCTCTGAAAGCTCAAAATGTTCAAAATGTGTTCATTACATAAATAGAATTTAATTTTCTCCGTAATACCGAATTTCAGAAGCAACACACTACACACTTGTTTATACAAAAGTGTAAAGGTCATAAAAAGTAATATATACAGTGGTACCTTTATTTAAGACGTCAAAAATAGTCTTTTGTTTTCCATGGAAACCGCGTCCAAATGGCTCTTTGGGTGTTAAAGGTTGCCGACCCCTGGTTTAAACAAAATATGTGTTGCATTTGTCTTAAACTGTCGAACAACTGCAGGGAAAACGAAATGATATTTCTGCATGCAAAACATTTTGGACTCATGTTGGATTGGAGGTGACTTTTAAGCAAAACACTTCTATCTTTGTGTATTTATGGAAAAAAAAAAAGCCAAACTCTAATGATCCACCATTAACAAACCAAATATACTGTCCTTTTACCGTCCCTTCTTAAGGGCGACAAAAATATTCATGTTTTATTTGGATTCATATTTAAAATGACATTTTAAAAATGAACAAACTGAAATAAAATACATTTAAATTAAATCCCGGTGAATTCTTTTCCAAATGAACGAAAGAGAGCGTATCGAAATAAGGAGAAACCAGGACGTCGGTGACGGTGGAGTTCAGGAATTTAATTGCGGCGTTGTTTGAAAACCAAAGCATTTTTAGATTCCCGATCGGCCTTTTTTAATCCACGTTCGGCAAAAACCAGCGTGGCCGGGAATCCCGATCGTAAGTTTTCGGGGGCGCTTTAAATAGAGCTCTGAAGTTCCCCGCTTCATTTCCTGCGCTCAATCAGGCCGGCACCCGGGAGAGGGGGGATTTAAGGTCCGGGGAACGGATCCCGGCCAGAAAGAGCCTTTAATAAAAGCCAAAAAGGACCAGATACAAGTTGATTAATTCGCCGAAGAATAATAAAGTCGTCGCAGATCCGCGGGGAGCTGTAAGGTCTTATTTTCTTTTCTCATAACGGGGATTAAGTACAAATATCCCGGCGCCTGGTATTAACTCCTGGCAGGATTGCTCTGCGTCGGGATGAGTTTTCGCCGCCCGTCCTCGGTAATGACGTCCCACAAGCCGATTCCATCGCGGGGCCGAACCCGATCGGGGCTTTAAATGCCGTCGCCGTGTTTACCGGAGCTCCGGTCTTCGCCGCCGTCTCTCGGATTCCCACTGGGTTCCTTCACGTGTGGAGTCTCCATGTATCTACATGGGGTTCCTCAGGGTTCCTCCCGCCGTCCAAACACCTGCGGGAGGTTCTACATGTCTGCAACATATTATGATGGATGAATGAATGGATGTTCTTTAAAATTAAACCCGATTCCACTCTGGGTTTGAGAGCGGTTCCTGCAGGTTCCTCCTTCTCAACATCAGGAAGGTTTGCAGATTCCTCACAGAGGATACGGTGCTGATACTCATCCAGGTTCTAGTCATCTCCGGTCCGGACCACTGCACCTCCCTCCTTGCCGGAGCCCCAGCGGTGACCATCAGGCCTCTGGAGCTTCTTCAGAAACCATCATCCCGCCTGGTGTTCAACACACTCCCACACACTCCCCTTCTTATGTCCCTTCACTGGCTCCATCAAGTTGAAGACCCTGGTCTCGCCTACCGGTGCTCGCTTATCTCCAGGATGTGGTCCAGCCACGCGTCCCTTCCCGTCCCCTCAGATCCGCCACCTCCGAGCGACCGTCCACCCCGTCACTCCGAGCCCCCGGATGCCGATCCAACCGGTCTCGGCTCTTCTCGGCTCTTCTCGGCTCTTCTCGGCTCCTCGGCGGTGGAGCGAACTCCAAAAAAAGATCATGACGGCAAGGTTGCTGCCCATCTTTCACTGAAAACATACCAAGCACTACCTTACTAATCGCTCTCAGCTCCCAACCCCCACGCCAAAAACGAAACAAAAAAAACGATAAAATGAATGTATGTACGTAAACGGTTCTGAAAGGGCTACTCGGTTGACTGGTCACCTCTGACTCCCAACGACTGGTACTTCGGATCTTGTAAGTCGCTTTTGGATAAAAGCGTCTACAAATGACTGGAATGTAACGTCATTACTTGAAACTCCGGCACAACAATTTCCTTCGGGATAAATAAAGTTGTTCTTATTCTTATTCTCATGTACAGCCAACGGATGCTCGTCTC
>NC_141287.1:3373362-3525862 GCF_037954325.1 Fistularia commersonii | reverse complement strand
GACCAGGATCTCCTGGAGGAGCGTCGGCGTCTGGAGGTTGATTATCTCGGTGACTAATGCTCTGTCACCGGCAGGCGGCGGGGGCCCCGGTGAGGACCTCAGGTAATGAAGCCTGAACAGGTGCTGAAAGCCCGCTGACATCGGGGGCGGGAGGCGCTGACAAGAATTTCTGATGAATTTCAATTACTGATCTATTAAAGCTAATGAGCTAAATGAGCAGCCAGGATACATTTGCCGGGGAGCCGCAGACGAGACGTGCACGTGCGGCGGAGGGTTCTCCCGCTCTGCCACGGTTTGATAAGATTCCCGCTGGCGAGGGGAGCGATGCTAAGGCGCCCCCTGCTGGAGCCGCCGCCGCCGCCGCCGCCGCCGCCGCCTGGTTCCCTGACATGTATCTCCACCTGCTGGACCTTCTGGAGAACGTCCATGCATATTCACGCGTGCACTAAAATACAGCTCAAGTCACTGTTGAACAAGATCTCGCCGCCTTCCTCGGTGCCGCAGCCGCTTCGGAGGAGATCCAAGATGGCGGTTTTCGTCTCGGCGGCGAAGGCGTCCTGGAAGCTGTCTCTGGCCGTCATGAAGCCGAGCAGGCGTTCTCCTCCGGCGCTCCCCCGCCGGAAGCACTCGGTGACGGGGAAGGCGTTGCGGACGAGGTGGTGGTCGTGCTTCAGGCCCAGTCGCCGCAGGCAGGCCAGGACCTCCCGGGACGAACGGTATTCTGGGATGGATTCGGTGCGGAGCTCCTCTTTGAACGTGTTCCACAGGGTGTCCCAGCCGCCGCCGGCTGCAGCGGGCGCCAAATGTGCGTTATTAGCCTCGCAGATGATATTTGTTGATTTTGTGGAGCAGCTGGAGGTTTTTAAAATAGGTTTACATTTGGGTTCTTGTCCGTTTTTGTCCAGATGTTTCAAGAAAGAGCTTTTAAAGCTCTGTTCGGCACAGAGTCTGAACATTGGGACATTTTTGTGTCGCGATCGGTCTGGAATTCTTCTTCTTTCGGCTTTTCCCTTCAGGTGTCGCCACAGCAGGGCAACTTTCTCCATCTAACCCTATTCTCTGGATCCTCCTCTCACACCAACTACCTTCATATCTTCTCTTACTACGTCCATAAATCTTCTCTTTGGTCTTCCACAAGTCTTCTTGCCTGGCAGCTTCACCTTCAGCAACCTTCTACCCAAATCTTCACCATGGTTTGGACATGAACACTCCTTTGTTCATGTCCAGAACATCTCAATCATCACTTTGCTCGGTCATACATGTCCTGCACCCCTATGACAGATTCTTCTTCTTCTTTCGGCTTTTCCCTTCAGGTGTCGCCACAGCAAGTCAACCTTCTCCATCTAACCCTATTCTCTGGATCCTCCTCTCTCACACCAACTACCTTCATATCTTCTCTCACTACGTCCATAAACCTTCTCTTTGGTCTTCCTCCAGACCTCCTGCCTGGCAGCTCCAATTCCAGCATCCGTCTACCAATATATTCTCTATCCCTCCTCTGTCCATGACCCAACCATCTCAGTCTGGCTTCTCTGACCTTCTCTCCAGAACATCTAACATGTGCTGTTCCTCTGATAGACTCATTCCTGATCCTCTCCATCCTGGTCACTCCCAAAGAGAACCTCAACATCTTCATCTCTGCAACCTCTAGTTCCGCCTGCTGTCTTTTGGTCATTGGAACAGTTTCTAGTCCAAACATCATCGCTGGTCTCACCACTGTCTTGTACACCTTTCCTTTTATTCTGGCTGATGTTCTTCTATCTCTTGGTACCCCTGACACTTTTCTCCACCCATTCCAACCTGCTTGGACCGTCTCTTCACCTCTTCTCCACACTCTCCTACGCTCTGGACTGTTGACCCCAAGTACCTGAAATCCTCCATCTTCTTGATCTCCACTCCCTGTAGCCTCACCGTTCCACCCGAGTTCCTCTCATTCACACACATATATTCTGTCTTGCTGCGACTCACTTTCATTACCTGAAATCCTCCAGCTTCTTGATCTCGCGATCGGTCTGGAATTAAAGTTATAAATCAGACGTCAGCCGTGTCGAGCTGCCCCCGGGAGGATGGAGTTCATAAATCCGCCAAAATACACGATTTTAACGGTTTCTCAGTAAACCGCTACTTCAGTTGACTCGCTATTTGCAAACCTCTACCATAACTACGCTTCCATCTGCGCTACACAATTTCAGAGCTTTCCCTTTTTATTTGGAGGTGACCAGAAAAGTGCAGGTCAGAAGAAGGAATCCTCTCACAGCCAGACATCATTACGTTGAAAACACAGCGAGATATATTTGGATAAAAGTGATGCTCCGGCACAGAAGGGCCTTTTTTAGGACATTATTGAGTGTTTCTAAGAGGACTTGAGTTTGAGACTTCACGTCTTTGCTTCCAAAGAGCCGTCAAGTGAGGAAGACCAGAACCTCATACCTGTTTCCATGATGATCATCAGCCTGCCGTTGGTCTTCAGGAGGCTGTGGTAGAACCTGATGGTCTCCTCCAGGTCGTCCACGTAGTAGAGCATCTGGAACCGAGCGTTCCGAGGTTCATCTCCAGAGAACTTCACCTCTGGAAGTTCATGGCGTCACTCTTCTCCACGTACCTGGATCATGTTGATGAAGTCGAAGGTCTTGTGGAGACCTTCTGCTCCGACCGAGGCCTGGTACTCCTCGCTGGACATGATGTGCCACATGAAGGGGGTCTTCTGGAGGCGGGGCTTCTCTGCCACCAAGGCTGTGGAAACACAATCTTCTAGCTGACCGTGTGTGTGTGTGTGTGTGTGTGTGTGTGTGTGTGTGTGTGTGTGTGTGTGTGTGTGTGTGTGTGTGTGCGTATGTGCCTCTGAAGCTCTTGGTCAGTCCCACGCTGCCCTCCACGATGTCCACGGTGACGCTGACGGACGGAAGTGTCTCCTGCAGCATGGAGAGCATCTGGACGTCCAGCTGGCCTGGAATGGAGCAGAAAGGTCTCACCCTCTCAGAAGGTTCCAGAGCAACGGCGAGGTGGAGATACGCAACCAAGCAGGTTGGAATGGATGGAAAGAGCAGGATCAGCCAGAAGGAAAGGAAAGATGGAGAAGATGGAGGTGAAGAGCAGCCACGGTGTCTGGTTTGGAGACACTGAGGAGGCAGAAGGCAGAGCTGGAGATGGACGATGGAGAAGATCAGGAAGGGGTCCATCAGAGGAGGAACACCAAAGAAGTGGTTCATGGATGGAGGGGGAGGACGGGGAGGTAGGAGAGGCTTAGATGGAGGCAGATGATTGGCTGTGGAGCAGCCCATGTGGGAGGAGAGGAAGAAGAGGACCACGTACCTCCACCGCTTCCAACACCCAGGAGATCCAGGCTGCTTTTACCTTCTCCGATCCTGCGTCGACAAACAAGGGGTCACTGTGGAGCGAGAAGCTGAAAGGCGTGAGGAACAAGGCGTGACGATTGGGTTCTCGATTAAATCCCGGACAACGGACGAATATACCTCCCGACCTTCAGGAGAAACAGCCACACCGCAGACAGAAGCATACGTGTCTACTGTCCGATCACCTCCAAGGTTCCAGGACTGCTCCTGCCAATGTTCCTGCATGCCGAACCTCAACTTTTGTGCGATCTCCATACCTTTGGAACTCCCCTGGCAGGATGTTCTGCAGGCTCTGGATGATGGCCTGGTGCTCGCCCGAATGCTCTAAGAAGAAGTCGTAGCTCTGGATGACATCGCCCTCGTAGCACGTTCGTCTCGCTGTGCCGGCCATGGTCCTGGAATGGAGTCCCGGTGAAGATCGAGGTGGAGATCTGAGTGATAGTGAGAAGCGCCAGATAGAGCTCGAACCCTTGGCGGCAGAAGCTCCGCCTCCACGGAGCTTCTTGCATAACTGGAGGTTGAACTTTGCCTCGGTCGCACCGTGACCTCTTGAAACTGGGCCATCGGAAGCTTCAAAGTGCCGCAGAACCAACTTCTCCAAACCCCTCCGGCTGCCAGGAGCGCCACGTTCTCCTCGCGGTGGTCCAGGTGCTCCTGGCCTCGTTTCTTCTGAGAAACAAGGTAGTTCTTCAGCTTGATCTGAATCAGTATCTTCATGTGAGGGAACGTTCTCAGTCTTCCAGCTCCTGGTCAATCGTGGCAGCTGAGCTTAGCTTCTCTATCGTCGTCCAGCCTCGTCACTGAGGCTCCAAGGTTTGATGACCCCAGACCAGGAGGAACCAGGAGGAACTTCTCACGTGTCAGCTGTATGTGGAGCTCCAACCCTCCGATCACAAGGTTGGTTGTTCTATCGCAGTTGAAGGTGTTCAGTGACCTTGGAGATGCCGGAGGTGCCTCGGTTAGAGATGCTGGACGTTCCTCAGCGCAGTGAGAAGACCCTGGAGGTTTCTCAGTGCAGTGAGATGTCGGAGATGTTACACCTTTTCCCCTCAAGATGGCAGCAGCGCTCCAGCTGTCCTCCACCTCTTCAGCAGGTTTGGAACCCCACTGAGACCACCTACCAGGACCCCCAGCTCCTTCTCCAGGCCCACCAGGAGAAACAGTGGACCAGTGATTTCTAATGAATGATGAAGAGCTCCATGAGCAGAGGAAGCTGCCTCCTCCGGCGAGGAGAACAAATCATTGATTTCCTCTCATCTGCAATTATTAGCACACACGGAGGCTGGATTCATTTTATTAGCAAAGGTCGAGAAGGTCCCGGCAGGAAGTCGGACCCTGATGTGACACCACCTCAATACTGACCATCAGGAGTTCCTAAGGAGCTTCTCGTGCTCCTCGTTCCTTTCATTGTCACGAAGCTGCTGACCTCGTGCAACCGTGCACCCTCTCGGCCGACGTCTGGACCACGTAGGGTCTCCAGTGAACCTCCAGCATGTGGAACCCGGAGGAACCCCACACAGACATGGGGAGAACATGGGAGACCCAAC
Organism: Fistularia commersonii; assembly: GCF_037954325.1. Classification (NCBI taxonomy): domain Eukaryota; kingdom Metazoa; phylum Chordata; class Actinopteri; order Syngnathiformes; family Fistulariidae; genus Fistularia; species Fistularia commersonii. The sequence continues at coordinate 3,520,962 of NC_141287.1, read as the reverse complement.
ACAGGATTGAAGCAAGAACCTCGTCTGGTCAGACGGTGGACAATCACAAGACGGTTCGGAGAAAGACGGTTTCACGGTCGGCTTTGTCAACACAAAACAAATACGGACTTAGTAAAGAAGCGTCTGGTTGGGGTCGTGCCGAAGCGAAGACCTCCAGGAACCAAAGATCTGCCCGGCGACGTGAGCGGCGTCTATCCGAGGGCGTCCATGACGATCACCTCCAGGTCGTTGTTGAAGATCACCCTGCCGTCGTAATCCAGCGCGCAGTCCGGATGCCGCAGCAGCTCCAGGACGCCGGCCTTCAGCTCGGGCGGCGCCACGGCGCTGAAGTCCAGAACCTCGGTGAGGAAATCCAGCAGCAGCTCCCCTTTGTGGTCCCCCGGTGAGAAGCACTCGGTGATGTCCATCTTAGACGGCAGCAAGAAGCTCTGGTAGCAGATGTCCTCGGAGTCCAGGAAGCTCTTGATGTCTGCGGTGGTGACACACTGACTGATATCTGGGGAGCAGAGCTGGCTTCTGAAGGTCCGCCACAGCTTCCCCCAGCCACTCTGACCTACAGAGAAGAAAGTGGGGAAACAGAAGACCTCCGGTTTGCCGCAAGGAGATGTTCTCGTGTGGACCGGCGCAGACACGATGGTGACTCTGGAGAAGCATAGGAGGTCTGGGAACATCTAAACTTCCCGCTTCTCCTCGGTCACCTCCCAGCCTGACCTCCATGGACGGGTAGCTTCTGAAACCTGCGTGTATGAGAGGACGGAAGGGCGGAGGTAGGTGGAACCCTCGTCCTGGAGGTCCAAACCGGCATCAAGCTGTGACTTCAGCTTCATGAATCGATGAGGAACCATGTTTTTGTTGGACGCCTGGGAGTATGGATACCCGTCTCAGAGCTACTGCCTTCATACGCCCGGGAGAACCCGACAAATCTGTCGCATCGACTCAACGTGCTCAGCCTCGTTCTTACCGGAGGACCTTCTGCGGCGCAGAGAACCTCCTCAGGAACCAGGCTGTTCCTCGGTGCAGAGGAACCAGGGTCCATGGACCTCGGCTCCCAGAACCATCTCAGCTCCCACTCCCGGACAGGGACCTTTTAGCGTTCCATGGGAACTCAGACGTGCTTGGCGACTGGTGGAGCTCATAAGTCGGATACTTCCTGCGGAGCGCCATTTTTAAAACCATGGTGGTCACAGGTCAGATGTTGTTCAGACCAAATGGACAGAAGCAGCGAGAGATGGAGCAACGAGGAGGTCCAAGCTCTTCTAGCCTGCTCCTCTCCGGATGGGACCAGAATAAGAGTAGTTGGCTAACGGCTAACAGGGTTCTTCACGAGGCGATGCAGTGCAGGGAGAAGATAAGAACACTCCAACCATCTGATAGTCCATGGTTATTATTCCATGAATGCTTCTACATGCACAGACAAGTCCATGGTGTTCCTCCTCTTCTTCTTTGGTTTGGAGCTGAAGGTCACCCTGGTCCCTGCCGTGGTCCCTCACTGCCTGTGGGAATACTAGGCTAAAAGGGAGTGCTAGGCTACTTCCTGGAACCTGATTGGAGCTGGATACTTCTTGGCACTGATCTGCCTGAACCGCTCATGTTTCTGAAACGTTTGCATTGAACACTTTGATCGGACCTTCTCCCGAGTTCAGGTTCCGATCAGGCGTCACTTTTACTTCTTTTATGGATATTCAAGCTATTACTGCATCAGTTCAGCGATTAGCGTGTAGCCGTTAGCGCCTCATGTATCAGTAGCGACAGACGATAAGCACATTCAGCAGCTTCCTGCCTAAAAGGAAGTGATTCTTGGTACCTTTAGCAGAATTCATGACATATTTTTGAAGGTTCAGCCGGTTCCTCGCTGATTTTTACGTTATTTACAAAGATTTTCTGGCGTTTCGGTGACATTATGGCTTTTTATGCCAAAACTTTGGAGGTTCGAGTCGGCCAAATCCGCTGATGTCAACTGACAGTTCCTTCTGCGTCCTAATCTGGGGTTTCATGGTAACTTACCGGACACCAGGATGAGGAGCAGCTTGCCATGCTTGTCCAGGAGACTCTGGAAGAAGCTGATGGTCGCTCCGGGGTCCTTCACGTAGTACAGCATCTGCAGAGTCCAGAAGAAGGTGAGCCGGATCGTCGATCCATGAAGCTCCCCGGGTTCCTGACTCACCTGGATCATGTGGATGAAGTCGGCCTTCTTGGTCCCGCCGCTTCTTTTCCAGTGCTCTTCAAACCCAGAGGCCGTCATCTTGTTCCAGTTGAACGTCACATGATCCAGATCGGGTTTCTGCGCCACCAAAACTGCGGTGACAGGAAATCACGCATTTGACACCTTGATTCGAGCGGCGAACCCGACCGCCGTCCCGTCTCTGCCGATTGGTCCGCAACATCTGAACCCCCGAAACATCTAAACCCAACAAATGGACTCCATGCCTTCTCACGCTTGCTTTTCGCACATTTTTTCTTCGCTTCTGCCGCGAACGGACGCCTTCCCGTCCTCAGCGGACGCATCTCCTCTGAAGATCCTTGAATTCCAGTCGACACATATTTTAAACTTCTAATTTCGGTCCAGTATAAATTAGAAATATGCTGCGCCAACCTGTGGAAATATTTGTACCGTCATTTCCGGACGATAAGCCGCCGCTTTTTCCACACGCTTTGAACAACCACGTGTGGCTAATTAATGGATTTTTTGGGGGCCGACAAGCTTCAGGACGCCAAAACGTTTCGTCTCGTCACAGTCGGACCCATGAAACGACCGTGAAATTCTGAGGTTGTTCAATTCTAACGCAGAAGAAGACGACTTTAATGGATTTAGCGAGCGGGCGAAGGCCAAGATGGCGATCAGCTGTAGGACGAAGAAGGATGGACTTTTACACGTATGCATACATACAGGTCCAAATGTATGGTTGGAGTTAAATGCAGGTAGAACTTCCACTGATATTGTCGAAACAGGAAGTAGGAGGTGGTACCAGGAAGTACCAGGAAGTCCAAAAACCCGCAGAGAAGGTGGAGTTTGGTATCTCACAGCTGACTCTAACCTCTGTAGCTGTGCAGCTGCTGGCCGCTGGGTTCCACCACCTCGTTCTCCACCGTCGCTCCAGGGTGCTTCAGGCGGAGCTGGGCGAGCATCTCCAGGTCCATCTCACCTGCAGGAGGCAGACGTTCAACCGATCACCTTCTCATGCACACGTCATGGAGACGTACGACCGTTCTCTCATCTGGACCATGCAGGGTCTCGTTTGGAGGAACCCGGAGAACCCTGAGGAACCGCATGAGGAGAACAAGGGGAGAACATGGAGACCGGACACAGGAAGAGCTCCGGTGGGAATCCAAATGGGGACCTTCTCTCTGGCGGTTCTTCTCCGCTGATCCAAGGTCTCCGTGCGGTGGTTTCTACGACCTCCCTTGCAGAACATCTAACCTCAGCGAGAGCGTCTGATTGGACGAAGATGAAATCCGGAAAAACGCCACCCCCGGTGGAAGTCGTTCACCCCTTCGCGCTCTGAGGACCAGGTTCTGAACGGAGTCGCCTGCAGACGAGGACCTTCATGCTTCCATCCATCTGAGGATCGATTCTCCACGAGGAGGTCATTTCATCCAAGTGGAAGCTTTCGAGCTGCCGGACGCGGAACGAGAACGTTGAAACGGAGAGGATGAGGAGCACGAGTGCTTCGTCCTCCTGATGGATCAGAACCAGACCTTCTGGAAGGGTCCGTGGGGTTCATGGGGTTCATGAATGTGGGACGCTGAGGATTCACATTCACTGCTTCCGCCAAAAAACACACGGACGTGTCAGGAAGGCGACGCGAGTCCCGGCGCGTCTTCTCACCGTCGCCGCTTCCAACGCCGATGACTCTGAGCCGGGACTTTCCTTCTCCGATGCTGGAGGGGAGGAGAAGAAAAAGACCAGATGGAGAACATATTCCACATCCTGAGTGAAGTGTGTGTGTGTGTGTGTGTTTATCCCACTAGTACTCAGGACCAGGAATGGACCATCGCCCTGGTCCTCCTAGACCAGTGATTCCTAACCATAGGGTCGCGGCTCAAACTTGGGTCCCCGAGCGCCACCTAGTGGGCCGGGAAAAAAAATCTGTTTTGTACGTGTGGGCTGGAAACAAACAAGATGGAGGAATATTTAAAAAGAAAAAATGAAGACGACCCCCCCCGCCAAAAAGTAAATTTTTGCGCAAGTACAACCCCGACTTCATGAAGTACGGCTCGGTAAACGGAGGCAGCGCCCGGTGTGCGGAGTGTGTGTTAACGCCGGCTAACGAAGCACTTAAAACGTCAAAACTACGGCGGCACCTGGAGACCGAGCATCCGACGCTTGTGGGAAAGCCGGAGGAATTTATCAAGAGAAAAGAAGACGGGCTGCAGATGCAGAAAAGATGGATGGTGTCACTGACTGGCAACTCTAAACGTGCACTGAAAGCTAGCTAGCTAGCTCGTAAACTGTAAGTGGATTTAGTTTATGGAATTGAATACAAATCAAACCAAGGGTGAGATAATTATAAACCTATACAGTGTATATATATTAAATAATACACATTAAATAATATAATTAATAATAATAAATAATATATATGAAAATTATATTTAATGGGCCACTCTGTACTGAAAAAAATGGGCCTCAGGGTCAGAAAGGTTAAGAACCTCTGGTATAGATCAATTAATGTAATTTATGTAATTACATTATGACCATGTCATTTATATTTTATTGTATTTCTTATTCTCCATCCTTCCTACTATTATCTATTACCGTTATGTTTTTGCTTGAAACTCTGGCACAACAATTTCCTTCGGGATAAATAAAGTTGTTCTCATCTCATCTCATCTCAAAGTCAAATACAAGGAGGGCCAAAAAAACAAATTTTTTCCAAGCCGAGCGCCGGATTGATTCTGTGTTTATTAAAACATACTGAACTGACCGAAAGTAGCCTATTGAACCAAGAACTAAATACATAAATGAAATCGGATGCATTATAAACTGAAAATGCAGTATCGTGCTGCTCTATGATCATATCAGTTACTGCTTTCAAAGAGTAAAATGAGAAAATAAAAATAAATAAATCAAATCAGTTGTATTCTTTCTGATGGCTCCAATCTGAAATTAGTCCATTCACTGAAAAATTAATCCATTAATTGAAAAATAAATCCATTCACTGAAAAATAAATATAAAAAAATCAATAAATTAAAACACAAAAATCTATGGCATTCAGACAAAACAATACTTTTTTCAAAGAAAAATCACACGTCTTGTAGAAAAATATGTAAAAATTGAACTGAATTAAAAACTAAAAATACGTTCATGCTCAGTGATGATCACTTGATACTTGGTGGCGTCTCATCTTTTGTACAAGTTCTTCCATGTTCAGGATCAGGCTCTTAGATGAGGAAATCGTTGAGTGATGTTTTGTTTAGCTTCACAAAAAAAGAGGACAGTTGTTCACATATGTATGTTCTGCCAAACATAGTGTGTCTGAGCAGCTCGGATGCACAGCTGGAGTATTTATGTCGGGGATGAAACCTGCAAACTCAGCACACACACACTCATATTTATCCTAGTGTGGACTAGCAATACCTTCTGCTCGCTCTGAGCGATCTCAGGCAAAACCTGTTCTCAGTTCTACTACCTCAGTGGTGGAACAAACTTCCGGAAGCAACGAGACCAGCATCATCTCTCTCAACCTTCAAGAAACAGGTAAAAACTGTTCTCTTTCAGGACTTTTTACTGCGCTGATGCCCCAGATCAGGTTAGGAACCAAGTTAGGCTATGCAGTGTGTGTGTACGTTTGTGTATGTCTGTCAAAAAAAAACAAAAAAACAACTCACTAACCCAAGCTTACTGTTCTGTATATTTCCTGTGCATCTTGACTTTGCAAGTGTATTTGCAGTCCTTATGTCCTCTATTGTAAGTCGCTTTGGATAAAAGCGTCTGCCAAATGTAATGTAATGTGATGTAATGTGTCATTGCACTGGAGCTCAATCAACTCCATCTGTAGGTCTGGTGGCGTCTTTTCCACCTCAACCGCAAAAGAATCGCCGAGCAGCGCGAACCTGCTTTTTTGGGCTTCAAGTATGTCGATTATATCTGCAAACTGCACTCGGGGGGAACATGGCGGCTTCTCTTCCATCGCCTGGCAGCTGGAAAGAGGCTCGAGTTTTCTATCTGCATCTGCAGACAAACTTTCTCCACATAAAAGACACACAGGTTTGCCTTTTACCTCCGTGAACATGAACTCTGCCTTCCACCTGCCTTGAAACCCCCTCTTCTCAGCGTGAACCTCCTGCATGTGTTTGGACTGTGGCAGGAACCCGGAGAACCCTGAGGAGACTCCACATAGAAACCCAACCAGGGGACCTTCTTGCTGTAAGGAGCTTCTGCTCCAAACCTCTGCTTCCAGAGGGAACGGACTCTCCTATAACGCCTCCATGTTTGAGTTTGGTTCTGTTTACATCCCGTGACGTCTTTCCAGAGTCTTCTCAGGAAGCCTCCGAGGCGTGGCCTTCAGCTCCTGGCCATGAACCATAAAGGACAGAACGGGAATCCTGTTTACCAGGATCATCCAGCACTGATTGAGCTTGAAGGTACCTTCAGCTTCGGAACGGTTGGAAGATGGAGGCTTCATTGGTTTATCATTCATTTTATCTGTGTTGTGAACTGAAGATGGACTGTGCCCACTGACGTGGTCTGGTCCAGAAGGTGAGGGTCATCTGTCAATCATTCCCCGCTTCCACCTCCACTCCAGAACCTCAAGGTCCACCCATGGAGAGCTGGCTAATCATCAACAGGAGAACCTTCCCCGTTAGCGTACCCATGCTAACTTCCTGTGTCTGAGGAAGTATTTCTATTCAAACCCTTACTTAATATAATATTCTAATATAAGCTGACTGCATGTGTGTGTGTGTGTGTGTGTGTGTGTGTGTGTACCTGGACAGGATGTCGGGCAGGATGTTGTGGATGAAGTCCTTCATGCACTGGTGCTCCGAGGAACGCTCCAGGAACAGGTGGAAGGACTCCTGGTAGCGGTCGTCGTCGGTAACCAGACTCTTCATTGGAAAAGCCATGTTTCCACGGCAACCTGCGGCGTGGAGACACAACCCTGTGAGCAAGAGTCTCCCGCCTGTAACCTCGTCGGCCATGTTTGTAGTTCCAGCCAGACACCAAATCTTCCCACCTCACCTGCGGGAATGACTTCTAACAGCAAAAAGCGCTTCAAACATCAACACATTTAAATCTCTGATCAAATAAACAGCTTATCTAAAGTCCAACAACTCCATAAACCCAGTAAATGTAATGCTTTAATTCATTATATCACAATGTTACCTGTTATTACATACTTATTGTGTTATTACACAGCTATTACACAGTTATTACTGTCGCTGCTTCTATACCCCCCCCCCCACACACACACACCGTCTGCAGCGACGATTAAACCACGTGTTCATTTGCGTGTTTATTGATAAATTCGCGTGCACCGTGTGCGCGGAAGGACGTTTGCAGGAAGCGACCGGGACTCCGAACGGCGGCGGGAGGAGGAGGACGGCGGGGTTCGCACTCACACCACGGGCGGCGGCTGCCGGTGCGTCCGGGAGGAAGAAGAGGAGCGGGAGAAAAGATTTAAATGTAAAAATCAAAATAGTGCAAACAGAAAGTGACTGTGACCCGAGAAGGTGTTTCTGCAGAAGCACCTCCTCCTTCAGAGAGGAGGTTCTCTCACATACCGGAAGTACGTCGATGACCGAGCGGTGACATCAGCAATGGCTTCAACCGGTCATAAATTAAAGAAACAAACAACTAAATAAATATATTTTAGTTTTGTTATTAATTTATAGTGTTTCTTTGAGCCAGATAGACACCCGACCACCTTGTCCGTCAAGCATCTGGACAGCCTCCAGTGAAGCTCCTGCACTTGGCCAATTGGAGGAACCCCATGGGACACGAGGAGAAGACCGACGAGGAGGTTCCGGAATAATCTGTGCATGACTGGAAACCTCCAGGTTTCAGCAGAGGAATCACCGGCGAAGTGAGATCAGAATGTGCCTCCTGGAGGAGCAGCTGTTCTTCTGCCTTCCTCAGGACACCGCAGAAGCCCAGCCATGTTGCATCATCCGTCCGTCCTCAGGCGCTTCCAGGCTCGAGTTGTGCCGCCTTGCAAAACCCTTCTAATTAATTACACCGGCTTGCACCATTTTATCCTTCAAATGGAAGCCGTTGTCCTCCTAGCGTCCCGCGCACCTTCACGTCCGCCCTGCACCCTGGAGGCTCCTCAACCCGTCTTGACGTCCATCATTCCTGATACGGGTGAAGGTGCGAGGGAGAGTCTCAGGAGGCGTCGCCGCTCGCATCAAACGCAGCCTCTCGCGTTCGAGTAGAAATGCTGAGAAAAGGAGCGTTTTTCTTTCGGCAGAGTCCAAATCTTGCACTTTTCTTTGGGTCTATAATTCATGCTAGTGGACGTGTCCGGTGTCTGGCGGACTCTGGCAGGGAACCACACCACCAGAGCTGGATTTAGATCGAGTCTCTTTATTTCTGACCAATTCTCGGGGTTTCGCTGGGTCGGGTGAAGGATCGCAATTCTCCGGCGCCCCGTGGAGCCGGCCTGGGTGGAACTGCCAGATTAGTTAGGGGTCCAGAATCCGCCGAGCCGGAACCCAGGACCTCTCCTCCGGGCCGTAGCCCTCCCAGTCCACCAGATATTGCAGCCCCCTACCTCGGCGGTGAACGTCCAGGAGGCTGGAGACTGGAAACAGGATCGCCATCCAGAAAACGGGGAGGAGGGGGATTGGGAACGGGAGGGGCCAGCGGATCCGCGGACCTGGGAAACGTGAGGTGGATCTTTAGTGAAGCCGGGAGTCAGAGACGGATTGATAATTGAGGTGATTTCGAACAGGCCAATGAATCGCGGGGAAAGTTTTTTTGGGGGAGGCCTTCAGAGGAAGGTCCCGGGTTGAGAGCCAAACCTTGTGACCGGGGGCGTAGATCGGCGGCGGTTAGCCTGTGTCCGAGTTCGCCGGGAAGCACGGAGGAGGGCGGCGCGTGCCTGACGCCAGGTCCGAACGCACCTGCGGAGACGGAAGCCGATCGAGGGGCCGCGATCTCTCGTCAGTCTTCGGGAAACAAGGGAGGCCGGTAGCCATACGCGCAATGAAACGGCGAGAGCTGGGTAGCGGCGCTGGGGAGGGTGTCGTGCACGTACTCCACCCGGGGAAGGGGGTCACTCCAGGAGCCGGGGTTTCTCCAGGTGACGCAGCGGAGGGCCGCCTCCACCTCCTGGTTCAGCCGCTCCGTCTGACCGTTACTTTGGGGGTGGAATCCGGGCGACAAGCTGACTTCGGCCCCAATAGCTAAACAAAAGGCCTTCCAAACGCGGGACGTGAACTGAGGACCTCTATCGGAAACCATGTCTACGGGGATGCCATGAGCGCGGAAAACGTGCGAGACTAATAATTTAGCGGTGTCTAGTGTGGAGGGAAGTGGAATGAGGTGCGCGAATTTAGAAAAACGATCAATAATGGACAGGATAACTGTGTGTCCCTTAGAGGGGGGTAAACCAGTAACAAAATCTAAAGCAACGTGGGACCAAGGTCGCCGGGGAATCGGGAGGGGCAGTAACCACCCTGAGGTAGGTGGGGTGGAGGACTTGTTCTGAGCACAGACGGAGCAGGCTGAGACGTACCGGCGGCAGTCACGGGACATGGAGGGCCACCAGAATCTCCGCTGCGCCACCTTCAGAGTTCTGTACCTCCCTGGGTGGCACCATAGCTGGCTGGAGTGGGCCCACCGGAGGGCGTCGGCCCGGGCTGTCTCCGGGACGAACGTCGTCCCCGGGGGCCCGGCCTCCGGAAATACCTGGTTCCTGTCGGACCGCGGCCTCTACATCCCAGACTCCGCCGGCCAGGTGGCACGGAGACAGGATGGGCTCGGGTGACTCGGAACCCTCCTCTTTAGAGTGGAGACGGGACACGGCATCAGGCTTAATGTTTCGATCACCTGGTCGGTATGACAAGGAAAAATTGAAGGGATTGAAAAAGAGTGCCCACCTGGCCTGTCTGGGGTTCAATCTTTTGTCGGTCCGCAGGTTCCGGTGGTTGGTCCAGACCAGGAACGGCATCTCCGCCCCCTCCGGCCAGTGTCTCCAGCTTGACGGCCAGCAGCTCCCTGTTTCCCACATCATAGTTCCGCTCGGCCGGCGACAGCTTCTTTGAAAAGAAGGCACAGGGATGGAGCTTGTTGTCCCCGTCGGAGCGCTGAGACAACACCGCCCCACTCCGGTATCCGAGGCGTCGACCTCCACGATAAACTGACGTGAGGCGTCGGGTTGAGCGAGGATCGGGGCGGTGGTGAGCTGGGTCTTGAGGGTCAGGAATGCGTTGCGGGCAGCCGGGGTCCACGAGAAGCGAATCTTGCTGGAGGTGAGTGTGGTGAGGGGTGCTGCAGAAATTTGCGAAGCCCAGGAACCGCTGCAGCTGCTTGCGGTCCTCGGGCTCCGGCCAACCCGCCACCGCCGCCATCTTGGAGGGGTCCATCCCGATCTCCCCCGCAGCGACGATATAACCCAAGGAGGACACCGATGGCACGTGGAAGCACACTTCACCGCCTTTACGAAAAGGTGGTTCTCTAGAAGGCGCTCCAACAACCGTCTCAGGTGTCGCCGGTGCTCCTCCTCGCCGCGGGAGAAGATCAGGATGTCGAGGTAAACAAAAAGGCCCAAGAAGTCCCGAAGGACGTCATTGACAAGATGCTGGAAGACGGCGGGGGCGCTGGTTAAGCCAAAGGGCATTACTAGATATTCAAAATGCCCCAGGGGTGTATTAAAGGCTGTCTTCCATTCATCTCCCTCCCTGATTCTAACTAAATGATGCGCGTTTCTTGGATCCAATTTAGTGAAGATCTGGGCCCCATGGAGGGGGTAAAGGCCGAATCGATAAGGGGAAGTGGGTACCTGTTCCGGATGGTGATCCTGTTCAGACCCCGGTAGTCCACGCAGGGTCTGAGGCCCCCATCCTTCTTCCCCATGAAGAAGAACCCCAGCCTGGCCGGGGAGGAGGATGGTCGGATCCAGCCCGCCGCCAGGGAATCTCTAATATACCCTTCCATGGCGGTCCTCTCGGGTCTTGACAGGTTATAAAGTCGACCTCTGGGTAGAACTGAGTCCTGCTGTAGGTCTATGGCGTTACACACGTTACATGACCTGATGTGCTCCAGGTTCGGATCTTACCGGCAGCCCAGTCGATGCGGGGATTGTGTATCTGCAGCCAGGGGAACCCGAGCACCAGGGGGGAGCGAAGTCCCGACAGGATGGCGAAGGAGATTGACTCTGAATGGTTACCTGAAATCCGGATGCCGACTGGGACGGTCTGGCGCTGAACCTGGGCCAGCCGGCGGTTGTTCAGGGACACGGCGCAGCGGTCGGACGGCTGTGGTGGGGATGAGGAGCTCTTTAACCAGGGCCTCGTCTATGAAGTAGCCCTCTGCTCCAGAGTCTACCAGTGCCGTGGCGCTGGTACGTGCCCCACTCCAGGGAGGCCGGCACTCGTAGGTGAGTCAGCGGGGAGGAGATCACCGTACGGCTCACCAGGACCCCCCGTCCCTGGCGGCCCCGGCTTTTCCCTTCCTGGCCGGGCAGGTGGCGGCGTAGTGGCCCACCTCACCGCAGTAGAGGCAGGCGTTCCGGCGCCACCGGGCAGTCTTCTCCTCAGCGGTGAGGCTCGCTCAGCCAGCTGCATGGGCTCCTCTCCCGATGCAGCGGGACTCAGGCCGAGGGCAAAGGACGGGCACGGTCCGGAGGGGAACCCTGGGTCCTCCTCTCCCGCCGTCGCTCGCGGAGACGATGGTCTATTCGGATGGCGAGGTCGACCAGGGCATGCGGGTCCGGTGGTTCATCCCTCGCTGCCAGCTGGTCCTTCAGCTCCTCGTCGACCCCCCTCTGGAAGGCGTATCGCAGCGCTGAGTCGTTCCAGTTACACGCCGCCGCCAGGGTCCGGAACGCATATTCGTCCACTCTGTCCCCCTGGGTGAGGTCAGCCAAGCGTCTCGCCGCGTCGTCTCCCTGGAGAGGGTGGTGGAAGACCTCCCTCATCTCCGTGGTGAAGGCGGCATAGGACCGGCACGGCGGTCCGGTCGTCCACCACACCGCCGACCCCCAGCGCACCGACCCCTCCAGAGTATCGCGGGGGATCTGGCACAGGAGGTTCCTTCGCGGGAGGAGGTCGAGGGGCTGGTTCCGATACAGGGGCCGGTGGAGCTGGTGGATTCTGCGGCTGCGACATCTGGGCTAGAATCGAGGAGATCTGGCCCAACTGGGTGTTGATGTTCTCGATCTGGATTTGGTGCGGAGAGGTGGCTAGGTCGCACAGTGTCCTCTCGTGTTGTCCAAGCCTCTGGTCTCGCATGGTCAAGGCTGCTAGCAGATCACCCTCGGGGGGCTGGGATCGGGTCCCGGTGATGGGCTCCCCGGGTCCATACTGGCTGGAGAATTCTGTCACGTAACGGGCGGACTCGGGCAGGGAACCACACCACCAGAGCTGGATTCAGATAGAGTCTCTTTGTTTCTGACCAATTCTCGGGGTTTCGCTGGGTCGGGGTCCGCAGTTCCAGAGGGAACTCTTGCAGGGTCGTGGTCCAGAAGGGCTCTCGCAGGGTCGGGCGGAAGATCGCGATTGTCCGGCGCCAGGCGGAGCGTGCCACCGCTCTTTATGGAGATCCTGATGAGCTGCAGCTGGGCGCTGCTGCAGCTGCAGCTGATCCTTAATTGGGACCTCTCCTCTCGGCTGCCGAGAGGAGATCCTGACACGCGGTGGCCGAAGAGCATTTTCAGTTTACAAAATGAACCGATGCAGTTTTACGCCAGGCAAGAGAGCTGCCCTTTGGCCCCTTCAAGTGCAGCAGTTCATAGGCGTCGAGGGGATGTGGTTCGGCGGCCTCGGGGTCGGGTCTCCGCTTCTTTGCAGACGATGTGGTTCAGTCGGCTTCATCGGACCTGGACCTCCGGCTCCTTGTGGAGGGGTGCGCTGACGGGTGCAAAGAGGCCGGGGTGAGAATCGGCAAAGTGGAGTGCCCGTTACAGGTCTGGGAGGAGATCCTTCCTGCTAGATCAAGTATTGTTCAATCTCTGGAGAGCAAGAGATTGACAAGATTGGCACAAGACTCTGCATAGTTCTGTCGTGGTGAAGAAGGGTCTTAGCTAAAAGGAGAAGCTCTTCAAGTACCAATGGATCTACGTCTCCAACCTCACCTGTGGTCAGGAGTTGTAGGCGGTGACCCAAAGAACCAGATCACGGATACAAGCTGCTGAAAATGAGTTTCCTCCTCGGGGTGTCTGGGGTTCACCCCGGAAATAGGGTGAAGAGCGTAGACCTCCAGGAGGGCCTCAGAGTAGACCCATGGCTCTCAGCTGACCTGGGAAGCAGCTGGAGATTCCCCAGGATGAGTTGGACCAAAGGGGCAGCGAGAGGGAAGTCTTGGCCTCTCTGCTTCGGCTGCCGCCCCCGAGACCCCACTGCAGATAAGTCGTAGAAGATAGATGGATAGATGGAAGAGGTGCTCACTTGAAGAGAAGCTGATGTTGCGCTGTTTGACCCCTGTGCTTTCCCACGGTCTTCACTTCCTTTTCGTTAAGACTGACTTCTTCATGCCTTCATTCCTGAAACATCACCCAAGTGGAAAAGGCAGCCCGGTTTCTTCCTCCCACGGCCTCAAACGGTCAGGTATCTTCATCCACCCAAAGACATCTGTGGAAAATATACAACATGAGGAGACAAGTCAACTAACAGTGCAAGGAGTTCACCGGCAGGATAAACTCACTGGTTTAAAGAGAAGTTATGGTCGATAGTCATCGCCTCCCCTGTCCAAGAGTCGTGGAGAGTCTTGAGTGGCGCCGACCCACTTTCAGAGCAGCATACCGGACTCACTGGACCCCTGCAGACTGCCTACTGACTAAACAGGTCCACCTCGGACGCTGGGGTCGCCACCCTCCACATCATGCGCTCTGTTGCCTACAGCTCAGGTCACCCTCTACAAACTCACCCACAATGTGCTCTGTACTGGCTCCCTGCCTGGCAGACCCCGGTCACTCAGGATAGTAGGACTTTTGGCAGTATCATCCCAAACAGGGTCGCTCCTCAGGGAAGCGTCCCCACCCCCTCCTCAACATCATCCCCTCCCACAAGGACGACACCACAGTGATAGGACGCGTCACCGTAGGACCTCAGGCCGAAGAACTCCCATCATCACCAGACTCCCAAACAGCAAACCATGAACTACCACTAACCTGTGAACTACAACCGCACCCTATTGTGTACCTTTAAACCTGCACACTCACTGGTGATGGTGCACAGCAGTTTGAAACAGCCTTGCCTCACCTAAGAATAGTGATGGACTGTTTACCTTTCCAGTCAGCATGTGTGGAATTAGGACTACCACGGCTGACCCTTAAGAATCGGTAAAGGCCTCGTCAAAATCCAACCATGGCGACTTGATCTCTTGAAGCCTTGAAGACTTTCTCCTGTCACCTTCGGTTCTAGAGGACCTCGGGGAGTTTTAGGTACGTACCTGCCAGGGTTGGGGGCTGGTCCGAGCTGAGCTGGCTCGCAATGTTCTTGAAGGAGTTGTTCTGCAGAAACCAGGCTGAATGGGTCGTTGTGTCGACGTAGGTGTCGGGGGAACAAAACATGCAACTTTAGGGGACTCGTCCGAGTCAGAAACCGGTATGTCCTCCGATCTACATTCTTTACGTTACTTCAGAGGTCGCAGAGATGAAGATAAGAACTAGAGGTCGCAGAGATGAAGATGTTGAGGTTCTCTTTGGGAGTGACCAGGATGGAGAGGATCAGGAATGAGTCTATCAGAGGAACAGCACATGGTAGATGTTTTGGAGAGAAGGTCAGAGAAGCCAGACTGAGATGGTTGGGTCATGGACAGAGGAGGGATCGAGAATATATTGGTAGACGGATGCTGGAATTGGAGCTGCCAGGCAAGAGGTCTGGAGGAAGACCAAAGAGAAGATTTATGGACGTAGTGAGAGAAGATATGAAGGTAGTTGGTGTGAGAGAGGAGGATCCAGAGAATAGGGTTAGATGGAGAAAGTTGACTCGCTGTGGCGACACCTGAAGGGAAAAACCGAAAGAAGAAGAAGAATCTGTCACAGGGGTGCAGGACATGTATGACCGAGACAAAGTGATGATTGAGATGTTTTGGACATGAACAAAGGAGTGTTCATGTCCAAACCATGGTGAAGATCTGGGTAGAAGGGTGCTGAAGGTGAAGCTGCCAGGCATGAGGTCTGGAGGAAGACCAAAGAGAAGATTTATGGACGTAGTGAGAGAAGATATGAAGGTAGTTGGTGTGAGAGAGGAGGATCCAGAGAATAGGGTTAGATGGAGAAAGTGGACTCGCTGTGGCGACACCTGAAGGGAAAAGAAGAAGACGAAGAAGACTTCAGAATATACATTTCTATCGTATCTTCACATACCACCTTTTAGGATGCTATTACGTACAGTATTTCTTTCGTACTTATGTGGCAAAAACAGGTTCCCTTGCTGTGGCAATGAACACTTTGAATCCTTGGATCCCAGACGTCACATCGAGAAGAGGATAAAGGATGACAATCGATTCTTTCGTAACGGCGTGTTCATTTGTCCATTTGTAAGAAATCAGAACTTTTCCCCACGTCTTTCTACGTGTTCAGCTGAAGAACCTTGCTGGACTGAAAGAGAAGAAAGGCCACAGGGCAAATCATATCTCTATTTTTGTGTTTTTTTTTTTTTTTGAGAAACATCCATTTTTGGTAAGTGTTCAGTGAATAATGCAGCACATTATTGGATGGTGGATTCCGCTGTGAATCATTTCTGAGAAATACCAGGAGATAAACATAGCGGCTGGAAAATAATAACCTATAATTTGTTAATAGTTACTATCCGTCGTTCCTGCTGGACAAAAATGGCAAAACCGTCAGATGAAGGGGAAACAGAAAGAAGCAAACATCCTGTCCTCCTTGGAGGAGGGAGATGATCACCATCCGTCCATCCATCCATCTAAACATCTAAACATCTAAACATCCATCCATCCATCTAAACATCTAAACATCCATCCATCCACCCATCCATCCATCCATCCATCCATCCATCCATCCATCCATCCATCCATCTAAACATCTAAACATCCATCCATCCATCCATCCACCCATCCATCTAAACATCCAGCCATCCATCCATCCATCTTCTGCCTCTTCTCCAGGTTAGGTGGTCTCTGGTCCAGCAAGCAGAGCGACCCAGACTTCCCTCTGGTCTTGGTGCAGCTCTGCAGGTGAAGTTCCTACACCAAGTCTCCACAGCTTGGTGTAGGTTCTCATCCCTGACCTGGAGAGGACGCTCCTCCCGGACCTGGATTTGGCAGGAGGTGCTGATTCTAACAACCTTCAATGAGAGCCGGAGATCACATGAAGCCAACAGCACCGCATCGTCTGCAAAGAAGCAGAGACCAAAAAGAAGGTTCTGAACACGATCGGTGCCGATGATTCCTAAAATCCACGGGTGAATCCACTGAGAACCTGGAGAAGACGACGCCACGGCTTCTTTTCACAGGGATCCACATTTTATTTGCACTGCCGTCCAGCTCTCCTTGTTACACTCAGTCCCAACACAAACAGCGGGTTCCTTCCTTTCGTTTTTCACATTTCCTCAAAATATAAATGTCACATCGGCGCACCGGGAATCTCCCGCTTCCGTTTCGTCCCTTCGGACATCCGGGCGTGGATGCGGGAGCGTCGGCGAGCGGAAGGATTTTCAAGGCCACTTGGAGCGCCGTTCTCCACGCCGGAACAAACATGCCCACAAATATACAATCGGCGGCGAGAAGATTTTGGGGGCGTCGAAGGCCGGCTTTGCACGTTCCTCCGACATCTCACGTCGACCGTCCTCGTACCTTCGTCCGAGAAATACCGCAGATTCCAAAGTAACGGACCCGATGCTGCCGAGGAGACGAAGCAACCGTCGATCGAAGCGGAGATCTCGCGTCGTCGGAATGGTAGAAGCTGGAATGTGGTAGGTCCGGGGTGAACTTCTCCCGCCCCTCAGCCAATCACAGCAGGATCAAGATGAACGGACCAATGAATACGCAGAGATGGTTGTGGACTGCAGCGTCTCCACATGAGGTGTCCGTGATGTTCTGTCTGATATTTCTGATCGGCGCAGATGTTCCTCTGAATGAAGGTGTAAAGCCAGTCTCTGCGGCAGCTTATACATTCAGTGCGAGGTCGGGTCATTATTAAATAAATACATAAATAAATTATGGAAAAAAAAAAAATTCCCCCTTCTCCCGCAGTAAAGCGCCCTCCTCCATTTAATCTGAAAATAACCGAATAAAAAAAATAAAATAAAAATAATAAATGAATAAATAAATAAATAAATAAATAATGAAATAAAATAAAATAATTAAAAAAAAAGAAATATAATAATGATAATAATAATACATGGGATTTTTATAGCGCTTTTCATGACACTCAAAGACGCTTCACAAGTAAAAAAAAAACAAACAAAAAAAAAATATATATCATCAGCCATTCCGCAATTTGGATCTAGCGTCTACTGGCTCCTGTCAGAAATCCAAAGATGGACGCTAGTTGGAATGAAGATGCATCACGAGGCTGCTTTGCTCTCAGATGACAGAAAAAAAAAGGAAACCTTCTGCAACTAAAGAAAATAAAGATAAATGAGATGTGACTCCCGACGCCGTGCTCACAAATATTTGGTGTTTGCTGACTGTTTCGAGCCCTGTCACTGCAACAGGAGGAGGAGGAGGAGGAGGAAGGGGGGGGTTTATCTTCATGTTTGGATGAAACCATATGGACTCAAATGCATAAAAAGTAAATAACCATAAACATCTGTGTGATCCGGTCGGTGCTTCTTTGAATACTTTGCATCTGCTCATCTCTTTCTACAGCTGCTCGCTCTCTCTTTCCCCATATCTGATGAAACACTACATATGAGGTACGATCTTCATCATATCATGCTGGTATTTGATAGTCTTCATTCACGGTTCATGTGTGTGTGTGTGTGTGTGTTTTGAAGTTCTCTCCACCGCCGCGAGAGCCGTCACCGCCCCGTCACCCCTGACAGCGCCCCACGTAAAAACACAACACACGGCATCATCCACAAAAAAAAAAGAAAAAACACGATCCGACGGCGACGACTGGCGTGACGACCCGATGCTAGAAAAGGTCCCGCTGAGGGCGGCGGCGCCGCCGGCGGAGGAGCACTAACGTAGTGCATAGAGCCTCCGTAAAACAAAAAAAAAAAAAGTCCCGGGGTGTTTCCTCTGCAAACGTCCGGGAGGAAGGGGGGGGTCATCACACACACGACACCTTGGAGCTGAAATCGAAGGGAAACCCAAAGCCGGATAGCGTCCGAGCCGCCGGCCGTCCCGGCTACATGTCGAGGTCGCCGTCGTACGCCAGGGTGAGGGGCTTCTGCGGCGGCGCCGACGTCTTGGTGGTTTTGGAAGGTTTGCTGGGGAAAGAGAAGGACAGGAAGGCGAATGAAGACATTTTTTTTTTTTTTTTTTTTTTGGGGGGAGGAGTTTTCGGGTAGAAGCCGCGGGTTGAAACCTCACCTACCAGAGCAGGAAGGAGAACGCGATGATGAAGAGGATCAAGACGAATCCCACGGTGGTCACGGCGTAAACCCACGGCTTCACCCGTCCATCTGCGCAGAAAAGCACGGCGTGAGGGAGTCGCTTCCGGAAGCGTCCCGGCCGAAAGCGACCCCGCGAGCGTACCTGGGCCCACGGGCCGGAGGGCCCACTCCCCGAAAACGTCCTTGGTCCGGGACGGCCCCGGTTTGGAACGCCCGGAGCTGGTCTTCACGTCGGCCTTCTTGCTGCTGTCCGTCCCCGGGGTCCTGGTGCAGTAGTCCAGGAAGCCGTGGGTGGTCATCACCTCGGTGTAGCCCTTCTCACACCCACACACTCCGCTCTGCAAGCACAACATCTCCTCAGTAGGACCACCTTCTCATGCATGTGCAAAAGGTGGAGAGCAGGAAGCGCCGGGGTGCGTTCAGCGTGGGATTAGATCTATTGACTTCCTTTTAAAGCAGCGGTTCTTAACCCGGGTTCGATCGAACCCCAGGGGTTCGGCGGAGGTCAAGACACACATTGGTGATGACATCACCGGCCGCAGGTGATCACGCCACATAGCTCGGCCTATCCGTGCTGCGGGGATTTTGGCGCTCAGTTGCAGTAACTTGTGACTGTCGTGATGGTACGTCATGTGATTTCTTTCTTAATATTTTAATCCCTTCATACTAATTATGTCGGGCAAAAAAAGAAAGCGGTCAGAAGAACACGTACAATACGGATTCACGTGTATGACGGAACGCGATTGGAATCGATGTCCTGACTGCATGATTTGCAAAGACAAGATGAGCAATTCTAGTCCGGCACCGGCAAAACTAAGGGAAGGCTTCCTTCAGCTGCATGGAGATGGGAGCTACAAGAACATAGCGCTTGCTGGATTCAAGGTGAAGGGAGCCAGATTCCATGAAAAGGCTCCTCCGCCTGTTCTTTGTACCCATCGACGAACCGATCCTCCATCCAATAAAGAAGGGTTCGGTGAATGCGCATGTAAAACAGGTGGGGTTCGGTACCTCCAACAAGGTTTAGAACCACTGTTTTAAAGGAAGGACGACGTGGTCACACACACACACACACACACACACTTCCAGGGCTGATCGCTAGGATGCAGTTACACCAGGGGAACTCAAAGGGGCGGCAAAACGTCACATTTAGGCTGATTTCACCCTCCTCTTTTTGCCGCCACCCTGCAAAGTCGAGCGTGGGGTGTCACCGGCACGCGCCGGATGTAATGTGATTACTCCTTACCGGCGTGCAGTGCGAGAAGGGCTTGGTGCACGGCGGATGGCAGTGCCTGACCATGGTGGGCCTCCTCTGCGGGAAGCAGCCTCCTGCAGGAAGGGAGAAACAGGTCCTCAATGGTCCTTAATGTACTGTCGCCGCTGATTAATGGGGCGCGTTGCCTATCGGGGCGCCCCGATCAATGCGCCGACGTTTTAATTTCAACTCGGGGAAAATTGCGTGTCGCCGTCCGGAGGAGCTCGGGTTGGCCTCCTCCGGCGCTCGGCTCTATTTGCAGCACGTAGATCCGCCCGGCGGCGAGCTCGGGCCCGCGGGCGCCGCTACCTTCGTACCACCTCTGCGCAACTCCTTCGCCCACACATACAAATGCATGATTATATTTATATGGATTGAAAGCCTCCCGGCTCCGAGTCCGGCTTATTGATTACTTATGCTAAGAGAGAGCGGAGGAATCGATGGCGGCTGCAGCGGGAACGGCCGGATCAAATAAGGTGTTAAATTCAACTGGAACACGATACTAAAATTATTCCCCGCGTACGTGCTTTCTTTCTTTCCGTGTGTGCGTTCAATCCCGCGCGTTGTCGGCGAGGGGATTAAATAACTGATTTTATCAGTTGTAGAACAAGCGCGGAGGTAATAGTATTGTAAAATGAGATTAACAATTTTGAAAAGCGCTCGGCATCTGTTTGCGTTCATCTCCTTTCAATTATCCCCCGACGGGTGAAAAACGAGGGCAGATCGGCGTCTCCCGGCGTGGACGGTCCCACCTGTGACGACCACGCCGTCCGAGCGTTGACACCACACCGCCCGCTCGTTGTTGCTCCAGCCTCCGGCCCTCCACTGGTAGCTGTGGCACCTTCCTCCTGCGGTAGAAAACGCCCGTCAGCGCTCGGAGTCGAGCCTCCGACCCGACGTTGAGACGCCGATAAATATTTAAAGCTCCTCCTCCGAAGTGCAGGCCGGCCGCAGAGCCTGGTGTTTATCGCCCCTGAGATAAACGGGGATTACGAGACGTTTGATAGCCGGACTCTGCTGGATTTTTATTAAAGACCCGCTTGTTTTTACCGCCATGCTTAAAATGCAAAATGACCGACCATCTTTTTAAGCTATTCCTCATGCAGGTACATATGCACTGTTATTATTATTATTATTATTATGAAAAGGTAGCTGGTGTGAGAGAGGAGAAGGTTGATTCGCCGTGGCAACCCCTGAAGGGAAAAGCTCAAAGGAGAAGAAGAAGATTATTATATTTTTATCATCAGTGTTATAATTATTATTACAATTTTTATTATTATTATTATTATCATTCTTATTATGAAAAGGTAGCTGGTGTGAGACAGGAGAAAGTGGTTTCGCCGTGGCAACCCCTGAAAGGAAAAGCCCAAAGGAGAAGAAGATTATTATTATTTTTATCATCAGTGTTATAATTATTATTACAATTTGTATTAATTATTATTATTATTATTATTATTATTATGAAAAGGTAGCTGGTGTGAGAGAGGAGAAGGTTGATTCGCCGTGGCGACCCCTGAAAGGAAAAGCTCAAAGGAGAAGACGAAGATGATTATTATTGTTATCATCAGTAGTCTAATTATTACTACAATTTTTATTATTATTATTACTATTATTATTATTGTTATTATTATTATGATTATTATTATGAAAAGGTAGCTGGTGTGAGAGAGGAGAAGGTTGATTCGCCGTGGCGACCCCTGAAAGGAAAAGCCCAAAGGAGAAGAAGAAGATTATTATTATTTTTATCATCAGTGTTATAATTATTATTACAATTTTTATTAATTATTATTATTATTATTATTATTATGAAAAGGTAGCTGGTGTGAGAGAGGAGAAGGTTGATTCGCTGTGACGATCCCTGAAGGGAAAAGCCCAAAGGAGAAGAAGATTATTATTATTATTTTTATCATCAGTATTATCATTATTATTACAATTTTTATTATTATTATTATTGCTATTATTATTATTATGAAAAGGTGGCTGGTGTGAGAGAGGAGGATACAGAGAATCGCGTTAGACGGAGAAGGTTGATTCGCCGTGGCGACCCCTGAAGGGAAAAGGGGAAGAAGAAGATTATTATTATTATTATCATCATTATTATAATTATTATTACTAACACCGACACACTCTTCTGTCTTTTAGTGTTTCTGACCGTCTGGTCCGATTTCTCTTCCATTAAATCAGTTTGTTTTTCCGTGTTCTCCGTCTGCACGTCTGCGCTCATATGAAAATATCCATCCGTGCACAGAAAGACGTGTTTAATGCATTTGTTTACTAAAATAAAGGGAATTCTTCATCAGCCTTCATGCAAAATAGCAGACGTGAAAACGTCTAATCCAGCAGGGTCTGGGTCCGGGCCGGACGCCGCCGTTCCCAGGGTCGTAAATCAGGATCTCCGACCCGCAGAGCAGATTTCTCTGCGTGACCTTTGCGTGTTTAAAACACACCCTTTTAACGACGCGCAGCTTAATGCTAACGTCGGCCTTAAAACCGCACAACCCGGCGCCTTTCCGGGAGGCGACCACGACATAACCTTCGGGAGATTTAGCTCCTGTTTAGCGAGGAAATGGCGAGGAGGCGAGGGCCAGTCGCAAAACATAACTCGCCCACGGCTGTCCCGGGTAACGGCGTCCCGGCGCGCCGTAAATTGCGCCGGATTGCGACTTTCAAGGACGGCGCGATGGAAAAAAAAAAAAAAAAAAAAACACCTCCATCCTGGGATCTCACGTTATTTAACTTCAGACGACAAACTCCTCTGTAGTGAGCCATCAAAGATCTGGAGCCCGTCCACCTTAAACAGCTCCACACACACACACACACACACACACACACACACACACACACTGGCGCTGCGGGGGATTAAAACGCTCTAATGATAACGACCTTCCTTCCGCACACTTGCTATTCACGTGGTGTTTATTGTATCCTTTATTTATTTCATTCCTGTCCACTCATAAGCAGGATAAAGGTCAACACACACACACACACACACACACACACACACACGGTCACCCTCCGGTCCAAGGAGCACTATTTGGCAAGCGGCGCTGATGTATTGTTATCTTTTTGTTGCTATGCGGAGCTTGTCGGCAAACAAGCGTGTGTTTAAACAGCCGGCAGACAGACAACAACATTAGCATTCATTTGAAGACGTCTCTCCGCCGCCGTCCGATGCAAACCTCCGTCCGTCGGCGTGGAATCGATGATTCGCCCGACCCGAAGTGAACCGGCGGCAGAAGCGGCGCTCGTTCGCTCGTAATTTAGTTAATGTCGGGGTGAAAGGTCGGCGTCGCTGCATTTCCCTTCGCCTGCGGGACATCCCTGGAGGCTAATCTGCTAACGTTCATCCGATCTTCATCTATAATGCTCATCGGGGGAGCTAGCCTGGCTGTGATTGGGCAAGAGGCAAGTTCATACCTGGACCAATCACAGGGAAGCATCTAGACATCCAGCCATTCACCTTCTCATTCACACACCTGGACAAAGCAGGGTCTCCAGTGAAGCTCTAGCCTTGGTACCTTTGCAAGGCTGGGTCTCGTAGACCTGTTGCGGACAGCTGGCCTGGTTCTCCAGAACCTGGACGATCACGGCCCTGGAGCGCGCCTGGCGACCCGTGTTCTCAAAGCTCCGCCCCTCCAGGCAGGTCAGCTGGCAGGAGCTCCAAGATGACCACTCCGTCAGATGGCAGTCTCCTGAGAAGGACAAAAGACAGAGAACGAGAACATTGGCAACGGGGTAAACCTCTAACGCAAAGTCCTTCAGTGTCCTGAAGAACCGCCGTCATCGAGGAGTCCGACGAAGAGTACATTGGAGCTTTTTGTCCGACTAACAACCTCTAGAAGATGTGCTACTAGAGTTTCAACAGTAGATTTCTTATGGGTTATTGGTCCGCGAGTGCATTTCCAAACATCTCCTCCTTCTTGATGCCGGGACAGCCGGGGACGGTAGGCTCTTGCCTTCTTCCACCATGGTGGCCCAAAGGCGGCAGAGATGAAGATGTGGAGGTTCCTCTTTGGGAATGAGGAGGATGGAGAGGAGCAGGAAGGAGTCCATGAGAGGGACAACTCATGGTAGGTGTTCTGGTGACAAAGTCATACTGAGATGGTTTGGACAGGGAGGAGGGATGGAGAAGATCTGGGTGGAAGGATGCTGAGGTTGGAGGAGGTCTGGAGAAAGACCAGAGAGGAGGTTTATGGATGGAGGGAGAAGAGGATAGGAGGTTAGTGGGTGTGAAAGGATAGAGGTCAATGGAAGCAAGTGAAGACCCCTGAGGAGAGCAGTCAAAAAGAGAAGAAGAAGAAGAAGAAGAAGAGGAAGAAGAAGTGGAAAAGAATGGAAGCAAAGAAAGGATGAGGCAACCAATAGGGTCATTTTCAGCAGCTTGCTCCTCCCAGTGAACCACTGCAAACTGACAACTGCACTTTCCCCTGTTTCCCTTGTGTTTCTAGAACATGAATCTCAGGTTGGGAACCTCAGGTTCTATCTATCATCTAGGTCTTGGCTTCCTCAAAAATGTCGGTCAGAGTCATCAGAAGGAAGAGGACAAAGGGTCTCATGGAAGGGTCAGCCAGGAACTTAAAAACTGTGTCACATGGATACCCTTTCTGCTCTGCAATGTCTGAGAGGCTGCAGGTCTCCAGGAGCCAGGGTACAGCCGGCTGCTCACCTGACTTGACTCTAATTCCCACTCTTGTTACAACTGATTGTGCACTAATTGCCTGACCCCTCTTGGGGTAGCCTAGGGTTCCCGGCACTTTGACCCTTCTTGGGGTAGCCTAGGGTTCCCAGCACTTTGACCCTTCTTGGGGAAGCCCAGGATTCCCAGCACTTTGACCCTTCTTGGGGTAGCCTAGGATTCCCGGCACTTTGCAGCTGGAGACCAACCTCCAGTTGTAACCCTGCGTGACTTGCTTTTCTCATGCTCTTAATACCCGGCCATGGTTGTGACTTTTCGGGGATTTTTATATCCTCCAATCATCCGACTCCCCGCCAACTCCCCGTCGTAGCCCTGTTTTTATGTGGAATAAAAAACAATACTTTTGCTGTTCCTCAGTGAAACAACAACCTTCTCCAAAGAAGAAATTGAGCCGCTACCTCGGCTTGAATTGTTCGGAACGATGTCTTCACCAGATGGACTTTGGTATCCAGCAGCTAAAAGGTATGCTTACTATTCACGCCGCGCAGAGAACGGTTCCTCCAAAGACTACAATCCTGTTTGCGAAACTTCTCTCCTCATGTCTCCTCTGCGGAAAAACCACCATGCATCTGCGTTCCACGGCTGGCGACTCAGATTTATTTTCAAGAACCTACCACGCGCTTCTACATCGGAAGCTTAGTGCCGCCGCCAAATTACATTATAGACCAGCGCAATCTTGGAAGCCATTCGGCATGAATGCCCAAAGTGGAGGGCCTCCGGTGCAGCGCAGGGATTACCCGCCACCTCCAGAGAGACATTGTCAAACCAAGGGTTCGTGTGCTCGTCACAACGAAACAGGATTGTCTTGAGGACAAAGGGATCCCAGCCGCCCTGTCTCCATGGCGACGACGAGCTCATACTCCACGTTTTTGTGCGTCTGGTTAAAAATGAACAAAATACATCAACGCTAACTTTTAGAGCAAGACATGTATTTCGATGTTTTGGAGAACTTTTGAGTTCTAGGGCACTTTAGCTGTATTTTTGGCGACGCTCCCGACCGGCGTCGATGGCTGAATCACGATCGCCGTCTGCATAATATGGTCTCCGGCGTTGCTTTATACGAGGTGTCACTCAGTCTCGTTATTTGCAGCCGGACGTCATTTAGAATTCATTCGGTCTTCCAGCGCGCGGTACCCGTCTTATCCCGCGGCGCCCCCACTTGAAAGGCCGACTGCTGAAATTCAGAATTCCACCTGCGGTGTAAACATGAAATGCACCGCTCTCTCATTACAATGGATTTCTGCCTCTTGAATCAGAATGGCGTGTCAACCTTTTTCAGATTTCAACAAATTGAAAGCCAGAACGGTACAATGTCACCTCGGGGGCCCAAGATGCTCGCTCCCAACGCTTCCACCTTGTTTCCGTCCTTTGTCTTGGATTCGATTCGTCATCGCAAGCGAGGGTCTTTCGCGTATCCAAAGACGGGACGTCCGTCTCGCTCAGTTAGCCTTCGGCGTCCTCGGTGGCCTCGGTGCTCCCCCTGCAAGGCGCAACTTCAACCGGAGTTCCCCTTAAAACCCCCACGAAGTACAGCAATCCTTCCCAGGCAATTTCACAACTGGATTGTTTGGTCTGAATTTTTCATTTTAATCAAAGGCCAGAGCCCGCGAGTGATTAAGTGAACCCCCGGCGCGAGGAATCGTCGGCGCCGCCTCCGCAAAGGTGCGCGCTCGGTCCATTTCCCGGCGAGTGAGCGCGCTGTTTGGCCTCAGCTTGGAAACCAATCCGACATTACAGGATCTAATTTAGCAAGTGAATAGAAATAGGGCGGGTTGCTGTTTGGAAAGTTTTGCCGCAGCCGTGTGTTTGTGTGGCGGCCGTGCACGGCCACGGAGCCCGGTAATTACACCGCAGAGTTAAAACCCACAGACACGAGAGCTAATCGATAACGTATTTCTTAATTATCAGTCTTCCGTCAAGTAAGTTAATCACGTTGCAGTTGGATTCTGGTAACCGCTTGAACCCCATTCGGGCGCCCGTCATTTGTCGCCTTCCTCCTTGTACCGTTCAAAGCAATGGATCACGATTGTCTCTCTCAAATGTCCAATCAATAGAGGACAGGGAGGTCTGTGCGTCGCTTCTTATGTTCACGCTCTTTTGAAGAATTGACAATCGATCAAGAGGGCCGACTATGACAAACAACGGGGAAGGCGTTAGCAAGAATGGGGACGGTCTGAACCTCTTGCAGTTTGGCGGCCTCATGGAGCTACGAGTCATGACCCCTTACGACGCGGCCAATCAAATCATCTCGTCTGACTCTGAGACGGTAGGCTACCTTCTGCCCTCCGTGCCCCTGGACTCTGGCACCACCTTTCTTTGCCATACTTTAGACGGTAGGCTACCTTCTGCCCTCCGTGCCCCTGGACTCTGGCACCACCTTTCTTTGCCATACTTTAGACGGTAGGCTACCTTCTGCCCTCCGTGCCCCTGGACTCTGGCACCACCTTTCTTTGCCATACTTTAGACGGTAGGCCACCTTCTGCCCTCCGTGCCCCTGGACTCTGGCACCACCTTTCTTTGCCATACTTTAGACGGTAGGCTACCTTCTGCCCTCCGTGCCCCTGGACTCTGGCACCACCTTTCTTTGCCATACTTTAGACGGTAGGCTACCTTCTGCCCTCCGTGCCCCTGGACTCTGGCACCACCTTTCTTTGCCATACTTTAGACGGTAGGCTACCTTCTGCCCTCCGTGCCCCTGGACTCTGGCACCACCTTTCTTTGCCATACTTTAGTTGTGGCCTCTGGCGTATCGGTATTTATTCATGTGTGCGCACCGTCTACGGACATCAGATCCAAAGATGGGACGATCACAAGGCGTGTCGTCTCCAGAAGGAAAAGCCGGAGTCAGTCATCGTACCGTCACAATGTCGTCTTTAGCGACTACGACTTTATGCGGGACTAAAAATGAGGTGTTTGAATTGCACCCCGGTTGCGGTTAACCCTTGCAGCCGTTCACGCTCCGTCATCATTCCTGGAAGTGGGAGGGAAAAGCGCCCGCCCACTCATTCCTCACTTGGACGCGTCTAAAGCAGCACCTCCTTCGGCGGCTGCCACCAAAATAGCAGCGCGTCAGGAGTTGAGCTGAGCTGTGGGCGGAGGCTGCACACAAAGACACTGCACGGGTAGACGCACACACACACACACACACACACACACACCGTTTTTCTTTTGCCTTTCAGCATTTGACATGGTTTATTCCGGTTTTCCTTTATCATTTGTTTTTTTTTCCTTGTCTCTCCCGGACCCCCGGTGAGCGTACTTACAGCTGATTGTGTGAAATTCAAATTAAAATAATTGTCTTTTTTATCCATGACGTGAGCTCCTCCTCTGCGCCGCAACCCGCTGTGGCCAGAATTTGCAATTTACAGCAAAAAGCAACACACACACACACACACACACAGCACATATACATCACATAGAGGCTGACAGCTCTTCCCGGAGGCCTCCTCCACTACGCCTGCCACCTTCGCACCAGCAGAAACATGATCCTATAACAAACATCTGCTTCGGCCATCGAAAAAAGAGAAGCCCCCGATGGCGAGACGGGGCGGGAAAAGTCAAGATGGCGGCAAAAACCCGACCCTTATTTTTTTCCCGGAGAATTCTCGCTTCCCGATGCGGTTTGGAAAACGGCGCCCGACGTGCCGAACCGGAACGGCAGCCGGTGTCATCGGAGGTCGGGTCAGCATCGACCTCCTTCTCGTTGCCATGGTGAATTTTGCAGCGTGATTACAAAGAGCCGGTCAATACCCATTTATGAGTGAACAAGTGGCGTCGATATCGGTGTGAATTAGTTAGCTTCGAACCGAAGCCGAGACAGAAAGTTAAGTAAGCGCGGCAGGAAAATTAAAATACATCGATTTTTTTCGCTTGTTTTCGGTTGGCGGCTAATGAGCGTCCGCTAGCGCGCCTGCGCTAGCCGTCGCGGCTACGTTGCATCACGTGCACATTTGCTTCAGCCAGGCGATCGATGGAGGTGAGTTTACGGGAGTTTTACGTCCCATCGACCGCGGCGTGGAAAACAAGCCTGCGATGTGTGTGTGTGTGTGTGTGTGTGTGTGTGTCATGAAACACACAAACAGGTAGAATATCTTGCTGATATCGACACGGACTTTTGGGGAAAGAAGAGGTGAATTATTCATAAAAACAGCAAGTGTGTGCAATTATATTTGCGCCTGGAACGCCGATACCGCGACAATAACACCATTCTTGTTGTGTTTGACATTTCTTTCAAAGGTGCTAATGGACTGAGTTTGGGGCTTTAGAGAAAAAAATCATGTATTTTTACATCATCTCATTCTATTTTATTCACAAACACACTTATTTCTTCCGCTGTGATTGATGGAAAGAAGTGAGATGTGATCATTTAAATTGTTACAGAAATACGATGTGCAAAATAAAAACAAATAAAATTTTCCTCCCTTAATAATGCAGGAGTGAATGAATGTCAACGTGGGATAAAAATAATCAAATTAGTCGCGTTACATACGGAACCTTCCACCTCAGGGCCGTCAGATACATGTTGTATCTTCTTAATAATAAAAACACAGAGGTGCCTTCTTTAGATGTCCTTCAGCTTCTAGAAGTGTGTGTGTGTGTGTGTGTGTGTGTCTTCAGAATGAGTATCCAAATTCGGCAGAAGCGGCTTGAAAAGACAAAAAAAACCTCAGCTGACTGGAACCTGCAGGGAAAATACAAGAGTGGAGAAGCAGGACGGGAGGAGAACCAAGACAAGGTTTACTGGCATTGATTTCCAGAGGAGAAGGTTCTCAGGGAGGTTCCTTCAGGAGGAGATGGAGCTTCTGTGGAAGGACAAGGGCTTCCCTCCATGAAATCCAGCGGAAAACCAGTAATTTGACCTTAAACATCTAAAAGGCAGGGGATTGGCTGAGGGTCGGACGGAGGCAGGTGATTGGCTCAAACCTGTGACCTGCAGATTATTTAAGTTTTCTTCCAATGTGGTGTAAAAACAATCGATAGCGCTGTCGGGAAATTGTTTGTAAAATAAAACCGCTCTCTCTCTTTCTTACTCGGCACCGCCTCCGTCGACGTGTGCGCGCGCGTGTGTGTGTGTGTGTGTGTGTGTGTGTGTGTGTGTGTGTGTGTGTGTGTGTTGACTGGGAGCCAGAGTCTTACTAGGATGTGGATTAATACTCCTGGGTAATGTATTAAACCCTTGAGTTTTCTCCATAATTGATGGTAAAAGCACTTATTTGGTACTTTGATCAATATTCCCGCAACAGATTTATGCTGGAACTTACTTTTTATGTGGGAAAATGAATAAAACATGATGAAGTCAAACTCCATTTTCCTTTTCATTTGCCTTTATGGCACTATATAACTTTTTATCACACGTCATTACGGCGGCATACATATTCAAATTAACCAAGTGGTGGAAAAAAGAAAAAAAAAAAAACGACCAGTAACCACTTCATCTCTCGGGGGAAACGGCTTCGCGGGATAAGTGTGAGTTATTCATGTAAAATCTGGATCATAGAAAGCTAAAAGTCATAATATATTGCTTTTTCTATCAAGAGTGGCCGCAACACTCGCAGGCTTCGCAAACACAGATGGCTGACGATTAAGGAAACAAATTCATTCATAAATAACCGCAATCATTTTGTTTAGCCTTATTTAAGACGAGTTAACTGGCACTTGCTGATTTATATACATATAAATATATATATCATTGTTGTTTTATAATTTATACATTTTTATTTATTGGTTATATTTATATCTCCATGCTTTGTCAAGCATGTCGTCAACAAGTGCTCAGGATGTTTACAAGAGCATCTTTTTACGAGAATATCACTACGGTTTACATCTCACTTTATTGCACTGCTTTTATTTATTATCTATTATAATATTTTGGAGCAGATCCCTTCCCTTTTGTTTATGTTTCCTGCACCCTGGAGCAGCGTTACAAATTTGTTGAGTTTTTTTTTTGAATGCATTGGTGAGAAAAGGTGTTTCTATTCTATCCTAACAAAAAACAAGTATAAATATAATCATCATCTTATTATCATTTTCATTGAGGCCACCAGCATAACCGTCATCATCTATTATATTTATTATTGTTATTATTATGAATGTACAATGGTTAATATCTCCACTTATTTATTATTATCAATATTCTTATAGTCAGTATTGATTATGACCATAATCATGATTACTTTATCATTATTTTTATTAATTATTATAATTATTATAATTATTATTAATGGCATTATCCAGATTATTATTATTATCACATCTAATAATAATAACAATAATAATATATTCTTATTGTTGTTGTTGCTATTATTATTATCCCTATTATCTTTATTATTATTATTATTGTTATGGTAAAATTGTAAATACCCTCCATTTATATAATGCATTCATCACCTTCACACACACACACACACACACACACGATCATGAATGATTTTAAAGATGAAATAAAATGCCAAAATATTAAAATATTTCAATTACAATTTTCATTTTGTTTCATTTTGTTCTTGATACCTTGTTGGGCTGAAAAGTGGCGGCCTAAAGTGCGAGTTTACTCTCTGAATCCACAGATATTAATAGAAAGATAAGATGAAATAAAACAAAATAAATACATACAATTATAAACACACGCATAGAAGGTTGTGTCGTCACATCGTATATATATTTCATTATGCAATGTTTCTTTTTCCATTCATTTTTTGAAATGTATATTTAGTGTTTTTCAGTATTTCATAGATGTGTATATCATGTATATATTGCTATTTCGTATATTTTTGATTTAAACGTGTGTGTGTGTATGTGTGTGTGTGTGTGTGTGTGTGTGTGTGTGTACATATTTTTTTTAATACTATTCTTACTCTTTTTCGTGAGCTATGGATCCATTTTTGTTCTCAGCTCCTTAGAACAAGAAAAATATAACGAATTAACTAAAATGATTATATGACCATAGGATTACATTAACATTGATACAATATATATATGTATGGGTGTTTGTGTTTGCACACACACACACACACACACACACACACACACACACACACACATACATAGATAAATGGACATATATATATATATTTTTTTTATGGTCATATAATGATTATATGACCATAGGATTACGTGTGTGTGTGTGTGTGTGTGTGTGTGTGTGTGTGTGTGTGTGTGTGTGTGTGCGTGTGGGTACATATTTTTTTAATACTATTCTTACTCTTCCATTTTGTTCTCAGCTCCTTAGAATAAGCAAAATATGACGAATCAACGTTAACAATAAACACCATGACCTAAAATTATTATATTACCGTAGGATTACGATAACATTGATATAATATATATATGGGTATTTGTGTTTACACACACACACACACACACACACACACACACACACACACACACAGATGCCACCTAACCGTTGGACACTTTGCACTCCAGTCAAAAAGGGAACTCAACCACCATCCTTCCATCTTTCTGCAGCAGCAGATCCACGACGGCCCGTTGGAGTCCATCCTTTGAGAAGACACCAGGACCACAACCCCGACGGTGGAGAAGGTAGCAGACCTACCTTGACATGGGACGAAGCAGGGTTGTTCCATGTCCTGCAGGAGGTGCTGCCTCAGCCTGTCCCCGCAGAGCAGCTCCTCCACAGGCCGCGGAGGAGACTCGGGCCAGTCGCCCCAGTGGACCACGCAGGTCAGGTTCCTGCTCCTCAAACCTTCTCCGCACTCCGCGCCCTTTGGAGATCCACAGAATAACATCGCATGAGACGCCGTGGGCGGACATATCTCCTGAGGTTGGATCTTAATGGTTTCAAAACAAGGAGCAGCTGAGGTAAGAAGGTCCTGAGATGTTCTGCTTAGCTTCTCAACGTTCATCTGGAGCGATTGGAGCTCACGGATAGAAGAAGAACATGAAGAACCACTGATTCTCTCCCCATTGGAAAAAACAAACATCCCATAATGAGTCGCACCTCGACGACGCATGGCGACCAGTCACTGAGCAGCCACATGTA
Organism: Fistularia commersonii; assembly: GCF_037954325.1. NCBI lineage: Eukaryota > Metazoa > Chordata > Actinopteri > Syngnathiformes > Fistulariidae > Fistularia > Fistularia commersonii. Next base: position 3,488,387 of record NC_141287.1, on the reverse strand, counting down.
GCAGGGCCTGATGGGGCAGGGCTTGGTCTGCAGGAGCTGCCCAGGACATGGACGACCCTCCTCATGGGCTTCCTGCAGGATCCGACGGGACCGCATGGACTCACCTGCACCACACACACACACACACACACACACACACACACACACACACACACACACACACACACACGAGCTGTTAACCTCCTTAACTGTGAACTTTCACGTTACCCTGATGCTGGTTCTAACAACTAATCAGCATTAGGGTTGTTAGAGGACACTTCTTCTCCTCCACCTTCTTCTCTCCTCCTCCATGGTCACCAAGAGCTTCTCCATCTCCATCCCTTCTCTGTCCATCTCCAAACCATCTCAGGTTGACTTTATCTACAGAACTCCACCATGTGTTGTCCCTCTGACAACACATGTCAGAGGGACATGTGTTGTCTCTTCACTTCCAAAGACTCTTCACTTCCAAAGAACCTCCACATCTTCATCTCTGATCTATCTTCTCCTCAGTGTCTCCAACCCAAACATGGCTGCTCTCATCTTCTCATCTTCATCTGCACCTCCTTTCCTTTCATTCCGCCTGATACCCTGTTCTCCATCTTCTCCACAGGTTCCTCCACCACAGATCCTCGGTCCTTAAACTCCTCCACCTTCTCCATCTCCCTGTAGCCTCACCGTTCCTCTCAGGTTCCTCCTCACAAGATCCCACCTCGACCTCTCCAGATGTTCCTCCACCTGTTCCTCTGCTCTGCCAACAGAACGGCTTCGAATACCTCCTGCTACACTTCGATGAAGGTCCAACCATGGAGATTCCTGAGCTTTAGCTTTCATGAATATCTACACATTGAATTATTGACGAAAGGCTTCGAGGGGAGATGTTTTAATCTCTCCAAATGCTGCCGCTGTGGGTTCATGATGGTGCTTTGCAGAATGCAAACAAGGATTCGCTTGCTTGCTCTGGACCTACCTTGGCTGCCGCAAGTGTGCGTGCACGGCGCCCACGGCGACCAATCAGAGAGCATGCAGCTGACGGGGCAGGTCACCACGCAGCTCTCCACCAGGCTCCAGGGTGGACCAGGCTGTGGGGAGAAGACCGGCGCAGATGTGAGGACGAGGTTCAGATCCTTATCAAACATCTACCCGTCTCCGTCTCCTCCCTTTGCGCATCAAACCCCGAGGTTATTGTTAGCATTAGCTTAGCTTCTAGCTTTGTCCCCAGACCTTTGTGCCCAGAGATGTCCAACTTCTGTATTCCCATCAACATTGCGAACCATCATCGCCCTGCAAGCCCCCGATTATATATTTATTTTATAAATGCTGAATATTTTTTTTACAATTTTGCACAGTTTTGTATAGTAAGTTATATATATATATGCTATATTATGTGTATATATTACTGTCTCTATATAATATATATATACACATGTATTACTCTATTGTTATTACCGTCATTTCCGGACGATAAGCCGTGACTTTTTTCACGTTAACAACGATGCGGCTAATATATGGATGTTTTTTGGGGACGCTAACGAGCTTCACGCCGCTAAAAACGTTAATCCTCGTCACATCAGACCGATGAAATGACGGGGAAATTCTGAGTCCGTTCAACTCCGACACCGAAGACGACGATTTTGACGGTTTTAGCACGCAGGAAGAAGCCCGAGATAGCGACCGGCTAGCTGGTGCGGCTAATATATGGACTTTTTTTTAGGGGTAGGTGCTAACAAGCTTCACACCGCTAAAACATTTATCGTCGTCACATCGGACCGATGAAATGACGGGGAAATTCTGAGTCCGTTCAACTCCGACATTGAAGAAGACGACGTTGACAGTTTTAGTGCGCAGGAAGAAGCCCGAGATAGCGACCGGCTAGCTGGTGCAGCTAATATTGAGGTGCGCCCTATAGTCCGGAAATTACGGTATATATTATTCTCTTTTTTCTTTTTTAAGATAAGATAAGATAAGATAAAAGATAAGATAAAAGCCAGACATATCTTATCTTATCTTTTTTTTCTCTTTTTAAAAGTATTTTTTAAACTTTATTCTTAATGCATTTTTGATGCTGCTACCCCATGTGCCCCCCGGACTCCTTCCCGCCTCCTGCACCCATGACGGCAACCTCAGATCTTCTCCGGAGTCCTTCTCCTCTCTCATTGGACAGGTTTCCAGGGGGCGGGGCTTGACCTATGGCGGCGTCTCTCCAGGCGACTGCGGTTGTTATGAATATTCTAGTTTAGTTGTGTCATTTGGGCTATTAGCTAATGCTATTAGCAGCAATACAACTACTGTGCTGGTACTGGTTATCTCTGGTCCAGGCAGAAGGCCGCCCACGTTGGAACAGGATCTGTCTCTCCTGGTCCAGACCTGCTCTACCTGGAAGGGCTTGTCGGAAAGAAAACATCTGACCGCTATCGAACCCATTAATCCTTTGGATCTTCTGCTGGAGAAGATGCCGGGCTGAAAGACGTGATCCGATGCTCTCTGGATGGAGATGCGTGGGCGGCAGCGGCCCGACGGAAAGGAAACATCTCCAGGGCTCACAGAAGCTTCTACTTATTCATTCAAAGCTCAGCCAACACTGTTGACTGAACTCGGCAACTTTGACCTCGCTTTCAACAACTCGGCGTGTCAGGAAAATACAGTGCATTTGCAAATACGGAGGACGTGACTGGAGGAGAAACTCAAATAATAACAATATAAAAGCAGTACAATATAAAAGCCAGACATATCGAAATGAAAACACACGGGACAAACGAGGAAACGGATGATTCGCGTCATTTAACTGCGGCATTCCAAAATAAAAACCCAATCTAACAAAATAAAAGCACACAAAACATAATAAAATCCATCAAAATAGAAGCCCAACATGAGATAATAAAAAGCCCAACTTCAGAAAAGCCACAGATGACAAAATAGAAGCCCAGGATGACAAAATAAAAGCAAACAAAACAAAATAAAAACCCATCAAAACCCCAGATAACAGAATTAAAGACCAACAAATAAAAGGCACAATAGAAATCAAATCAAAAACCCAACACATCAAAACAACAGGCCAAGCGAACCCGAGTAAACTGATAGTCTACAAAATAAAAGCGGGACACTCCAAAATAAAAGTCCAACATAAAACAATAAAAGGCCACCATAACAAAATAAGACCCCATCCAAATAAAAACCCGACCTAAGAATAAAAAAAAACAACAAAATAATCAGAAGCGTGACATTCTTAGCAAGTCCTTAAGCTGCCGGGAATCTTCAAATCTTTGTACTTAAGACCTTAAAACACTTTATAACCTTGACTTTGACACTTTATACTTTTATTTGTATTTCTTACTCTCCCCCCCTTTTTTTTGGACTGTTTTTCACAATTTCCTACTATTATTTAATATCGTTATTATCAACAACTTCCTTCAGGATAAATAAAGTTGTTCTTATTCTTATTCTTATTCTTATTCTTATTCTTAGGTTTATTCTTATTCTTATTCTTATTCTTATTTTTATTCTTATTCTTAGGTTTATTCTTCTTCTTCTTCTTCTTCTTCTTCTTATTATACTTATTATTATTCTTAGTTTTAGTCTTAGTCTTATTCTTATTCTTATTCCTATTCTTATTCGTCTTATTATTATTCCTATTCTCATTCTTATTCTTAGTCTTATTCTTAGTCTTAGTCTTATTCTTCTTCCTTTTCTTATTCTTATTATTATTCCTATTCCTATTCTTAGTCTTAGTCTTATTATTATTCCTATTCTTATTCTTATTCCTATTCTTATTCGTATTCCTATTCTTATTCTTATTCTTAGTTTTAGTCTTATTATTATTCCTATTCTTATTCGTATTCGTATTCGTATTCCTATTCTTATTCTTATTCTTAGTCTTAGTCTTATTCCTATTCCTATTCCTATTCCTATTCCTATTCCTATTCTTATTCTTAAAGCTCCCTGAGTGAACTCACCCGCTGGCACTCCTGCAGATCCACCACCTCCCCGTCGCTTCGGACGCAGTCCAGCAGGCGCCGCCTCAATCCCCGGCCGCAGACGGCGTTAGCGCTTAGCTGGCAGGTGCTCCAGTCTGCGGCGCACAAACACAACTCAACGCGAGCGCCTCGTGCACGTGGACGCAGAAGCTCAGATGTCTCCTACCTGAGACTCTGTACCGGAAGGAGAAGCAGCTGGTGTTGAGGACGCAGGGGTGTGATTGGACCTTCTCGGGGCAGCCGGGGCTTCCGGCCGCAGGGAGGCGGAGGACGCTACGACCGCGGATCCTCTCAGCGCCCGGAGAACATTCCTTGGAGGGACCAGAGAGGAGAAACATCATCCTCAACGTTCTACCAAAGTGTAGCTGTGGGTATCTACTGAGGATTGAGAAGATGAACGGCTGGAGGTCACATATCTGGGACCTCTGTGAGGAGAGAAAGGTGGACACAGATGAAGATGGGAGGATGGAGAGGATCAGGAAGGAGTCCATCAGAAGGACGGCACATGGTAGATGATCTGGAGGTAAAGTCACACCCAGATGGTTTGGATGGATGGGACGGAGAAGATCTGGGTAGAAGGATACTGAGGTTGGAGCTGCCAGGCAGGAGGTTCCGGGATGGAAGCTTGGAAGAGGAGAGCTGGTGTGAGAGGAGGAGAGGGTTAGATGGAGGCAGATGATTGGCTGTGGAGACCCTGAAGAAGAAGAAGATGTATTTTTCCTTTCACCTCCTTCCTTAATAGTTTCTTCATGTTTGCCGTTTTATTAATTCCGCTCTGTAATTAGCGACAAAACACGGTAAAAGGCGTCGTAGATCTTCCAAAGCTGTTTAAATCGCTTTGATATGACAAATGAAAAGGAACCTGATCAAGGTTTCCATTCCTTCTGCCGCCTCAGAAACCGATGAGTCAGAAGAAGAAGAAGAAGAGGAAGAAGAAGAAGACTGTATCTCCAAGACCTCACTGAGCTGCGATCAGTGGTACGATGTTAGAACATGTTGCTTTTTGAAATCCCCGTCACGTTTCTGGGACGTTCAAAGTCAAAGTAAGAAGAATCAGATCTTAGCAGGAGGCCTGAAGATAGACCCCTTCAACTCCTTCTTCCAGAAAGTCTCTGCGTTGGGTTCCTCAAGGTTCTCCGGGTTCCTCGCGCAGTCCAAACACACAAAGGAGGTCCGCCGATGCGTGAATGAGAAGGCGGATGGTTACATTTCTGGTTCCTCCCGGTGTCTGCGCGTTAATATTTCAATAATGGCCGTCAACTTCTTATTCCTGGGTGGGATTTTGCGGTTTCGGAGTTGACAAATGTTCTGGTGTCCGACACGGAGGGGTGTGAGGTTCTCCGCGGCCCCGCCGGGTTCAACGGCATTAAACATTTTTGAGAAACGAACGTCGACGGCAACCTTAACCGCTCGATAAATATTCAATTATCCGGAGCTCGCCGTCTGAATAATCATGCAAGGCAGGTGGAGGAAAACTGATTTCAGCGTATTGATTTCCTCTCTGTGCGTTTAAAAGCACGAGGAGGGAGGAGGAGGAGGCGCGATAACATTTAAGAGGCCAATTACGATAAATATGAAAAACATATTTACCTAATATCCACCGGGGGAGGGAGGAGGAGTGATGAGAATGTGGAAACGAGTCCTGCCAGATGCTCGGGCTGCAGATGGAAGGGGCGTGAAAGTGCTGAATGCGGCGCAAGCGCCAGCTGTCTCTAGGGGACCAGATAAAGGTCTTGGCCCGGCCTCTCGGTCCTGATGCACAAGAACATGCACCTCCATCACTGTCAGCGGCTAATGAGCCTCCTCCCTGTGAGGCTCGCCGCTCGACAGCAGGCCCCGCAAGCCCTGATGTTTCCTCGGCGACTGTCGCCTGCCGTCCGTCGTCGCGCGATGCCGGGTCATTTTTATCCCGGCGCGCAAAACAAGAGGAGCCGTCTCGAATGTACGTTTTTTGCAGCGACGCAAAATGAGCGGTATGTCCCTGGAAGGTGGTAGACGGCGCTTTTGTGGTGTTTGTTATCGTCACTCTGGTGAGATCTTTTGTTTGCTGTGAAGGGTATTAATATCGCAAGCTCTCGCCCGTCAGAATAAGAGCGACATCCCTTTGTTTTGTCACATTCGGCACAACATCAGTGAGTCTTTTTCCTCTGCGTTGAACCGTTGTGGATGAACCCTGAGCAGCGGGCGGCGACTGACTGGTCAGGGGTGCAGCGACTTGCTCTGGCATGTAACCGGGAACTTTGGTTTCCAAGATGACCGCTATTCCAGTAAGAGGGGCACATAGGCACAACAGGACAGCGCCTCTTGGTTTGAGGCCTAAATGCCGGTGTTGTAGGAAGTGACCATGCTAGGCGTTGGATTGGTCTGCTCAAGAGGAGCCTGGTAAGGAGTCTTTCAACCCCCCCCAAAAAATGCATATAAGGTCACCAGACAGAGGTGGGGTCAGTCTACTAGACATGTATGCTTTGGCTTTCCTCCACTTTTCAGGCATGTGTCCATTCAAGTAGCGGTCTTGCCTTGTCCCTTACAACACCTGGAAGAAGGTGTCAGCGTGAACGGACACACTGACAAGGAAGGAGCACGATTTAAGCGCTGCCGTGAATGGCGCTCGTCGGACACGCCGGGGACACCTGCTCAGCCAAATGAGCAACAGCCGCCTCAAAATGAATAGCCAAACGAGAATCAGCAAGGAATTGATGTGTGTCTCCAGACGCACCGCAGGGATGCATCGGTCCTCCCTTGTTTACAATCCCCTAAATTGTAACAGACACCACTCTAAGCAAACTCCAAATATAACAGACACTTAGGTTTTCCCTGCACGGAGCTGCAGCCTCGGGGCTCGGACGTATGACTCTCATTCAAACTATTTCACACTCAACTAAAATCCGCCCAAAGCAATGATGGTGAAAACATTTTACGAATGGAGATGTTTAGTGAGATGAAGGTTGCTTCGGGGGAGTTAATGGTGTGGATTCAAAGTAATTCTTATGTTAGAGTGGACAACTCTGATACACTTGTGCTTTCTCTCATCTTGAGTGGGACCTGAATTTCTTCCCTCTTGTAATAATGACAGCAGGTTGAACGGCTGAACGGGAAGGCATACATGGACCATCATAATCAGGTGGCAGAGGCATATCTTTACTGAACATGGACTGGAGGGCCCAAGATCCAGATGGAAGACACCTCCAAGGAGATCCAGAATGACCCAGTCAAGAGAATGTGGGACTTGTAGTTCCAGATGGACAAACTGGTGATGGCGAACCAACTGGACACAGTAGTGGAGGACTAGTTGCGGAAGACAGCGCTAATAATGGATGTCACGATTCCAAGTGATGGCAATATCAGGATGAGAACTCAAGAAGAGCTGGAGAAACACCAGGGCTTCATGGAGGGGTTAGAGAAGATGTTTGGTGCAAAAGCGTGATTGGGGTCACTCGGCGCAGTAACCCCCAAGCTAGGGGAGGGCACATCCAGCACATCCCAAGGGAAAGATTTGAGAACTGTCTGGAAGGGCGCAATTCCAGAGTCAGCTGGGACCCAACCATTGCTTGCAAGCTTGAAGGTAACACAATACCGTCCAAACGGGGGTGGAAAAGTTTCGATGCAACGCAAGAAAAACATCCATAAAGTCAGCACTCTTCATCAGTGTTGAGATTTTATGGGTTCCAAAAGGTTGCACAACTGAAAAAAACTCAAGTTCTAATCTCGCCCCGTCAACGGCGTCACCTTTTGCAAATCGTCCCTCCTCAAACTCCATCTTCTCTGCAACTTATCCAAGATCTGTCTTTCACCTACAGATTCCTGCTGTGTACTCTCTAAGTCCAAGGCGATGATCTCACAGACCCCAGGGATGAGTTGTTGTCTCCGACAGTACGCTCTTGGGATTGCTGCACCCCGGAGTGCTCACTTGTACATGTTCCTGAGGTTCAGTACAGTTATTTCTACCGTTCTGCGATGAGCAGAATCCAAATAGCTCCATCCGACTGCATCATGTCATCATGTAGGATTGCTCCTGGCCTCCTCCGTAGCTGCCCCCCTGACTCCGGCAATCACATATTATTATCAAGTGCCCCTCTCTTGCCCTGTGGGAACCATATATGGGGGTAACATTTCTTCCTTGTGATCCCTCTGTAGGTAAACTGTAGCCTACAGAGCAGAGAGTACGGCCTTGGATTATTCGACCGCTGATTCAAACCCGTTTAGTCCGCCGACGTGGAAAACACCACAGCGGACACAGAGGCTACCCTGAGGATTCTTTAACTCTTGATGTCCTGGGACTTCAGGCGTAGGCAAGGGTTTTTCTAAAACCCCAACTGCTTTAAAAAGGTCACACATTATCGCCCCGCCGGACTCTTTCTGGTGTATCTGCCATCAAACCAGAACGTAGCCTTCTTGTTTCGGTCAAAATACCTGACTGATCTACTCTAGGATGACCAAAAAAGAAAAAACTTATTCTTGAGATGGAACCCAAAAAGCCTCTCCAAACAGTGGACATTTGTGATTTTGGAAGGGTCAGAGTGTAAAGACAGTTCAATATCCTTCTTTCTACAAAAAAAAAAAAAAAAAAAAATCCTGGATTATTCAAAGAGAGGGTCAAAGGTTTAAGAAATGAACCAAAAGTCAAACATTTTGGCAACAAAAAAAAAAAAGAACTGTGATACTCTTCTTGAATGAGGCACTCTGGCAACTGCTGCTCCACCCCTAAAGTTCGGGGATCCCGCCAAGTGGTCATTGCTTGTCGGGCGTATTTTTGGTGGTGAGATTCGTGGGATTTCATAAAAAGCTGTTCTTTTCAGCCATGATCCGTCTCCGAAGTTGGACGGGTTTAAAATGACGGTTCTGTGGCTTCATTCCTCTGATCCAGGGATAACAGGGGGATTTTAGAAGAAGCTGTCTACTGTATGTCCAACAGAGGAGATGCTTGATGGCAGAGCCTGCCAGTTGCTTCCCATGAGTCCATTCATGTAACCCTGATGACTGATGGCGAGAGAAGACTCACATTTGGCTTCAACAAACCCTGTCAAGCTCCAAATGAGGTGACCCAACCAGGTGGAACCCCTGATTGGACCAAAGAGTCATGTGTCAGGCTACATCTTGGCCCGAGCAGCTTCTCCAGGTGTGAACCCTGGTTGGACCCAAGAGTCAAGTGTTTCCTCGGGACCGTCCTTTTCCTGGCTAGCTGAAACTCCCCACCGTGAAGAAGCAGCAAGAGTAAGAAGTGATGCATCTTCGAGAAATTGGGCGAGACTTGTAGCCTTAATGAGGAGTAGCGACATGTATGAGATGGTTCCATAAAGGACGCTACGCCGTGTGCTAAATCTGGACGTTCTGGCCCGTTAGGGACCGTGCTCACCTGGATGGTGTTCTTCATCGATCATATAACTCCTCACTCCAAAGCGCACGTGGAGCCAAACGTTTGGACCCGATCCCGTCAGCAAACTCCCCAAAGGGTAGTTACCGTCGAAGCGTCTCACAGCGGGAGTCCATCTTTCAGGCTCTTTTGCCAAATGACTTGCGTGACATTATCAATTAGCACTTCTCCGCAGACCTGAGCCGACCGCATGCCCGTCGTCGCACTCTCAAACGTACATTCGTCTTTGTCGGTCCAGGACTTACGGCACTCCGGCAGCCTCGCCTTAGTTCCAGTTGACAACCTCCCAACGACAACCTCCGATGCCCCGCAGAAGACGAGCGTACAAATCGGAAGATACCGAATGTGGCGACGCCTCGGTATTTCTCCGGGTCCGCTACCCTCCAATTACGGGAGTGATCTTCAATTATGCCGTTTGCACAACGAATTACCGAACTCATCACACAACCGGAGTCTTTTAATTACGGCATCTCACCGGCGGGCAGTTGCTCCACGGTCCCCAGGGCGCCATGACACAGTCGCTCGGGCAGGCCAGGAGGCAAACCCGAGCTCTCGGTGGCATTTCGTCGGGATGGCAGAGACTATCCTCCACAGCGCCGACCTCCTCGCTCCTCGTTCCCTTCTTCACACACCTGGCAGAGAAGCTGCATAATTAGTCCCTGGAGGAATCGCAACACATCCTTGCAATCCTGCCATAAATGCCGTAGACTTCATTTTTACAGGTATTTTCCAGGTGGTGCAATTGGAGTTTTTTGGTTTTATCAACAAACTAGAGTCACTTTTGAGATTGTAAATTCGGGATGAACCGTAACCTCCGGCTCATCTCTGGTCTGCCGCTGCGGAGGAGCGTGCTAGCTTTTATCGGAACTTTATGGAAACACATGACAACATATATAACGTCTTTATAGGCTTCTGAACCGACAGCTCCAGATACGTCCTCCTCCCAGGCGGAGCCATGTGAGAAGACACTCCGGGCAGAAGGTCAGCTCGCCGAGAACCAAAGGTTTGTAGAACTCTTTCAACACCTTCAAGGATAAACACCGTTGAGCTCGACCGGGAGTTCGTTCCGCTGTTTCTGAATACAGTGATCCCTCGCTATAACGCGGTTTACTTTTCACGGTTTCGCTACTTCCTGGATTTGCATGGTGCATCGTGTTCTGCATTCTGATTGGCTAAAAAGTCACTCCGCTTCTTCTCTACCTGTGCGTCAATAACATTGCAGTTTAATATGTACACGTACGTAAAACAGCTTGCTAGATTTACATGACGTACGTGCAAATTCTCTCGCAATTTGGAGTTTCTCTAAAACCCATGATGTTGACAAAACGCTCTGGAGCGACAAAAGCACCTTGCAGGGCCCAAAAGGCAGCGGAAGATGCTATCTATGGCAGATAAAGTTAAACTTCTGGACATGCTAAGGGAAGCTAAAAGCTATGCGGCTGGAGGTCGGCATTACGGAATGAATGAATCTTCCGTTCGTTCCATAAAGAAGGAAGAAAAAAACATAAGGACGACAGCAGGAATAAGTTTTAATAAGGATGCAAAAAGGGTTGCAACTGTCCGCAGTTTTTCTCATAATCATTTTTAATTTTTTCCTGTTTAATCCAATGACTTGGGTCGCGGTGGGCGGAGCTAATCTCCGCCATTTGAAGCCTTCTGTTCACATTGATGATTAAAATTATTATTTGACAGTACAGAAGTTATTTGTAGAAAAAAACGTTTCTAAAGTACAGTACTTTTATTTGTGAAACAAATGATTGAGCCTGTAAAATGGTTTGTTCTTTCTTTTCAATGTATAACAGAGTATCTAATCGCATAATAATTGTAAAAAAATAAAATAAAGGTTTCTACTTCCCGGATTTTGCCTATCACGGGTTCTTTTTGGAACGTGACCCCGCCAAAAACAAGGGTTTACTGTACTCCCCAGCTTCCAAACATCTCTGGTTACCTCCCTGAGAGGGTTTCTGTCAAAGATGTCTCAATATGTAGATGATTTTCCGACAATAAAAGAAAATGGAAAGTGCTTGAAGGAGCCTCGCGTGGCGTTTTTAAAGCACAATTCTTTTTGTATTAAAGTGCCAATTGAAAAACGCATTAAAGTGATTTTGCTAATGATGGAAATGTCCCGCGCTAATGTCCTGCTCTTCTCCTCCACACGGCAGCGATGCCTGAGGAGACAAGGAACACCTCCATTAGTCTCAAACATGTTCGTCTTCTGCCGTCAAGCAGGACGCCACACACACACACACACACACACACACACACACATTCCACACTATCTTCTAAAGCTCTCAAGGGGGTCATTATGAACTGATGGTGTTCTTGAGTGGACGTTATGGAAGTGATCCGCCTGAGAACCAGCTCAGAACGTCACACCCTGGATGTTCTGAGCTCACACACAGGTTTGTCTAGACCAGTGTTTCCAAACCACTGAGAGATCATCAGGTGCGCCGTGGAAAAATGACCGCTTTCACCTGATTGGTCTGAAAATTATCTATCCAACGCAAATAATGTGTCTTCCTATGTCTATGTGGGCAGCGTGTCCATTCCATGGCAACGGGTGGTGAGTTAACATCTGTGTATCAGAGTGATTAGTGACGCTTTGCGTGATACATTTTTAAAATAAAAAGTACCGTAATTTCCGGACTATAGGGCGCACCTTCATATAAGCCGCACCGGCTAGCCGGTCGCTATCGCGGTCTTCCTCCTGCGTGCTAAAACCGCAAAAGTCGTCTTCTTCGGTGTCGGAGTTGAACGGACTCAGAATTTCCCGGTCCGATGTGACGAGGATAAACGTTTTAGCGGCGTGAAGCTCGTTAGCATTTATTAGCCGCATCGTTGTTTACGTGAAAAAAGTCGCGGCTTATCGTCCGGAAATGACGGTACTTGTATCTGCGTAAACAAACAGGCAGCGTTGTTGAAAACGACCAAGACGAGTGAGAAAGCGGTGAAAGCTGCTATAAAGTTGCTGAACTCGTCTCTAAATCCAAACAGCAAAACATTAATACGACCTGCCGGCCAAATCATTGGAGCAGAAATGCTCGGCTCTGGCGTTGATAAAGAAATAGCCAGAGTTCTTTCAAATAATACCATTTTCAGACATATTGATGACATGTCTTCGGACATTGAAAAAAAGTGTTCTGGAAAAGTTGCACATCAGTGGGAAATTTCTTGACGGACCTACAGATATTAGATATATTAGATTTCACACAAAGTAAATTGAGACTACAGTTTCATTCTAATTCGTTAAAAACTGATTTTTCTAATGTAAAATATGTGCCGTGGCTCAAAAACGGTTGGGAAACCCTGATCTAGACCAGGGTTTTGGATCCGTCTGATGCGGCTCCCGGTGGCTTTCAATCAATAATCAACGAGTATTTGATTCAAACGTATTTTGTTTTAGTTTCATTTTCAAAATGTCATTTTAAATTTGAAGATCACGGCGATCTCACAACATCTAAATAAAACCTGTTCAAATATTTTTGTCGCTCTTGACAAACGACTCCACGCGCCGGTAAAAGGATGACAGCACAAAATTTGCCTTTTTTTCATAATTACAAGAAGGACTCACAAAATACCAACTGAGTATTTTTCTAAAAAGCAACCTTCAACCAAACGCCGAAATGTTTCGTTTCATTTCGTTAACTGCAACCCGATTTGTTTATACATTTAAAGCTTCTATTTTCACCTGCACAGCATAGAAACAGCGAAATTCCCTACTTTGCCGTCCGCAGTGCATTTGAATACATATCATAAAGGCAAAAAAATATATAATGCTATATTTCGTGTAGCATTACATTCATTTTTGAATTTTTTTTTTTTTTGAAATTTAAAGTTCATTCACTTTAAATTTCAGAAGGGTTTTGTGGCTCCTAGGAAAACGGCTCCAGGTGGTTCTTCTAGCGGTAAAGGTTGCCGACCTGGTCTGGACGCTCCAGGCGGCGAGGCCGGAGGCATCTTTTATAATCTATAAACATTTTGATGGTATCCAGCATGCAAAGCAGGACGATGGCTGCGAACCGGAGGGGGTTTGGCGTCTCGTCCAAGGATGCGCCACTGAACCGCCAACCTCCCGATCGGAGGTCCAAAGCGCAGCCGTGCCTCCGAGCCCCGCCAGCGGAGGAGATCGCCGCTACGCTACGCTACGCTACGCCGGCTGGTCCGGCCTCCGCTCACAGGGACTCCTGAGTGCGAATGGCGAATGGTGAATGGCGAATGGCGGCGTGCCGGCCGTCTCTCGGCCGGGCGCCGCGGAGACGCCGCCAAGCCGCGGAGACGCCCACTGACCTGATCTTACGGCTCTGGACTCCTTCCCCGCAGGCTGGAGAGTCGCCCACGCTGTTGATGGTGCAAATGGACCAGGGCTCGGTCCGCCACTCGTACTGGCTGCAATCGCCGTGGCATGGCACGGCTTCATACACCTGCACATATGGGCACACACACACACACACACACACACACACGCACACACACATGGGCACATGGAGAAAAACGCATTACCAAGGGAAAGCAAATGAAATGCAACCTGGAAAAAATGGACAGGTTTACAAATCAGCTAGAATAGTGTACATGGAAAATACACACACGCACACACACACACACACAATTGGGCACCGGACAGTGCTGAGATTTTTTTTTTGCACACAGGATAGGTTAAAAGGCAGGAGGGAAAACTGATTTGTGTTTTTTTTCTTTTTTTTTTTTATTAATATACAAGAGTCAGGATGGTATATACACTCTTAGAAAAATAAAGGGAACTAAAATGACACATCGTAGATCTGAATGAATGATCATTTTTACATACAAATCAAGTCAAATCAAATGTATTAACCCATGGAGGTCTAGATTGGGGGTCACAATTAAAATTGGAAAGGGAAAAAACAGATTACAGGCTTATCCAACCTATAAAATGTATAATATAATGTCCTTAAAACAGGTCAAAATGAATCAGTGTTGCTTCCCGAGTGGAAAGCCTGATTTTAAAGAAATGTGACTGACTTGGAGTTACATCGTGCTGTTTATGTGTTCCCTTTATTTTTTGGGCAATATTTATACATGAGTTTATACACACACACACACACACATTCGCTGAGAAAGGTTTTGGAGGTTCTGGTAACACCGCTTGTAAAAAAGGACTCTTGTCAGCTCCGTATTCAAACTAAACAGGTGACAATAAACGTCTAATTCTGAGTTTCAGACAAAAGGACGGCCTTGCGAGACAAAAAAATGTAACTAAATGGTCGTCACTTGAGAAATGAATGCAAGCTTTGCACAGAGAAGCAGTTGTGTTGTGATGATATGAGGCAGCGGCGTGTAAAACCAATGACCATGGCGAGGAGGGTGAGGTTGGAAGCGGATGGATGTTAAGTCTTTTCCCTTCTCCGCGACGCAAACGCTCCCGGAAACCGATTCCCCCTCCGTCTGGGTCGCGGTCGGCCGCGGTACAAGGTGTGCTCTGGAGGACGATTTGTTTAAAAGCGACGACGGGCCGTAATGGGATGAGTGTGTGTGTGTGTTTGCGCAGCAGAGGGGGTGATGGTTGAGTTTTCCCTCCCCTGCGGGGCCACACAGATGCCTATTACACTCCCTCATCATCTCCCATCTGTCCCTGCAGATGCCCCTGCTGGGTAAACCGGCAAATACTCCGGCAGCACAAGCCGTAAATATAACGCCGTTTCAGAAATATCCCAAACGTCCACAATGGCCGGATAAGGAGCCGTCGCGTGAACCGTCACGAAACTGCAAATACGGGAAGAAAAATAGGTGCGTGAACTCGACATGGCTCGAGTTCTGGATTCTTTAAATCCGTCCGTTTGGAAAGTTAGCTTTAGTCGGCATGCATGGGGTCTGCATAGGCTAAGGAAGAGCATGAGTACAGAGTAAACGGCACTGACCTGGGCCTGCGTGGATGTCCGTATTAGCAGTGCATGACAAGCAGGAAGTTGGGAGGGGAAAAGAAGAACAACGATAGGGTCGTTAGTTTAGATTTTGCCTGAGGGGACAGACATTTTCTAAACAGAAATGACATTCAATCATTCCTGGTTACATTTGAAAATAAAATATAGTGCCGATGTGTGTGTGTGTGGGTGGGTGTGTGTGTGTGTGTGTGTCAGTGAGGTGCAGTCAGGAGAGGCAGGGGGAGGCCGGGCCTCACCTGTCATCGTGAAAAGACAAAAAAAAAAAATGAAATGGTTATATTTATCCAGTGATTTGTACTATAAAGTTATTTTCCACGTAGCTTCATCATTTTTAGTTATTTTTTTCAAAATCGCTAAAAAAAAATCACATTTACCGTTCGAATAAGAAGAAGAGACGTGCTCACTATGAATTGCGAAATGATAATGCTAACTGTGCTAGCATGCTATGCACTGAGGCCGTATTGCTGTCCCTGTGGATGTCACTATTAAAAACACACTTTTAATATATGAACTACATTTTAGCAGATGTGTTGAATGTTTTTGGTCAAAAACTAACATGTTTTTTGTAACGACTACGAAGAGACATGAGGTGAGGCACGCAGTGACGGTGCCTCAAGGTAGGGGGCGCCGCTGATCCCAGGGATCCCTCTTACTACTCGGCTTCAGAATAATAGAATTAGCATTAGCAAGCTACAGTAAACAGTTAGCAAGACAAGTGCGGCCATCCAACTATTTTTTGCCGATCTCATGGGTCTGTATGGCTCACAAACACTGAGGGATGAATGTGAATCTCCCGGGCAGCTTCTCCACTTCTTGTCCCAGAAGGATCTCAGTAAAACTGATCACGAGGCGGCAAAGTCGGTGGTCACCGTTTGCTACGACAGCATCGGCGGAGCGCTCGTTCCGAGCACCGAAAAGACTCAAAACATAAAGTCGAACAGGAGCGATCAAGGACGACCGTCTTCACTGGCAGTGATTTCCATGGAGACAGAGAGACTTTTAAAAGTGAAGAAAGATAAGCAAGACTTCTACAAGCAAGTTATCCATGCTTTTCTTCAAAAGCAGCATGGACTTCATTTATAAGTAAAGGTAAGAGAAAATAACGTTTTTTTTTTCATGAGCTTTTTTCTATGCTACAGTTTGTATATGTAAAGAACGCTGATATGATATTTTGAACGAGACACATTAACTGCTGCCAATAAAATGGTGAATAAGCCACTCTGGAGGTTCATATGTTTGTAAATCTAACTGTAAGGACGTCAGTGCCTCACCAGCCATGAACCTCACCGCACGTCACTGGTGTGTGTGTGTGTGTGTGTGTGTGTGTGTGTTAACTACAGATGGAAATCCTGGTGAAAAGAATGTTTCTCAAATTGGATGATTTCCAATAAAAAAATGTAAAAAATGTAACTCCTTTAGGAGTTTTGGACGAGTGAAATTGTTTTCCACAGACAAACATGGAGGATAACGGACAGTTTTTGGCCACCAGGATGTGACTGGACTGCACTTTAAGCTGCGCAATTCAATCTAAAAAATGTTCACAAAAAATGTTTTTTACGTCTATATCAAAGTGTAAGTATCTGGAGGCGGAGCCTAGTATCCTCTTTTGTGGAAGTCCAAATATGGGCATGTTACTCAACTTCCATCCACCCCCATGGATTTAATGTGCATTAAAACTGTGAGCGGAACCTTACAAAGACAATAAAAATGTCCGATCTTGAAAAAAAAAAAAAAAATTGACATTTTATTTAAAGCCTGGTTTGGCAAACTGTGAAAACACTCCAAAAAAACCTTTCCTGTGGCATCAAATGTATAATATATAAACATTTTTTTTATCTATTAAAGCATTTATTCATAATTTATAAGCAACTGCCCTGCTTCAACACCTGGACCAATGGGATGTGGGTTATGTACACACACACACACACACACACACACACACACACGGTCAATCCGAGATCTCGTCTTTTGCAACACAAGGTCGCCGTGCATGCAAGGTCAACCCGGCGACCTTCAGCAAAACTCCAGTGAGCAGATCCCCAAGCTAGCAACTCACGTCTACGGAAACGCTCTGAAAATGCGTCGTGCAATTGGAGACGAGCACTAAATTGAAAACGTAGTCCTTGCTGTCGGGACGGGACGACATCTGATTCCTTTCAGCGTGAGACAACGTGTCCAGAATGGCGTTGGTCATCATGCAAGGTAAGATATTTACGCGGATTCGGTGGGAATGTGGACGGACGAATGTGGACGGCTTCGCTCCGCCCGTGATAATTTATGATTATTTTTTATTAATCCCTCGTGGGGAAATTCCTTCTCCGCAATAAACCCATCATGGTTTACCCTGAGCAGTTGGCTGCCGTCCATCAGCTTAATGAACAAATGGAGTTTAAACATAAAGTGTAGCAAAGTTAGCTTAGCTGGTAGCATGAAGTGTGTAACCAGGAAGTTAAGGGTCGAGAGCTGTCATCTTAATAAAACTACTTTATCTCTTGATGTTCCTTTGATAGTGTTATTATTTTATTATTATTATGAACTTTTTAAAAAATGTAAGAAAACAAAGGTCTGGAACGGATTAATAGGTTTCGTTCATTTAGTCGTTTGTGTCCTTCTCCGAAGTCAAGGTGTGGCTGCATGTGAATTAATTTATGTTGTTGTTTGCAAATCATCTTGACTTGGTCATTTTAAAAGAGTTGTGGGGGAAAAAAAAAAAAAAAAAAAACAGGAAATCCCCCCTGGACTTAATTTGATTTTTTTTTCCATGCAGGATAACTCTCAGCGTCCCGTTGATGAAGGTAAAGGTTGATTAAGTGCTTTATCATCTCTGGTGATTCACACGCCGCTCGGTGCTTTCTGCCAAAATGAAAGATTCACGGGGCCGAGAGACTTTTTTCCAAAGCGCTGCGGTCGGTTGCAACAGCTGTGCGACGGGCCCGACCTGCTGCTGAAGGCAAACTCGGAGAAATTAATTTGTCTGAAGACGGCGACGGACACGGCGGGGCAAGCCAGCATATGCTCGGGGAGGCCGTGTGCTCGGTATATTAACAAGGTTACCCAAAGTAACCGCGGCGATGTTGAAGAGCGACGGAGCGCTTGGTTGCAGAAGGGGGCGGAGCCTCAGAGGAGGGTCCACGACTCCCTTGCGCTTGCAAAGAATCAACCTCGATGTAGGAAACAGCCGATGTTCTCCACTCACTGGGAGATGTTTGATCCTGATGGATATATTTGAAGCTCCTTGTTAGGACGGTGGACAGTATCTCTGCCGGTCTGGGATTCGATTCCCTGATGGGCAGAAAGCGTACTTTTTTGGGGGGGTAGAGCAATTGTCTTTGGAGTCAAACATTCCTGGTCCAATTCCTGGCTCCTCCTAGTGTGTTGAAGTGTTGTTGAGCAAGACACTGAACCCCTAACTGCCTCCCGAAACCCATTAATCCGCTCCTTGGTCCCTGATGACAAAGCTCCAGGTCTACAACGCCTCGGTCGTCTCTGTCCTACTCTATGGCTCCCAAACTATGGCTTGATGGATTTGACTCCAGGGCCCTCAGGACATTGGAAGGCATCAGCTGGACCCAGCATGTCACCAACAAGACCCTAAGAGATGGAACCCAGCAGCCCCCAGCATCTCGCCTCGAAGCAATGCGGGGAGTTCGATGGTATGGCCACATCATCCGCTTGCCTGCCGAACATCCCACAAGCTCCATCTTGGCCTTTATGGAGAAGATCCAGAGGTGCTGATGTTGTGGCCCAGGACCTCAAGGCCTGCAATATGAGCCTTGCACAGGCACGGCAACTTGCCAACGACAGACCCAGATGGAGAAACCCGGTTGCCACGGTTGGCTCCACGCATCTCGTGTAAGAGGACTAACTAACTAACTAACTAACTGCCTCCTTGGCACTAGTGGACCGCAGCCTTCTTCTCATGGTTCATCCGTGATGGGTTCACTGCAGAGAACGAATTTCCCCCACAGGGATTA
Source organism: Fistularia commersonii (assembly GCF_037954325.1). Taxonomy (NCBI): domain Eukaryota; kingdom Metazoa; phylum Chordata; class Actinopteri; order Syngnathiformes; family Fistulariidae; genus Fistularia; species Fistularia commersonii. The sequence continues at coordinate 3,469,171 of NC_141287.1, read as the reverse complement.
TTAAAGGACCAATTGTTATTATTATTGTTATTAAATGGCTGCTCCCTCAGGCGATTTCTCCATCGACGATTTTTCAACATGCTCTGAACCACGTACCACCATGTACATGCTACGTGCCAAATGATCGTTGCGGGCTTCAGGACGTCAAGCACCCAGGATGCTCCTCTGACCATGGAGATGGTGAGCAGTCACAGAAGACCTCTCTTGGACCAACAATCCTGTGCCACCCAGAAAGCTCAAGGAGCCCCGGCCTCCATCGTGTGCACCTTCTACAGGGGGACCATGGAGAGCGTCCTGAGCAGCGAGAACCTCTGGTGCACAGTGAAGGCCCCTGAGAAGAGGTCCACAACTTTCTACAGAGCCCATCGCTACCGACCTCCAAACTTCATGTGGCCTTCAGATGAGCTGAAGAACAGTGCACAGAGAGCTTCAGGAGAATGCTACTCGTCTGACTGCATGGTGCCAAGTGTGAAGTTTGGTGGAGGGTGGATTATGGTGTGGGCTTGTTTTCCAGGATCTGGCCTCGGCCCCTTAGTTCCAGCGAAAGGAACTCTGAAAGCTCTGGCGTACCGAGACATTTTGGACAATTCCATGCTCCCGACTTTGTGGTAACAGTTTGGAGCTGGACCCTTCCTTTTCTACCATGATGGTGCAACAGTGCACAAAGCAAGATCCATAAAGACATGGATGACGGAGTCTGCTGTGGATGAACTTGAGAACTCGAGTCCTGACCCCATAGAACACCTGGGAGGAATCAGAGCGGAGGCTGAGAACCAGGCCTTCTCGTCCAGCATCAGTGTGTGACCTCACAAATGCACATCTGGCCGAAAATCCCCATAAACACACTCCTGGACAACCTTCCCAGAAGAGCTGAAGCTGTTACAGCTGCAAAGGGTGGACACACATCAGATTGAACCCTGCGGATCGGGAATGAGATGTCACTTAAGTTCATATCTGAGTCAAGGCAGGCGATTAAATACTTTGGTCATAAAGTTTAGGTGCCACTTGTGGACCTACAAGAACCAGGTGGAGAACATCCCTGGGAGGAGGTGCTTTTTCTCCCTTGTTTACATGCTCTCTGCACAAAGCTATCCATCTCCAGCAATGCTATGTCTGTGTGTGTGTGTGTGTGTGCGAGCGTCTGTTACAACCCAACGGGACGAGATCTTTTCCGTGAGACCAGCAAATGGGACGCACCTTTTAACACGTACACTATTTTTCCCGCTCGGTCTTTGGAATTAGCTTAATAAATAATCGATCGATCGGCAGTCCTAATGGCGGAGCCGCGCTCACATCCGGGCCATAAAGCAGCCGGTGCTGGATCGGCGAGCGGTTAACACAACAGGAAAAGGAGTAGCTATAAATATGAATTACATTTAGTAATGCATTGGATTAGCATTAAACCGACCCGGGTCAGGGGGGCGTGTAATGATTCCCAATTGGTCAGAAGCTATGATTGATTATTAGTTCGATCACCTTATTTACCGGAGGTCAGCGGGGCCGGAGGGGGCGGATCGTCCGTGGATGTTTGCAGGAGAACCCGACGATGACGATGATAGCAGTAGTATTTTTTATATTTTGCATGCAAGCAGTTGCTAAATGATGATTCTATGTTTACGGAGCGGCTCAGCTGTGGAAGGACTGAAGTTCACCTCCCTGGTCGGGCAAACAGCAAATGAACGGCAAACGCTAAATGTGGACGGTTGAAAAACATTTTTTTTGTATCGCCTGACAAACACGCTGTGGATTTGTGGCATCGTTACAATCTCGACTTCGGTCAAAAGCAAATGTTCTCTCCATGAGAGTCACTTCAGGACTGGAGTGTCATTGAATGCATCGCGCATCCGGGGCAAATGGTTTCCGCTCCGATGTTTTCAGAGGGCGTCAAAACCCAGAGTGCTACGTAGCGTGGCTAGCGTTAATTCTGAATGGCGGTCGTAGCGTGGCTAGCTTGCAACTCTGAATGGCTGTCATAGAGTGGCTAGCGCGTTGCAAGTGTGTAACTCTGAATGGCTATCGTAGCGTGGCTAGCGTGAAACTCTGAATGGCTGTTGTAGCGTGGCTAGCGTGCAACTACAATGGCTGTCATAGCGTGGCTAGCGTGCAACTCTGAATGGCTGTCATAGAGTGGCTAGCGTGCAACTCTGAATGGCTGTCATAGAGTGGCTAGCGCGTTGCAAGCATGCAACTCTGAATGGCTGTTGTAGCGTGGCTAGCGTGAAACTCTGAATGTCTGTTGTAGCGTGGCTAGCGTGCAACTCCGAATGGCTGTCGTAGAGTGGCTAGCGTGCAACTCTGAATGGCTGTCGTAGTGCTGCTAGTGTGCAACTCTGAAAGGCTGTCGTAGCATGGCTAGCGTGAAACTCTGAATGGCTGTATTAGCGTGGCTAGCGTGCAACTCTGAATGGCTGTCGTAGCATGGCTGGCTTGCAACTCTGAATGGCTGTTGTAGCGTGGCTAGCGTGCGACTCCGAATGGCTGTCGTAGCTTGGCTAGCGTGCAACTCTGAATGGCTGTCGTAGCTTGGCTACGAGCAACTCCGAATGGTTGTCGTAGCGTTGCTAGCGTGCAACTCTGAAAGGCTGTTGTAGCGCAGCTAGTGTGCAACTCTGAAAGGCTGTTGTAGCATGGCTAGCGTGCAACTCTGAATGGTTGTCGTAGCGTGGCTAGCGTGCAACTCTGAATGGCTGTCGTAGCATGGCTAGCGTGCAACTCTGAATGGTTGTCGTAGCGTGGCTAGCGTGCAACTCTGAATGGCTGTCTTAGCGCTGCTAGTGTGCAACTCTGAATGGCTGTTGTAGCGTGGCTAGCGTGCAACTCTAAACAGCTGTCATAGCGTGGCTAGCGTGCACCTCTGAATGGCTATCGTAGCGTGGCTAGCCTGCGACGCGCTAACCAGGCCATCAGGAGGTTCCACAGTTCGGTGTCCAGCAAAAAGCAACCTTTCCTGGTCCTGATGATAGGAAACTCTAGAGGGATTATTTGTTTGATTTGTATTCAAAACCACATTTGCACCAACAAAAATGATCGTTTGGCAAATATTTAAGTGTAAATCGCAAACCAACAGCGAGGAAATACGCAAAAGGAGTGAGAAACCTGGGTCGCCCTGATTTCCAAGCTCCTGAACACCGCCGCGTTCACCTCCCGTCAGCAGATGATGTCGGTCCGGCACGACTTCCCCGGTTTATCTGTCGACCGCGGCGCTTCCATGCTGCTAAACAACGCCTCCGTCTGCGTCGATTCATCAATAAGCGAAGCGTCAGAAGACTCAGAGGACGAGCGACCCGAAACTCCCCGTCCTGGAGCTCCAGCGGGTCTCCTCAGAGGAACGCCACACCACCTCAGCACGTCCGTGTCTGATGCAACCCTGACGCCACCGTTGCTTCTCCACAAAGATATGCAGAGTGCAGAAACCTCAGCGGATATCAAATGCAACTGACGCGTACTGGTGTGTGTGTGTGTGTGTGTGTGTGTGTGTGTGTGCGTGTGTATGCGTGTGTGTGTGTCAAAACACCACAATCAAACAGGCTGTTCTTTAACAGCAGCAGGAGTCAGTGTCGGTGTGAAGACCAGGCGGACGCAGATGTTCCTGCTGCTGCAGCCGCATGTGAGGACCTCCGATGTGGTGGAGATGAAGATGAGAAGGTTCCTCTTGGCTCGATGGGGACGATGAGGAAGGAGTCCATCAAGAGGACAGTATCTGTGAGATGTTTGGAAAATAGTCTCACTGAGATGGTTTGGATATGGACAGAGGAGGGATAGTGGACATCCTGCCAGGCAGAAGGTCCGGTGGAGGACCACAGAAGAGGTTTATGGATGGAGTGGAGGAGAACAGGAACGTTGTAGGGGTGAGAGGAGAGGGTCGGATGGAGGCAGATGATTGGCCGCAGGGACAGATGTCATTGGGCAAGAGGTCCAATCAGAGGGCGACATATAGAGACATGCAGACACTCGAGGTCTTCACACATCCGGGCAATTTGGGATCTCCGAGGAGGAACCCGGAGGGGACCAACCAGGGACCTTCTGGCTGGAAAGGGAAGCTCTAATCGCCTAATGAAGGACAAAAAGCCAAAGCCAATCAACCTCCCCCAAGTGGATCCAGCATCCAATCACCAACCAGCAGGAGTCCAGTAACGTTCCTCAGTTCTGCGTGAACTTCACTCATTTATTTTCCATGGAATGAGCGGAGGCTTTGCTGATGGAGATCCCTCGCAGGCAGCCTTTCGGTTCCCCCCTCCTCCCCAAGCCGTCGCCCAATTACGGCTTATCTTCCTCGACAATGAAGCGACAGCGTCGCGGTGCAGGACCCGCCCGGAAGCCGTCCCCCGACCTGTCGCCGCGGCGACACGCCGCGGTGTGACTTTCAATAATTACACAAATTATTTGTCCATCAGGCTCTATTTTTCTGCTCCAAAATAATCTCTTTTCTCGTTTGCTTTGCAATCTATTACCGGGACACAGTTCAACGAGACAGGATTGCATTAGCGGAGACATTTCACAAGCACTTAACCTGGCACCAGCTCTTGCTATCGCTATGGGCAAGGATCTTTTTTCACACACACACACACACACACACACACACACACAAAATGCAATTAGCTCTCCTGTCATATCGTGGCCGATGCTTTGCTTTCACAGCTCAAACAAGCAATCCCCGATCCAAAGAGATCTTCAACCAAGAACCCCGCCGCTAATTAAAGTCACTCGGTGGTTCGCCGTGGTGAGGACACCTGCCAACCTTCTGCGTGAACCTTTGTGTGTCAGCCTTCTTCATGTTAGCGGGTGATTCCGCAACGTCTTTTATAGCGGCGTCATTCATCCGACTGCAGGGGCTTGGAAATTTTTTTTTTTTTTTTTTGAAGTAATAGAGGTGCAGATTCAACCGGCGCTGCAAGGATGGGCCTCCTGAGAACGACGCGCTAGGAATGCCAAACACGGCGCGCTATCGTATGCAAACCCCGCCATGGAAGTCAAAATCAAAAATAACAAAATGCGCAAATCAGACGAACAGCGAGTATGCAACAATCGTGCCTCATTAAAAAAGTCACCTTGCTTATCAAATGATGAGTGTATTTTAAATCCTCCGGCCCACTCGATTTGACGCGTGTTTCTAATTAGCAGATAGCGGCTAATTAGTTGTGTTTAGCATCAGGAGTAAACGCCGCCCACCATCTGTGTGCTGGGGGTGGAGGGCGGAGGAGGTTAAGTGCAGATAGAGTCCAAAGCAAAGCCTCACTTGAGGTCCACGCCGGTGCTTTGGATGCAGCGGGGGGGCGAAAACACCCGCGGCACTGTTTTAAACCCCCCCCACCACCTCCTCAGCAGCGGTTAGCCGATAATCCTTCTATTCTCGTCAAGGACGGAGAGGAGGTCGGACGGTCTGACCAACGGAGCGCTCGGCCAATATGGCCGCCCAAGCTGGTCCTTCATGGGTACTTCAGTACCTGCCCGTGGACAAGAAGACGAATATTGACTGGTTTATCTTTGAATGAACGCATGGCGGTGCAGTGGTTAGAGCTTCAAGAAGGTCCCATGGGAGGCCTTTCTGTTGTCCGATGTCTGCGTTGGGTTCCTTCCACTGTCCAAAAACAAGCAGGAAGCTCACCGGTGACCCTGCATTGTCCAGGCGCGTGAATGGCTGGACGTCCCTGAGATGTACCAGTCCGGGTCCACCTCGAGGCTCCAGCTCTCTCCAGGTCCTCAATCCTTTTGGACCACTTTCATGACAGACCACTTTTCCATGGACTAGTGGGAAGAAAGGCTTGTTTCTCAGGAGTTGGACCGTCCCATGTGGGGCCGATGGTAGACACTCCTGATGTCCAGTCCACGCCGTAACCTTTTTTTCTGTCGATGTCACCGCAGAAAAGCCGCCTCGCAACGGTACGATGTCGGGTGGTGCTCGGTCCCGTGTGGAGAAGATATTTCAGAGGGATCCATGGTTGCCATGACTCTTAAATGCAGATCTTTGCTGGTACCGAGACCCTTCCGGCATCGTGTCGTTGGCTCTTGTGACGTATGTTTGTGGGCCGTGTTAGCAAGGGTTAGCTTGCCGACTGACCCGAGCAGGAGTTTGAAATAAAACACCCGGGAGACTCGCGGCAAAAAATGTCATTTTAAGCCACCTAATTCTTCCTTTGCGGCCCGACAACAGACGGTCCCTGGCCGGGGGGTCGGGGACCTCTGGAATGGATAATGACTTTCACCGGCCGTGACCCGGAGGACACCATCTGAGGGGCGTGGAGTTTTACATACATGCATCGCCTTGGATTATGGGATATCTGCCGAACGCCTCTGTCGAGTCATTTTTCATGTTTGCTTCTCCTCCCTGGATACCCCGCTGTCAGCAGAGGGAAGTCTATGCTTATTAAAGGTTTCCTTGTGATCCAAAGCAGGCACATGGATGGAATCGACAAATTGGCTCAGTTTTCACAGATATCTTTACCTTGAGTGGGAAAAAACAGTCCACTTCTGGCTTCATGTTCAAAGTCGTATGTTTTAGCACAAGCTACTGCTTAATAACTAACGCCTCTCTTTGTATTTTGCCTTTTTTTAAGCAACACTTAGGAATGGTTTCATTAATTCCGCGGGGTTGTGTGCACGGTGATTTATAGGTCTGTCAAGTTTTAGCACTTAATTATGGAGATTGTTCGTCTCTCCGCGCGTCAGCTCCACCCCGATATTAAAATTTGCCACCCCGAACGTGGGGCTTGTTGGGAAGGGCCTGCTAAGCGGCGGAATAAAAAATAAGATTATAAAAGAAGAAAAACAGAGTGAATTACAAATCTATCAGACACAAAGGGAGCTGGCAAGAGCACATGTGGTCCTCCGTGGAGTCCCGACCTGAGGAGGCTGCTCTCCTGCGCTGGAAGATGCATCGGGCGAAGGTGTCGGTGGGGATCATCGCAACTCGCTCTCCTCGGCCTTTGTCTCAGTGGAGTGATGGATCGCCGTGGTGAAGTTGGAAAATGACCTCCTGCGATTGATTGATTACTTACGAAGGGATCCGGAGACTGAGGAGCAACTTAGCGAGGACCCGCTAGCGAGTCTAGATACAACACTTTGGACTTAAGAGTCGACCGGTATTCCAATCATCTCCGCCAACGGCGCGATACGACTTTGTCTCGGCAGCTTCTGGTCCACCTGCCTCTTCTCATTGCGACGCCTCACTTGATGCTCCACGTGATTCCATCGATGATGTTTGTCCGGGTCCGAATGACGAACGATAGCTCTTCTCTTCAGGGTTCTCCAGAGCCGATCATCTCCTCTCCACCAGCTAACCTCCTCTCTGGTCTTCCTCCAACCTCAGCGTCCTTCAACACCAGATCTCACATCCCTCCTCTGTCCGTGTCCCAAACATCTCCAGAACATCTTCCTGATCCTCTCCAGGAACCTCAACATCTCCAGCTCCTGTCTTCTCCTCCGCATCTCCGAGCCAACCTTCCATCCATGCTCATCCGAGCGCCGAACATTTTCACTTTGCACGCCAAAAAAACGCAAAAACGGAATAAAACCGGTATCGTCATGGCAACCCTCCCCCTCTCCGACGGTACCTTTTTTTGCTCACTCAACCACGTGACGGCGGGATGAGTTGCGGCACGCTGTAAATTTCATTTCTGTCGCGGCGGTCCCCGCTGGCCGCCGCTCACGGGGAAACATCTGCTGGTGGGAGAGCGGCCAGGCCATCGGCGAGCGTTCGCGGGAGAGGAGGTCGGCCATTCATAATGCGGATATTCTCTGTCATATTGCACCCGGACGGAGACTAAATAACTCACTGAGGACCGCATGATCTGGATGGATGGCGGCGTGCGGCCCCCTCCCCGCGCACTTTCAAGGTAACCTGGAAGCCCGACTTCATTACTTTTTGATTCGTGACACCTGGCGGCAAGTCTTCAAAATGCTTCCCGAGCCCCGCCTTCACGACATGCGACACTTTTCGGAAAATACGCCCGAAGTAGTTTCGAGCCTGGAAGCAAGCCGGCTAACGAGAGGGAGTTGATTTGTGAGTGTGGAGGGGGGTCGGAGGAGGGGGTGGATCAGAAAAGTTGAGATACTTTGTACATGAAGTACACAGGAAAAGAGAAACGAGCACCCTCGTTAACCTGTCCATTCTTGGAACCCATCGCCAATGTTACCAATGACCCTTCCTAAATTCTGCTACTTTTAAAGATGCTCAGCGTGAGAAAGAGGAGATGGGAGTGGGGAGCTGGCTATCCCGGCCACGACTGGCCAAGAGCTCATCCTGGACCAGGTGCCGGCTCATCAGACGTCAGCATAAACATACAAGTCCTCCCACTCCCTTGTTGGGATGTCGGATAGAGAAGACCTCCAACCGTCCATCCTGGAAAATTTGGAGTCGCCAGTGAACCTCCTGCATGTTTTTGGACAGCGGGAGGAACCCGGAGAACCCGTGCAGCAGAACGCGGAGACTCCAAGTTGGAATCTAAGAAGAGACCTTGCCGCGAGATGCACTGCCCCACCTTGCCGTCTCTGTTCTTAAACTACCATACAGTTTCATTGTGAGGCGCTGAGATGGTCACCATCAGTCACACGAGCTTCCGACATGGAGATGTTCTCCCCCCTGGCTTCAAGGTGACGTAGTTCCACGTGATGCTTGACAAGGCCGCGGTGACACCAGTAGATACCCTCTGTAGATGTACCCGACCTGCTTGGCTGTGGAGCGTCTCATTCTGTCTTTTCACTTTTATAGCTGACTTAGCGTACCACGTAAGCTAAGTAGAACATGGAGGCTGCTCACTTCTGGAAGCAGACTAGGCGATCACCGGTGAGATCATTTTTTACCGAGCTTTGATAGCGAGATAACTAGCGTGGGCAGTGTAACACATGTAGTTCTGCCCCTGTTGGTCAAACAGGAGCTTCCTTGATTAATATGACAGCAGGCGGAGGGGACATACTATTTTTCATTCTGCGCCGGGGAAAAGGTGATATGAGCTCCCCATGCAAAACCGCAGACAGATGTAGTTCGCTTTAAAAGACAATTCTGGTAACATTCCCAATGAGGCCTAGTCTACCCTTAGGATCCATTTGTGAGGGCATCGGCAACAACGGGCTTCTGTTTCTGTGGCGAGGGTTATTACGGGGCATTACAATAGTGGTCATAAAGACCTTGTTAGTGGGCACTTAACCATCTGTACACAAATCTCCTTCAACGCACGCTGTAATATCATTCACACAGTTGCGCCTCATTTCTGCCGTGACCTCCACAAACTCGAGTGTCCTTTGAAACTCATTCGAGCACGAAGACAGCATTCATAAAGCATCCCCCGTCTTCAAGCCGTGACCCTCGGGAGGAACGCTGTCACAAAACATTCAAACCTACAGATAAAACCTTTCTTTACCATTCTATTTTATGACTTAACATTGCCCCGGTAACATGTCAAGGAAAGGGTATGTCTGGCGATGCAATTGATGAGGGCTGACTGATGACACCGGAAAATGAACAGGTCACCCGAGACGCCGGCTGGACGTCGGAACACGTCGGTGAAATGTGACCGGAATGCACAAACTCTTTTGTGTATCCGGGCGATGCGTCGAGGCCACGGCACCGGAAAAATACCGGGGCTGGAAAACAACTGCCGTCTGCGCATCGGGTGGAATTCCAGATGCTATTAGCATTCCGTGGCTATTCGAGACCCGCAATAGCCACGTAACATAAATCGGAGAATGGTGGCGAGCATGAATGCGTCAATTTTATGAATGTATCCCTGGCCTTTCTGGAGACGTATAAATCCATGCATCATGCGCCCGACATAGGTGAGCACGTGTCGGGCGAAAAACGAGCGATGACGAAACAAGTGCTCTTCGGACATGAAAATGAGACGTCCGAGGAACGTCTTACCTGATTCTTCAAGTCGAGTTTGGGGCACGGGCGACCCCCGTTGAAAGCCTTCTCCTTCAGCCACTTGGACCTCATCTTCAACCCGCCGCCGCAGGAAGCGCTGCAGGCCGACCAGGCCGACCAATCGCTGAGCTTGCAGTCCAGGGGGCAGGGGACGTGGCAGACCTCCACCACGTAGCCTGGAACGGAAGACTCAGATTGTGGCTGCGGTGACATTAACAATTTCGGACGGACGTCCACCGGCCAGACCTCGGACTTGCTCACTTTGACACGAGCAACTAATTATCTAACTAATGAGGTTCTTATTCCTACACTCTGACAACTAAGCACGGTGAAACTAATTGAGAGTTTTTACACAATACAATGACATTGTTTCTACTCCCGATAGCGCTTTCAGCAAGCTCCGTAATCATTAGTCACCCAACTGTCTGGAGTGGGGGAGTGAAAAAAAAAAAAAACGCCGATAACAAGGACGGGGCCATTTCACAAGACGACCAATGGAGGCATTACCGGGAGGAATTTACCAATAAATCTGTTTGTAATCATCGCGCACATCTCACGTTGGAGTTCTCTGATAGCATTCCAGCGGTGGAACGCAGCGGACGTCGACCCGGTCAAACAGCCGTCGACCGTAACCGGATGTTCATCGACCGCTTGGATTAGCACGTCTAATTAGCACGATGTCGCCGACCCCGGCACGACCGCCGAGGAGCGAGGTTCTTCGCAAGTCTATTCCATCTTCACGACGTTCATCTTCGTAACGTTCTGCCGTCGGAGAACGGAGGCGAGGAGAATCATGGTGTCTGGTTTGGAGACAGAGATGAGGATGCGGAGGTTCCTCTTTGGGAGTGAGGAGGACGGAGAGGATCAGGACGGAGTTGTCCACAGGGAAAGCCATGGTTTGGACATGGACCGAGGAAGGATGGAGAAGATCCGGGTGGAAGGAAGACCAGAGGGGAGGTTCATGGAGCAGGAAGTGGGTACTACAGAAGAGAGGTTAGATGTTGGCAGGGGATCGATTGTGGCCCCTGAAGGGAGAAACCCGTAGGAAAAGGCATGTTTATGTTCTTCTTATGTTCCTACTGTGTGACAAATGCTAATGAAGGTCCATCTTTCATGGTGGACGTTTCCTCAGAAGATGCTGAACGGACGACAGGAATCGTTCGACCTTAAAGACTTTAATTGTACCTGGATACAAAAGAAGTGACAGAAATCGACAGCGGCGGGTGGAGGAGGGACGCAATTACAGGAGTTGTTGTCTGAGTGGGAGTCCTGTCAAGGTGATCCGTCTGGGAAAGCGATGACAGCCGCAAAATGAAGAGGAGCAGCAGATCCAGAAAAAGGGACGGCGTAAAAATGTGTCTGGAACGGGCCGGGGGAGTTTTTCCGCCTGCCGCGGTGACGTTTAAGCTGCGTCTGAGAAACAAACTCATAAAGCGGGAAATCGTCGCCTAATTATTTCAAGCCCTAAAGCGTTCCCGCTGTGTTTTTCCCCTCCAGTTTATAAATCATTATTCTATTTAATCATTTTCATTTTCCCAGTGAACAACAACAACAATGGTGTGGATAGAAATTTAAAAAGTTGGCATGGACGACTTTTGTCTAAAAGAGCAAAAGCCAGGCGTCCAAAGGAGGAACGGATGAACGCGGGTTTTTTTTTTTTTTTTACTTTTCAGGGGAAAAAAAAAAGGAAAAAAGAGGCCAGAGTGACCCTGGAGAGCTTTTGTTCACTGAGGACAAGTTAAGTGAAGCGAAATGTCAACTTGAAGCAAAGTGGTTCTTTTCGGTCGGCGTACGAGTCGACTGGAGGAGCCGTCGCTCCGCTGCATGAAAGGGCCCGACGGAGGGCGTGGCGCAAAAAAAACAAAAAAAAAACAACTTAAATTCACATTCAGACTCATCGATGTCACCGCATTGCATTAATTTATAAAATAAGGAAAAAAAAATGGCCTCAAATGGGATTGTCACACTGACGGGCATTAATGTGTTTGCTATGGATTCCCTGTCGGCTCGGAGACTTCGCGAAGTGCAAGTGCCAACATTTCGCTCATAATTTCCGATCGGATCGCCGACGAAACGAAAGCAAAAGGCGTCCGTCTTGGAAGGAGCTTCTCGGAGGTTCGTACCTGAGTCCGTGCAGCGCCAGGGATCCACCAGCAGCCCTCGCCGGTCCAGGCACGCCACGGCTCGGTAGCGCAGACCCCGACCGCACTCCTTGGCCTCCGGGTGGCCGATCCAGCCGGGCGGGCCGGCGGGGCCCGAGGGGCCCGAGGGGCCCGAGGGCCGGGGCAGGATGCAGGACGACCAGTTCCCCGTCGGACGCGACACAAACTCCTGGCAGGGACAGGCTTGCGTTTCCTCCAGCGGGTACAGCTTCTCGTCCTGGCACTGCTCCCTCTTTTTGCTGCGACCTGAGCAAGAGATGACACGCATGTGTGGCTACAACTACGTCAACGAAGGGTGTCGACTGAAAAGCAGAAACACCAACATCGAGCGTTTGGGAAGCATCATGTCGTTCTGACCTGTGAGAATTATCGCTTTCACTCTTTTGTTGGTTACCTGCACCGCCCAAGTGGTGGTGGAGCCAATCCAAGGTGTCACTGGACATCAAGAGGGGTCTCCAGTGAAGCTCCTGCATGGGTTTGAACCCTGAGGACTCCACAGAGGAAGGAACCCTGTGGGACCTTCTAGCTGTGAGGTGCCATTTTGTTTGTAGCATCCAAGCTAACGCTAAAGGCGATGGTCGTTTTGCGCAACGGCACTTGGACAGGAGCTGAATTGAGACTGAAGATCAGATGACGACCTAAACCTCCCTACTGTTGGTTCCCCTCCAGATCCAGTCCTTCGTGAAATCCCCCCAGAGAGAATGCGAAGTGAACCGTAACGGCGATTGGTGATATCCGAACAAAAGAATACTTCTTTATTTATAAGCCTCTTAACTGAAATCGTGCATTCCGGTTCGTCATTATCGCTCTTTGCGCTGCTAATCGCGTTCCCGCGTCCGTCGGTTTGCGCCTCCTCCTCGGCTATTTACATTCAACCGCACATTTTGAGGCGAGCGTCAGCAAAACTGCTGCGTCCGGCGCTTCTCCGAAACAAACTCATTTATTTTCTTCACGAAACCTCTCCTTTTCTTTCTCCTTATGTATATTTATTACCACTCCGAGATGCTTGGCTAAGTCGTTGCTGCTTATTATTAATGACCGGGCTTCCGACGACCATCTCCGGTCGGAGGTGCTGACAGTCGGGGAGAAATGAGCGACTAATGGTTCTCCTGTATCATTAGTCAGTCACGTTTCCGTGCAGGTCACCTCCTTTTTTTTTTTTCGCCCGATAATTCGTCAAAACGCCCGCAGGACGACGAGAGGGCGAGATTTCGGATGTTTCCGATAACGCTGCATTATTCAAATCACAACCCGTCCTGGAGCAGAGTTTCTCTCCGATGTAATGAGGCCTCCTTTTTTTTTTTTTTTATTCTTGAGGAACTTGGTGGTTAATTTTTTTTTTTCATTACCTAATATCACGCACAGTGGTGACTTCAGATAAGGGATATTAGAGCGCAAATGAGAAAAATCGAATTAGCGCTGGCTTTAGCTTTGTACCAGAAGTTTCAGGAGAACGCCGGCTCCGGAGCTCTTCGCCTAATGAGGATAAAAACACCAGACCTTTGGAGGAGTTAGTTCTCTTCAGCGTTCACATCACCAGAGCTGTGCATCCATTATGCTTCTTAGCGGAGCATGAACAGGAACACCACGCGGCAGCTGCGATGCACGTGTTCATCTCCGGTGCTGTCACTTCCAATATCTCAAGCGGCGGCAGATACGAGCCGCCTCGCCGTCCCGCTGTTGGGAAAATCCCTCCCGTGATTGATCGTCTAGTCCCGACTTTGAAAAGCATCGCAGACGACAGATCTGTTCTTCTGCTCACGAGCTAAATCCGTACCGCTGTCAACGGCAGCATTAGCGCTTAGCTGCTGTGGAATGCGCGCTTCTCTGCGGGACAGTCGTGTCATGGGTTTGTTGGCTTTTGTTTCTTCTCAGAGACTCCAGATGGGCATCATTGGCACCGGGAGAGAAATCGGAGCCGAACATTCCTAGTTTGATTCCCGGCTTCTCCTAGTGTGTAGAAGTTCTGTCGGGCAGGACACTGAACCTGTGACTGCTCTCCTGGCACTGGTCGACGACAGTACACTGCTCATGGTTCATCCATGATGGGTTGATTGCAGAGAACCAATATCCCCACAAAGGATTAATCATCTTAACCCTATTCTCTGTTTCCTCCTCACTTTTACTAATTTTTGCTACTTTGTGGTCTACAATAGTCATCTCTTCTACCCTTACCTCTCATTCATTTTCCACATTCATCAGCTCTTCAAAGTACTCTTTCCATCACTCGTCTAGCATCTGTCAATACATTTCTATCTCTATCTTTTATCACCCGGACCTGTTGTACATCTTTTCCGTCACTATCTCTGTTTCGCCAACCTGTATAGATCATTCTCTCCCTCCTTACTGTCCAACCGAGCATACAAGTCATCGTACGCCCTTTGTTTTGCCTTTGCTACCTCTATCTTTACCTTTCGCCGCATCTCCCTGAACTCCTGTCTGTTCTCTTCAGTCCTCTCAGTATCCCACTTCTTCTTTGCTAACCTCTTTCTCTGTATATACTCCTGCACTTCCTCATTCCACCACCAAGTCTCCTTATCTACTTTCCTTCCAGATGACACACCAAGTACTCTTCTACCTGTCTCCCTGATAACACTAGCTGTAGTTGTCCAATCATCTGGAAGCTCACCCTGACCACCCAGGCCCTTTCTCAACTCCTCCCTGAAAACCATGCAACACTCCTCCCTTTTCAGCTTCCACCACTTTGTCCTCTGCTCTGCCTTTGTCCTCTTCATCTTCCTTGTCACCAGAGTCATCCTACAAACCACCATCCTATGCTGTCTGGCTACACTCTCACCTACAACTACTTTGCAGTCACTAATCTCTTTCAGGTTACCTCGTCTATACAAGATGTAGTCTACCTGCGTGCTCCTACCTCCGCTCTTATAAGTTACCCTATGTTCCTGTTTTTTCTTGGAAAAAGGTGTTCACTACAGCCATTTCCATCCTTTTTGCAAAATCTACCACCATCTGTCCCTCTGCATTCCTATCCTGGATACCAAATCTGCCCATCACTTCTTCATCCCCTCTACTGCCTTCACCGACATGTCCATTGAAGTCTGCACCAATGAATTCTGCGGATTCAAAAAAATTTGTTTCTACTTCACGGATTTTGCCTATGATGGGTTCTTTTTGGAACGTAACCCCTGCGAAAAAAAAGGGTATACTGTATACATATATCTATATACTCTGTCAACACTGTGTGTGTTTACTGTACACACTGTACACACTGCAGATGTACACCCTACATACTGTATTTATACGCTGTACACACGGTGTATATGTACACTATGTACTGTATATATAAACTGTATATGCGTACTCTATATACTGTATATACACTGTAGCTTCTGGAAAATTGAGCGCACCTGAATATAAGCCGGCTAAAAATAAGGAAATAAATCTATGTGTACATATAAAGGCCACACTGCCCTATAAGCTGCAGGTGTCCAAATTGTAATATGAGATATTCATACAGCAATATTCTAGCTTCTATTTTCATTTGTAATATTATTTCATATATATATATCTATGATCTATAAATATTGTACTCTGTCTCTATGTATATAATATATAATATGAAATATTTAATATAATTTCCGAACAGTGCCCGAGACACGGCTGATGAAAAAGATGAATAATAAGTCAAGTAAAAGTCCATCCATCCGTCCATTTTCTATCCCAGCTTTGTCCTCCTCCAGCTGATTGCTATCTCGGTCTTCCTCCTGCGCACTAAAACCATTAAAATCAATTTCTTCCGTGTCGGAATTGAACGGCCTCAGAATTTCATTGTCATTTCGTCGGTCCGATGTGACAAGGCGAAATATTTTGGCGGCTTGTTAGCATAAAAAAATCCATTAAGTAGCCACATCGTTGTTTAAGCCGCAAAGCGTGTGGAAAAAAATAGTGGCCTCAAAGTCCAGAAATTACAATACTGTGCATAAAACTGCATAAAACTGCACATAGCATGTCTACAGACTTCAATCTTCTCCTCTCCAGGTCTGAACCTCCAGGTTCCTCCGTCCTCCCTCTGCTCATTACAGATCACAGTATCGTCTGCAAACAATCATCACCGGCAAGTCGACCATTCTTGAAATGATCTTCCAGTTACCTTCCGGGGAAAAACCAAAATAAATTCTCGCCTTTTTCCCCGGAGCTGCACCGTCTGTCCTCGCCAGCTTTGCAAACAATTTCTAAACTGGTGAGAAGGTTTGAATCGGGAGCTGAACCAGACACAGCAGCCGTATATTTCAACAGTTATTTTCTAGTTTTTGGAAATCAGAGCGTCATCAGTAGGAGTGTTCACTTTAAACAGAGAAGGACTGTTGAAGCACACACACACACACACACACACACACACACACACACACACACACACACTCACACACAGTTTTTTAAAAAATGGTACCAATCCGTGAGTGGAAAAACAAGGCTTTGCACCAAAGTACTGCTTCACTTCAGCACAAGATGTTTGCTCTTTGGTTGAACCTTCAGGTTCCACAACGATCATCTGGATGGAATTACCGTCAATTCTGGACTATAACCTTTTTTCACATGCTTTGAACAATTTGGCTGATGAATGGATTTTTTTGTGCTAACAAGCTTCATGCTAACAAAACATTTTGCCCGGTCATATCAGACCAATGACATGATCGTGAAATTCTGAGGTATTTTGTTGGTCCATGTCCTTCTACAGCTTCTGACGTTGGAATCGCAACACCTTCTTGAGCCACGGCAACTATGGTGAGGAAACTTCTGCCCGATCTCCATCGCAGGAGTCGCGGATAAGATGTTCTTCAGGGATCACCTGCTTTCATCAAACGATCTCCTCGCACAATAACTTCCTGTCCCTCTCCCCTCCATCCATGAACCTCCTCTCCAGACCTCTTCCAGCCTCACCGAACCATCTGAGTGAGACTATCTGGATTATTGTGGAGTTTACAGCCAATAAGGACAGAAATATCAAATTTGGTCAAACGAAGCAGATACTTTTCTCCCGATCTTCACGCCGTTCCATGTATCTCCTGCTCCACCATTCGTGTCCATGTGCTGCCTGAGAATCAGAGCTTCTCAACAATCGTGCACCTGAAACCAACCGGGCATTCCAATGCATCTGCCTTCGTCACACTTGAAGAAAAAACAAGCGATCTCCAGTCAATTCCGTTTAAAAATGTTATTTTCTGGAGCGTGTCTGTAAGTAGCAGAACTACTTTTCTAAATGACAGAGCTGTGGAGAACTTTCAGGGATCCTTCTGGCCTCAACAATCCTCCTGCTCTTCTGGCAGATGATCTGAAGAGGCGTCGAGCGTCGACACCTCCGAGCAGATACGTCGTATATTTATCCACGTCGTCGGACAAAATCACCGCAACAGAGGCGGGAACAGGGAGCTCCTGGAATAGACCTCCTGCACCGAGAGAATGGAGAAGCTGGATGTAGATAATAATGATTTATTATTTATTGATCCCTCGTGGAGAAATTCGTTCTCGGCAATAAACCTATCATCTATGAACCGTGAGCAGCAGGTTGCCGTCCACCGACGCCAAGGGAGCAGTCGGGGTTCTGTGTCTCACTCAACATTTTTACACTTGGAGAAGCCGGGAATCGAACCGCAAATGTTCGATTTGTGGACGAAGTAGAAGCTGATTTCATGTTTGTTGCTCCCTCTACCTTCTAGATGCTCCTGCTCCCGTGTGACCACCAACAGTCCACAAACACCGGAAGCTCCTCGTGATAATATCAGTGTTTTTTTCCAATATTCCCACATCATATCACATGCTGGAGTCTTTAAAACTGTTCATTTATGTTCACTCTATTAAAGCCATTTAATCCTCTCTCCGTTCGGAGGTGTTAATGTTGCCACCTTGTTGAGGACCATCAGATGAGAAGATTCACTGCTGTCACTGCAGGACACACACACACACACACACACACACACACACACACACACACACTGGGGACTGCAGGTGAGTCAGAATGGCTGTTCAACATGTGATATGTGGAAAATCTGAAAGTCAGGTGTGCAGCATTGGGACTGGCTGAAGGAATGAATGAAATATTCTTATGAAATACTTTGCTCTTTACACAGTTGAATGTGCTGACAACAAAATCACACCAAAATGATCCATGGAAATCAATTGTATCAACCCATGGAAGTCTGGATTAGGAATCACACTCCAAATTAAAGTGTAAAAACAAACTCCAGGCTGATCCAACTTTGATGTAATGTCCTTAAAACAAGTCCAAATGAATCTGTGTTGCTTCCTGAGTGGACACTATGATTTCACACAAGTGGGATTGACTTGGAGATACATTGTGTTGTTCAAGTGTTCCCTTTATTTTTTTGAGCAGTATATATTTATCTATTTCCAGGAGATCGTTTTGAGCGTCTCTGACAGTTTCCCATAACTCTGCAGGAAACCTCCGGTCGGTTTTATAGATGCAGATTCACTGCAGAGGTCATTTTCTGCACGTTGAGAAGGAAGACACCTTCTGTTTACTGGAGAATCGTCAAACTCCAGATGAATAACAGGTTAGCGCCACGCTTGCTCGGTTTCTGGCGTCACAGTTCAATTAAAATTGTATTTATTTATTCAATTTAATCTTTATTTAACCAGGCAAGACAGATTAGGGGGAAATCCTTCTTTGTAACTTTAGCCCAGCAAAAGGCAGAGGGTAGAAAGGATGATAAAAGACAAAATAATATTAAAAATCAAACATATTTCAATCCTGTATTAGTGTTTTATCATCCTCCTATGTAAATTATAGGGGTAAATCCCTGTCGTAATTGTTGCTATTTGTTCAACGTGTTGGGTTGATTGATAAAATCTTATTTTAAATGATGATATAAAGATGAGCTGGTCGTCCAATATTAGACTGAAATGGCTCCAAACCTACGGCTGGTTTGCTAAATCTTACCATTTAGTTTTAGTTAAGACCCCCTGCAAAAGTGAATTTCCGCTAAGTAGAGACAAAATAATTTTGATGGGATTTACAGATATATCAACCCTCAGCGAACGTCACTCAACACTTTATCAACTTCCTGCAAATTTATCAACAAAGTGGACAGTGTTCATGATGACGCAAGACATTGTTTGCTGGGGCGAGAGTTCACAACTCTGGGTATCTTGTATTTTATTTATTTTATAAAAAAAATTATTTTATACAATTATTTTATAAAATTTCACTTTGATTTTACTATGTATATATTATTGGTTTTTTTTTTTATCTTCTTAGGCTACGATTTAGCAAAAAAAAAAAAAAAAAAAAAAAACATTCAGCAAAAAAAAAAAAAAAAAAGCTAAATAAAGAATGAAAAATCGCGAGAATAACAAAAAGAAAAAAATAAACAAAAAAAAAAGCCGAACGGCGAAGTAGCGAGAGTCCACTGTATATGCAAACGATGCTCTGATGCGAACCGAGGACTATTTTCGATATAAACACGAACCGGTGTGTCGTTTCCGAGGGCCTCAAATCTTGCACGGAAAGAAGAAACGAGGTCAGTGTTACATCGCTGACAAAGAAGCCGCTCGAAACGAGAACAAAACAAAATGAAAGAGAAAAAAAAAAAACAACAACAACCGCCGTTGCCACGGTAACCCCCAATGTAACAAAACGGCCTTGGACTAAACGGATCACAGCATGAACGCTTCATCGGGACTGACAACAAGACACCAGGTGAAGGCGGAGCCGGTAGTAAGAAACGGTCGATGACTCCGACGCCGGCGGCAAACCAAAAACCACCGCCACCCGTTTAAAAACAACCATAACGAAGCCTTTGGGTTTTAACGGCTATTTGGACGTTATCATCTTAATGTTTAGGGATGGAACCATCAGGCTAAATTGACCGGTGTTTTCGCCAGCGTGCGCTCCGTCGCAGAAACTACATCCATCACAAGACGCGAATTGTATCTTAGCGTGGATTTTTTTTACCGGGCCTGCAAGCGCACTTCCACGACCGCTGGGATGCATCATCATCCATGCCTCACAAAGTCCACCTCTGCAGTCTTTTATTTTATTTTGCAATGGAACAATATCCTCTATATTTCCCCTCCAACATACCTATGCCTTAATGTCGGTTATTAAAGTCCATGTGCGCCGCCGCCACGTGGAAATGAAAATCATAAAATACCCGTAAAATAAAGGGGAGCGTAAAAGAAAAGATGAAAAGGGGAGGCTTCGGCCGGGAGGTCTCGCTTTCACACACACACACACACACACACACACTTTGCTGGTAAATCCATTTTAAGTAATTAACGTAAACAAATCAGCGGGAGCTTCTTCCTCCTCCACAACTGTTTTTCCCGGCGTGAATGTTCAGCAGAAATGACTTTGTAAGGGACGTGAATCAGGTCTTTTTATTTATCTGCTTTTTATTTATCTTCTTTAATTACAGCTTTGTAAATCTAACCGCGCTGATCTGATTCAAAAATACACCTGGTTTAAAGACAGTTGTATTAAGGAGGACGGGTGGCTTATCTCCTCCTCCCAGAGAAGATAAAAAAAAAACTTCTTTTACTTTGTTAGCAAACTGAGACGGCAAATATTGGATTTCTCGAACCCGGTGGCCGCGATCTAGGAAGAGAAGCGAGAGGTGATCCGCCTGCGGGGGTTCTCGGGGATCCAGGTCCACCGCTGTCAATCTCAGATGCTATCCTGACACTATCCTGAGCTTCTGTCCTTGAAAATGTTCCTCCCGTCATCCCGGAGGAACCTCCGGTGTAGAAGCGCTCGGGTGGAGGTGAGAGTACCAGCTAGCTTGGGTCGTGTGCATATATATCAGTGTCGGGCCGTGCATTTCACACCGAGGCCTTCAGCGGTGCTCCATTTAGCAATCTGCCCGTCAATAACTGTTTTATGGCTATAAAGACCATCTTGTTATGCCGTTAACGGACTGAAAGTGACGGGGAATCCTTTTCCTTGCTGTAAGAGGCCTGCTAGCTTTCTTGACAATGTCCTGCTTTTCTTGAAAAGTCCGTCTCGACAATAAATGTGCAATAACATCAAATTAGCTGAGAAACTAGCACAACTGTATTTGGGCTCATGCAGCTCGCTAGAGATGCAGCCTGCTAGCTCAGGCTAATACAGTCTCCTACTATCCAATCAAAGGGCGTGTGACATACTGGTGTCATAGTAGCCTTCTAGAAGGCCTTGGTGTCACAACTCAAAATCTGACGGGTTGAAACAATAATTTCATTGCCACTTATTTTTTGCTAGCACGCCTCCAGGCACATTTCTCTGACTTTGACTCTGCCTTGCAACAAATAATGTGACTGAAATGTGATTGGTTAAATGCTTTCATATAAAATTACGTATCTGGAAGCAGCACAGCCAGAGGAAACAGCTATGAAAGGATGTGGAGAGATCATTTGGAAATATTTGACAAGAATACATGGACTAAATAGAATTAAAATCAGTCTGTGATTCGGATATTTTTTAGGCCAGCAGAGAAGGCCTTGCAGGCCCTGACTGCCCAGCGCTGATATACATAAATGTTGGTGAAGCTCTAAGTCTTGACCAGAAGTTTGTGGGGTCTCAGCGAGACATGGTTGGAGGTGATCGTCCTCCTTCCCTTGGACTGCTCCCTTCAGGGGTCTCCACAGCCAATCATCTGCCTCCTCTCCACCAACTAACTTTCTGTCCTCTTCACCTCCATCCATGAACCTCCGTTCTTGTCTTCCTCAGGACCTCCTGCCTGGCTGCTCAGCATCCTTTTACCCTGATCTTCTCCATCCCTGCTCTGTCCATGTCCAAACCATCTCGGTATGACTTCATCTCCAGAACATCTACCATGAGCTGTCCCTCTGATGGACTCCTTCTTGATCCTCTCCATCCTCCTCACACACACTCAAGAACATGCATGTGATGAACTTTTTCCTGATCCTCTCAGTTCTCCTCACTCCCAGAGGACTTCCAGATCTTCATCTCTGACATCCACAAACAATGAATGAATGGTGTGTGTGTGTGTGTGTGTGTGTGTGTGTGTGTGTGTGTGTGTGTGTGAGGTGGGGTCATCTTGGGGCCAGAGTGCCGTGGACATTAAGTGCAATGCGTGTTCTCAATAATGTAGGTAAATCATCAACATGCAGAAACACACCAGGCTCTGAGGGATCGTAAAACCCAAGTGTGTGTGTGTGTGTGTGTGTGTGTGTGTGTTGTTGAAGGTAACTGTGGGGGGGGGGCAGCAGCCGCAAATTAGCAAATAATAACTCCGCGGCGGTGTGTGTTTGGTGCGTAAACACACATTTGTTTTGGCTCCTAACCGGAGTCATACAAAGGGGTTGTGAAATCACCATAAACGCAAAGAGTTCTATAAACAAAACGGCGGGAACGCCTGCGATAACGCCTCCTATGCTAATCGGGTAGCGGTAGCGGGTAATTGCGAAGAAAGGGACGCCGGTGGTCGCACTCCAGAGTCGGCCTTTTGCTCCATAATTCACGTGCACGGCATCTCCGAGCACCTTGCCTCCGCCGGCTGACGCGCCGGACCGCCATCTGGGCGGTAAATTAACGATGAAGAATAGCGCTGTGTTATTTCCGCTCGGGGTGTAATAGCATTCGTTAGCTTACGTGCATTAGCGCTCCGCCTCAGATGGGTGTTATCTCAGCTGGGGAAAAAAAAAAAAAAGAAAAACTTTGTCCGCCGACTTTCTTCGGAAAACGGACGAAGTTTGAAGGTTCGCTGAAACTATAAAAACGGAAAAGTCTGCCGTTTATCAATATTTAGCGAGTGGATGCCGGCAAATCAAGTTCTAGTCGACCCCAGAGGTCAGGGAGAGGTCACGGGAACACCTTCACTCATGCACTTGGAAATGTGATATCTTCACATGGGTCAAACATCTCTGCAGGACGCATGAAGGACTCACTGAGGGTTCAGTCAAGATGATGTTTGAATGTCAGCAAAAGGTTGGATGTCATGCATACATCATTCGTCCATCCATCTAAACATCCATCCATCCATCCATCCAAGCATCCATCCAAACATCTAAACATCCATCCATCCATCCATCTGTCCCTACATCTGTCCTTCTGTCCATCCATCTAAACATCCATCCATCCATCCATCCATCCATCCCTCCATCCATCCATCCATCCATCTGTCCTTCTGTCCATCCATCTTTCCATCCATCCATCCATCTGTCCTTCTGTCCATCCATCCATCCATCCATCCATCCATCCATCCATCCATCCATCCATCCATCCATCCATCCATCCATCTGTCCTTCTGTCCATCCATCTTTCCATCCATCCATCCATCTGTCCTTCTGTCAATCCATCCATCCATCCATCCATCCATCCATCCATCTGTCCTTCTGTCCATCCATCCATCCATCCATCCATCCATCCATCCATCCATCCATCCATCCATCCATCCATCCATCCATCTGTCCTTCTGTCCATCCATCTTTCCATCCATCCATCCATCTGTCCTTCTGTCAATCCATCCATCCATCCATCCATCCATCCATCCATCCATCCATCCATCCATCCATCTGTCCTTCTGTCCATCCATCCATCCATCCATCCATCCATCCATCCATCCATCCATCCATCTGTCCTTCTGTCCATCCATCTTTCCATCCATCCATCCATCTGTCCCTCTGTCCATCCACCCATCCATCCATCCATCTGTCCTTCTGTCCATCCATCTTTCCATCCATCCATCCATCCATCTGTCCTTCTGTCGATCCATCCATCCATCCATCCATCCATCCATCCATCCATCTGTCCTTCTGTCCATCCATCCATCCATCCATCCATCCATCCATCCATCTGTCCTTCTGTCCATCCATCTTTCCATCCATCCATCCATCTGTCCCTCTGTCCATCCATCCATCCATCCATCCATCCATCCATCTGTCCTTCTGTCCATCCATCTTTCCATCCATCCATCCATCCATCTGTCCTTCTGTCGATCCATCCATCCATCCATCCATCCATCCATCCATCCATCTGTCCTTCTGTCCATCCATCCATCCATCCATCCATCCATCCATCCATCCATCCATCCATCCATCTGTCCTTCTGTCCATCCATCTTTCCATCCATCCATCCATCTGTCCCTCTGTCCATCCATCCATCCATCCATCCATCCATCCATCTGTCCTTCTGTCCATCCATCTTTCCATCCATCCATCCATCCATCTGTCCTTCTGTCGATCCATCCATCCATCCATCCATCCATCCATCCATCCCTCCATTCCTCCATCCCTCCATCCATCCATCCATCCATCCATCCATCTGTCCTTCTGTCCATCCATCTTTCCATCCATCCATCCATCCCTCTGTCCATCCATCCATCCATCCATCCATCCATCCATCCATCCATCTGTCCTTCTGTCCATCCATCCATCCATCCATCCATCCATCCATCCATCCATCTGTCCTTCTGTCCATCCATCTTTCCATCCATCCATCCATCTGTCCTTCCATCCATCCATCCATCCATCCATCCATCCATCCATCCATCCATCCATCCATCCATCCATCCATCTGTCCTTCTGTCCATCCATCTTTCCATCCATCCATCCATCTGTCCTTCCATCCATCCATCCATCCATCCATCCATCCATCCATCCATCCATCCATCCATCTGTCCTTCTGTCCATCCATCTTTCCATGCATCCATCCATCTGTCCTTCTGTCGATCCATCCATCCATCCATCCATCCATCCATCCATCCAAACATCTAAACATCCATCCATCCATTCATCTGTCCCTACATCTGTCCTTCTGTCCATCCATCCATCCATCCATCTTTCCATCCATCTAAACATCCATCCATCCATCCATTCATCTAAACATCTAAACATCCATCCATCCATCCATCCATCCATCCATCCATCCATCCATCCATCCATCCATCCATCCATCCATCCATCCCTCACAGACATCCAGGGCTTTGCAGACTCTGTGTTCCCATGGGGATCCTTCAAGGTGACTCTGCCGCTGCATTAGATGTTTCCAGAATATGGGAAAGAAAGATGGACCTGGGGTTTTAGAAGACCTTCTGTTTGCTTTTCCCTCCTGTCTTTTGTGTTCGAGCTTCTCAGATTCGTTTTTTTTTCCTCCCGTGTCACATTTGTGCTGTCTGGTTAATTGACTTTATTCCACGTTTTATCTGCCGTTCTCATTTGAAATAAAACCATTATTGGATTTTTGCCTGCCGAGTGGCTCGTCGCTCAGTCTGACCGTCTCCTTCCCCTGGATGCCACAAAACCACTGAGCGATAAGAGAATTTTTGTTTGTTTGAATGGAGGTAGCCATTACTTTCTGGAGATAAGGATTCCAGAACCTTCTGCGTACGCAGCGTGGATGGCCAGCACGTCTTTACGGACACATCCGCAACTTCTGTTGTCTCATGGCGCCGCTGTCCTGCCTGCCACTGTGTTTACTTACCATGCACTTACCCTGTACATACTGTTTACGTACCCTGTACATACTGTTTATGTACTCTGTGCATACTGTGAATATACTCTGTACATACTCTGTATGTACTGTGCACATACTGTGTATGTACTATGTGTAAATTCTCTGTACCAGTGATGTGCAAGTCAGGGGAGGCAGGAGAGGCCGTGCCTCACTTTTCAATCTTGGAAAGAAAAAAAATGCAAAATGAAAAAAGTAAAATGATCATATTTATCTGTGATTTGCACTATAAAGGTATTTTTAATTGAACTTCATCAGTTTTAGATTATTTTTAATTCAAAATAGCTGGATTTTCACATTTACTGTTCAAACACTGAGAAGAGACGTGCGGTGAGGCCGCCGACGGTTGCGCCTCAATGCAGATTGCGCAATGACAACTGACTGCTAGCATGGTCTGCACTCTCTCTGTATTAAAATGTTTAAACACTTTTGCTGGTTGAACTACATTTCCAACGTGCAGTGTTTTTTTGTCAACAACTGTACGTGAGTTTCTAGTTTTTTGTGCTGAGCAATCATAAAACGACTTCAAAGAGCCACTAAGTGAGGCACGCAGTTCTCCTGCCTCACCAGCCATGAACCTCACTACACATCACTGGTGTATATACATGGTACATTCAGTATACATACTCTGTACATACTGTCTGTGTATGCGCACACACACACACACACACACACACACACACACACACACACACACAGACATATATATATCTATATATAATAAATGTATTAATATATCTTGTACTCTACATACCGTATGTATACAGTATACCTACTGTGTATATACACACACTGCACACACTGTGTACATACCGATATATATTTTCTTGTTATTGCTGTATGTATATATATATATATATATATATATATGCACACACGCTAACACACACACACACACACATATACATACATATAACATGGGTACTGTTTGTATACACTGCAGTTTTATGCATGAAAATGTTTCAACACACTACACAGCAGTGTGTATGACAGTAGCGTGTGCGATAGTAGTCTGTGTAATAGTATTGTGTGTGTGATACTAGTGTGTATGAGAGTAGTGTGTGTGATACTAGTGTGTATGACAGTAGTGTGTGTGATTACAGTGTTAGTAGTGTGTGTGACAGTAGTGAATAGATAGTACTGTGTATATGATAGTTGTTTGTGTGATAGTTGTGTGTATTATAGGAGTGTGTGTGTGTGACAGTAGCGTGTGATGGGAGAGTATGACAGTAGTATGTGTGTGTGTGATGGTGTGTGTCAGGCTGTTATCCAGTCGTCGTCCCCCTTGTGTTCAGTTAGCGGTGAAGCGGTGAATGGTAGCTTGAACGGAGCTGCTCGCTCAGCAGACCTTCAATATTCAGACTCACTCAAACAGGTTCGGAAAGAAAAAACCAGGAAAGATCCCTGTTTATAGGTGAAAACACTCAGCGGCGTCACCAGACACAAGCACAGCTGCCAGGCGACCGGACGCAGCAGGTCGGCAACCTTCTGAATGTCCGGGTTCGGGCGCTAAAACTGTCCCGGAGCCTCTTAGCGGTCGGCGGCATCGGAGGCCTTGATTCGCCGTCAGCCACCTTAATGACACCCCGCGCCGTAAAAACCCAGAGTCAATCAATTTACCCGACAAAGTAATTCAAGCAAGTGTTTAAGGTGCCATAAAAGAGCTGAAATACTGTACGTGCGCACACACACACACACACACACACTTCCCAAATAAACTGTCGCGCGAGCCAAGGCCGCCTTTATGCGTTGGATTATAAGAGCATTATAAAAAGAGACAGGGCTGCCACAGGGTTTACTACAAATATTCATGAAGACAAATAGTATCCAGCCCGGCCTGTAGCCGCCGCGTGGAATTCAGATTTTCGCCATCTGTAAGAGATTACACGCCGCACGTCGTCTAATTTAGACGTGACGTGATACCCCAAGGGGCGGGAGGACGTTTGGGAGAAGCACAGGGAGCGCTTAGCGGGGATTGAGTCGTCTCCGGACGACGGAGACTGAGGTCGGCGGACGGCGCCGGGAGGGTTTTACCTGCCAGGGAACGCTTGCGACTCTGGAAGCCGCCGCAGCCGCCGCACTCGCTGAACTTGGACCAGGCGGTCAGGGAGCAGTCGTCCTTGCAGGCCACGCGGCAGACCCGGGTCTGGGGCGGCAGGGGTCCGGCCCAGCCGAGGCACTCCGTCAGGTTGGCCGACTCGCCGTTTTCCCCGACGCAGCTGACTCCTGGAGACACAAGAGAAGAAATCAAGTTTCCCCGCAGGCTCCTCTGTGTCAGGGTCTCACACCTCGGTTCAATTCGTAATCGGCGCCAGGGGATTGTGGTTGCCCGACGACCCTGACCGCTGTGGATCCCCACGACCCCTGTCAGGACCGGACCTAGCCGTGGTTCCTGGACTTCCTCTTTGCTATGTTTATCCCCACGATGCCTGTCAGGACCAGGACCCCCTGGTGGACCTCCGGACCCCGAGTGTAGACCGGGACCCCCTGTTGGACCACCGGACCCCGACCTTGCGAGAGCCCCCTCTGGACCTTCGGACCCTGACCCTGTGAGACCCCCTGGTGGACCACTAGACTCCGACCCTGCGAGAGCCCCCTCGGGACCTTCGAACCTCGAGTGTAGACCGGGACCCCCTGTTGGACCACCGGACCCTGACCCAGCGAGAGCCCCCTCTGGACCTTTGGACCCCGACCCTGCGAGAGCCCCCTCTGGACCTTCGGACCCTGACCCCGTGAGACCCCCTGGTGGACCACCGGACCCCGACCCTGCAAGAGCCCCCTCGGGACCTTCGGACCTCGAGTGTAGACCGAGACCCCCTGTTGGACCACCGGACCCCGACCCTGCGAGAGCCCCTTCTGGACCTTCGGACCCTGACCCTGTGAGACCCCCTAGTGGACCACCGGACCCCGACCATGCGAGAGCCCCCTTGGGACCTTCGGACCCTGACCCTGTGAGACCCCCTGTTGGACCACCGGACCCCGACCTTGCGAGAGCCCCCTCTGGACCTTCGGACCCAGCCTTGTGCGACTGTCTCGGGGCCGGGGAACTGCCAGCGACACCCTGTCTACCCAAATAAAGCGCTTCAACCCTGATTTCAGCCTTGAAGGTGTGGTTCCCTGGCCGAGTCGGCCCCCGCGACACCTCTGTGGGCCGAAAGTGAAGTTTTTGTGTCAGACGGAATCCGAATGTGCGCCTCTTTGCTTTGGGAGTTTCTTCTTCGCCGTTTGCCTTCATTCGGGCAGAAGTCAAGACGAATGGAATAAAACAAAGTTCAAGAAAAACCTGGTTCGCCAAAGTTGAGTGTTTTGGACCCAACAACTTTGCGTGTGCCGGTTTATTGTCAGGACAATATTTTCCCAACCGGCCTTTAAGGTGCGGTGGATAAATCCGTATTAATATCGAAATATTCCCGATTTTTTTCTTTCAGAATCCTCCGAAGGCTTGTTTTTGGATGCGAAAAAATCCCCATTTTCGAAGTGGTATTGTCTGCTAAATGCAGCTTTCTTTTTCTTAGTGGTCACGGGCTCTTTTTTTGCAAAGAAACTTGCCAGAAGACGTCTGTTTTTTTTTTCCTCATGTTGCTAGCTTGTGGGTTTAACATTAGCGTCGATCACGTGACCGAGACGAGCATCTTGACGTGCCGATGAGAATTCGGTCATTTTTCAAAACAACACATCGTTCAGTCGTGGATAATAAATAAACCGGTACCGAACCGTCCACGCTCGTTTCCCCGCGTCGTCCAGGAGGTGGAGAATAATCCTCAGCTGCGGGGAAAGTGCTCGGGTATCTTCATGAAGGAGGAAGAGATGAAATGTAGAAGATCTGACTCATCGGGCCTCCCCGGGGAAATCACAGAGCAGGCTAGTGAAGAGATCGGCCGTCATCTCGACTCCGACGCGACCGACGGCTCGCTAGCTCTTGACGGCTCAATCACGTCGACACGTAGGGGAGGCATCTTCTCAGCGCCGGAGCTCCGAGCAGATCCCCCGGCTCGTCTTCCCCCCCGGAGCCGTGGAGATCCGTCAGGGGTGCGTGGACGGCGTCCTCCACCGGGGTGGATTTGTTCACCCGCCGGCGTCCATCTTGCTCAGCTCGTCTTAGCGGAGGCAGAATCGGCCTCGCGGTGACGGCTTCATCCAGCACTCAGAGGTGGATGTTGCCCTCAGGAAGCTCTCCAGATATGAGAGGTGGATGAAGGGATGAACCTGACGGACACGCCGTGGGAAGAATATGGCTGATAACCGGTCGCTCATATTGAGGTTGGCGTTAAAAGTGTGTCGGTGAGCGAGTGTCTAAAGGTCCGCTTCTTCTTCTTTTCCTTAGGGCTTTTCCCTTCAGGGTCTCCACAGCCACTCCACCTTCTCCATCTCACCCTGTTCTATGTATCTGTGTTCTCTGTGAGGACCTTCATGTCCACTCTCACTCGGTCTTCCTCCAGACCTATTCTCCATCCCTTCTCTGTCCATGACCCAACCATCTCAGTCTGGCTTCTCTGACCTTCTCTCCAAAACATCTACCATGTGCCGTCCCTCTGATGGACTCCTTCCTGATCCTCTCCATCCTGGTCACTCCCAAAGAGAACCTCAACATCTTCATCTCTAGGACCTCGTGGTCATTGTCGTTGTTTGCGGAGCAAACTGCATCCCTGGTCTCATCACTGCCTCCTCCGCCTCGCCGATCATTCTGGCCGGTAGTCTTCTTCTACGACGTTCTCCAACCATTCCAGCCAGCTCGAACCCGTTTCTTCACTTCTTCTCCACACTCTCCTGTGCTCCAGACTGTTGACCCCGTGAGTACAAAAGTGCGGTGAAAGAAGCAGATCTGGTGACATCCAACGGTCTGGTCGGCAGGAGGACGCCCTGCGGTTTGTGGAACAATTTGCATCGGAACCACGAGCGGGTTCCTCTGGTTCTTCTTGAAGTTGGGATTGCAGCCTGAGCTGACTCAGTAGAAGAACACACGGGAAGGTTTAGATAAACTGGAGATCATTCATATTCGGTCCATCTGGTTCGTATCTGCGGTCCTTCTCCTGCGGGAGGAGAAGGTGGGGCCGGAGGGACGAGGTTCACACTGAGGAGGTTGGTGGATGGAGGGAAGGAGGACGGGAAGGTAGCCGGTACGAGGGGAGAAGGTTCGATGGAGGCAGATGATTGGCCGTGGAGACAGACGCCGGACCATCCAATCACAAGGCAACGTCCAACCGTTCACCCTCTTGTTCACGTATTCCTCAGACATATTTGGCGTCTCCGTCAAGGAACCTGGAGAACCTCACAGGAAGGCCTCCTTGTCGGGAATCCGAGCGGAACCTTCTGGCCGCGAGGAGGAGGAGGTATCTCCAACGTGCCGCCCTCAAGGGCGCAGCATTGTTGTTCAACGAGGAGATACGAGCAGGAACCATCACGGCTTCTTTCTCAGCATCCTGACCTCTTGATGGATTGATCCGAGAACACGCTTTCAATCCATTCCGTCGATTCCATTTGACCTTTAAATTTTGCCCTTTGACACAGAAATGTTGGATCTCCACATCAGAGAAGGCGGCGTGAAGCGACGAACCCCGTAGATCTTTCCCATCGCTGAACGAACGGGGTCGAGTTTGGTTCGAAAACCGAGCGGAAGATGACGAAGTATTAAAGATTGATTTAGTCACACGGTGAGAACGAGCGGTGACCCAGAAGGTCCAGGCTTGGATTCCCACAGGGTTCCTTCCTGTGTGGAGCCTCCATGATCTCCACGTGTCTGCATGGGGTTCCTCAGGGTTCCTCAGGGTTCCAAACACCGGAACCACGAAGCAGGTCTGGATAATGAAACCGAAACTTCATGACTCCCTCATTCTTGGGTGATGTTTGTGAGACGTTCACCTGAACAAAAGGGAGGATATACAAGCCGATTTGAATTCTTCTTTCTTTTCTCCAATCCATTCCGGGTCACCGCATCGGGTCCGCCTCCTCCGCCCGACCCCGCGATAACGATTTACATTCAGTTATGGAAATAAACGGCATTCTGACACAAACATCTGCGCTGACCTCTGCGCTCACAGCTCATTCTGCTGTTAATACCGCACTTCTTTCATTCCCGCGGCCTAATATTGCTTTTAATTTCACGGTGCGCGGTATTAAACCAATTAGCTTTACTGTGGAATTAATTACGTGCCCCGGCTGCCGTTCGACTCGCTTCATTTTATTAGCCGACGGTAGAAAAAAACAACACCGACGGAGGATTCCGGACGGACACGTTCGTCTCTTCACCTTCACTTTCCGGAAAAACCACCCGTGCGGATGGAGTCCTTGTCAACCCTTCGTCGCTCCGTAAAACCCATAATGTTGACAAAACGCTCTGGAGCTAAAAGCTAAACTTCTGGACGTGCTAAGGGAAGGTAGCCCCTCCGGATGATAAAAGTCCCCCCGTCAAATCGAACAGGTGTTAATTCGGTCCTGCTTTGTTTTACTTTTACCGCGGCTACAGTCCTTCATTTTCCTAGAATAAAGGATCCATAATATTTTGACATCCCGGTTTGTTGTGAAGCCGCGGGATCCCATTTCATGCAAGATTAGGATTCATCAATTAAGTGATGCCGGTAAACGGTCTCTGCTTTTATAGTATCCTGAAGCTTGCGTTCATACAGATCGCCGTGACGCAAAAACAAAAAGTCTCCCCGGGATCAACAACACAGCGATCGCTTTGAAAATCTCCCGCTCCGGTTGGTTTTTAATTAATTTCACAGCACGTTCGTTAAAATCGGACACTCGTTTTTGGGCCGAGTCGGTCGTTTTCCACAAATCGAGTCGGGTCATCCTTGACACCAACAGCAGTATCTACTACGCCTAATAAACCCGAAACAATGCTGAAAACGAAAAAGGTGATACCAACAACAGAGGAAGTCAAAATATTGATAAGACCTTAGTGAAGGTGGGCCAGGTTTTTGTCACAGATCCACGATAAAATTAATTAAGACATAAAATTATATTTATTATTTTTTGCCGCTCAAAATAACGTCACGCTGGCGGAAGCCGGTAAACCCGCCAGCCGAAGTTCAGGAGCAGAAGTCCCATAAACCAGGTAAAATAAATATTTATGAAGATATTTTGCAAATATTTATTTTTATATTGTTTACTGACACAGTGATTTTTTTCACGATTTATTTTTAAAATTCAGGTCAAGGCTCCGCTAAACGCTCTGAAAGCTCAAAATGAGTTCATTACATAAATAAAATCAAATTTTCTCCGTAGTACTTTGTGAATTTCAGAAGCGACACACTTGTTTATACAAAGTGTAAAGGTAATAAAAAGCAACATATACAGCGGTACCTTTATTTTAGACGTCAAAAAGTAATTGCGGCTCCCGGTGTTTTCTTTTCCGAGGAAACCGGGTCCAAACGGCTCTTTGGGTGTTAAAGGTCGCCGACCCCTGGTTTAGACGGTCGACATCATGGGGCTCCATGCAGATGATGTGACTCCGGTTTCCACTTATTCGACACCCAAACCTCATTTCAGCTGCATTTGGACATCAGGACTGACGACAAGGGAACCAAAATGAGGCTCGGCTGAAGAAAAGCCGGGTCGATGAAGCCGCGATAGCACACCGGCTGTCAAAAAAAAGGGTGTTTCGGGCGCGGGAAGCGGACGGGCCTGTATTTGGATAATATGTTGGAACCGGGACGGAGCGAAGGCGTGGGCTCGGCTGATAAGTCACCGTGAAAGCGACCTGTCAATCACCGGGCAATAAAGCATCCTGCGGCGGAGTCGGCGGCCAATAGAAGCGTAACTTATGACGTGAACATCAAGTGGCTGAAAGGCACACTGCGCTTGGGAAAATGTTTACAGAGGTTATAAATCAAGAGAGAAGTGGGGTCATTTTCTCATTGACTTCTATACAATCTCACTTTTACAACCGCCGAATTCGCCTCCCACCCCCAATTGGAGCAAATTCAGCTTTCGGGCACTTAATCATCTCCTTCAGAACCAGAAGGTGTGTCCGCTTCCTTTATATAGTCTGTGATTGATGATAAACAGAAATAGGAGATACAGCGTCGATTTATTATCGCGAAACTCGGCAAACGCGGTTAAAAAAAAAAAAAAAAATAAGAGCTCTTGCATTTCTGTAAAAACAGATGAGGAGATGCTGAGAAGGTCGTCACACCTCCATGTGTTACATGGAGGTGTTCTGGAGGAAACCAGATGATGCGCTAACGTAAATTTAGACCCAGCAGTGTCACCGTGGGGAGGAGGGGGTCTTAAAGGCCAGCGTTCATGCAATAAGAAGAATTCCAAAGCCGCATTCAAGTGTCTCTGCGATCGATTCGCTCAAATTTATCATTTAATAGGTTAGGAAGGAGCAGGACACGCGACATCTTTTCCATCTGTTAGCTCGAGGGTTTCGGAGACGAGAGGCGGGTTCACCCTGGATCCATCCAACCTCCAACAGTTTGGACGGTGAACCTCGTGCATGTGTTTGGACTGCGGGAGGAACCCGGAGAACCCTGAGGAACCCCACAAGGAGAACATGGAGACTCCACACAGGGACCTTGTTGCTCTTGATCCGTCAATGACTGAACCCGATGACTTTGAGGAGGTTCTTGCATCGACTCCCACGCCGGATCCGACTTCCGTGAAATCTTTTATAAGTTGCGTTTGGGTTCTCCTTGCAGATCCTTCTTCTCTGGACGGCTGTACTCCAGATTATTGCGTCCCAATTAGGCAGCCTGACATTTATGTGTCCTTTCCATGCGAGCGGCTCAGCCGTCGAGTCTTCCGAAGAACCCTTGGTAAACTCGCGGTCGTGTCGAATATTTATTTTAATTCTTTATTTTTACTCCACTTTTTGAAATGTCACCGGTATTTAACGGAGACATTTTAATCACGGCGGAAGGAGACGCTTGGAAAGGTCAACGAGGCTCGTCCTCGACCCGGAACGCCGCGCACCTTTTCCCCACCTGCGTAGAAAAGTCACCGAAATCCACTTGAGAAATGTCAGTCTGTGATGAGGCTGAGCGGAGGAGAGCGGAAATCCAACAACCTTCTCAAGACCTCGCAGAAGCCGGCGTCTCCAGAAAGGCCAAGAAGTGCAGAAGGGAGGGACGCTGTGGTCCACTGGACTGCAGGTGCACCGTGGCTTCAGGTGGACCCGACCAGGAGCTCAGGAAAGGCCAGAGGCCTCCATGTTTTCCAGGGAAAAGCATGTTCTCGCTCCCGAAGGTTTCGAGACCAAGTTCCTCCATGGAGTGCCGTTTTCGTGCTCAAGGGAGGGTCACCGTAGACTCCAACACCAAGACACGGTCGCCAAGCATTACGGGAATCATACTTCTTCTTCTTCTTCTTTCGGCTTTTCCCTTACGGGTCGCCACAGCGAATCAACTTTCTCCATCTAACCCAGGGTTGGGCAAACTTTTTGGCTCAGGGGCCGCATTGATTTTTAAAATTTGACAGACGGGCCGGGTCACAACAAGATACGATACATATGAAAATAAAAAACGCATTTCTTAACAGTACATATCAGACTCGTCTGACATTTGCTTTCAAAATAAAACCAGCTCGGTTTAGAAGGCTCTGCTTGCATTTCATGCACAAACCGGTTTTTCCCTTGTATCTTCACGTCCAGCTTAGTCATGTTTGTCAATCACAAAGCCAATCAGTGGCCATCAGCTCAGGAAAAGTGTTCTCAAGTTGTTCCAAAAATGAAATAATCTCCTGTTTGAGCTCCAGCGTTCATCGATCCGATCATTCAATCGTTCACATCGAGTATGAATTCTGTACCGATATTTGGCGGGCCGGATTAAAAAGGTCAACGGGCCGGATGTGGCCCGCGGGCCGTAGTTTGCCCTCCCCTGATCGAACCCTATCCTCCATATCCTCCTCTCTCACACCAACTACCTTCATATCCTCTCGGTACCTCCTTAAACCTTCTCTTTGGTCTTCCTCCAGACCTCTTTCCTGGCAGCTCCAATTCCAGCATCCATCTACCAACATACAGTGATCCCTCGCTATAACGCGGTTTACTTTTCACAGTTTCGCTACTTCACGGATTTGCATGGTGCATCGTGTTCTGCATTCTGATTGGCTAAAAAAGTCACTCCGCTTCTTCTCTACCTGTGCGTTGATAACGTTGCAGTTTAATATGTACACGAACGTAAAACAGCTTGCTAGATTTACATGTGCAAATTCTCTTGCAATTTCCAGTTTGTCTAAAACCCATCATGTTGACAAAACGCTCTGGAGCGACAAAAGCACCTTGCAGGGCCCAAAAGGCAGCGGAAGATGCTATCTATGGCAGATAAAGCTAAACTTCTGGACATGCTAAGGGAAGGTAAAAGCTATGCGGCTGTAGGTCGGCATGACGGAATGAATGAATCTTCCGTTCCTTCCGTAAAGAAGGAAGAAAAAACCATAAGGACGACAGCAGCGAGAAGTTTTAATAAGGATGCAAAAAGGGTTGCAACTGTCTGCAATTTTTTTCATAATCATTTTCAATTTTCTCCCGTTTTATCCAATGACTCGGGTCGCGGTGGGCGGAGCTAATCTCTGCAATTTGAAGCCTTCTGTTCACATTGATGATTAAAATTATTATTTGACAGTACAGAAGTTACTTGTTGAAAAAAACGTTTCTAAAGTACAGCACTTTTATTTGTGAAACAAATGATTGAGCCTGTAAAATGGCTTGTTTTTTCTTTTCAATGTATAACAGAGTATTTAATTGTACAATAATTGTAAAAAAAAAATAAAGGTTTCTACTTCACGGATTTTGCCTATCACGGGTTCTTTTTGGAACGTAACCCCGCCAAAAACAAGTGTATACTGTATTCTCCATCGCTCCTTTGTACATAACCGAACATCACACTCCTCTTTCCAATAATTACCAACCATCTGCTGGTAATTTCCATGCCTGACAATTATCATCTTCATAATTCGTCCTTTCATATACATTCATCCTGCAAGCTCTCCATCACTGCAGGAGAATGCTAACACGTTAGCCGCTCCCATTTCCGACCGATCTCACGGAGGATCTCGGAAACCCGGACCGGCAGACGTCCCGGGAGCTTCTCTCCGAGGACCCTGCAGGAGAGGTCGCCTCCCGGGGACGAGTCAATAAAAGCAGAACGGTGAACGCGAGTGTGTGTTTGCATCTTGCGTTGTGTTTGCCCTGTGCACCGGTGCGCATTAATCTCCCGGCCTGTTGCGGAGATGTGCCTGGAGGCCATCTGACGTGCTTCATTAATAACAAGCCGGTGGTGTGATGAGCCCATCAAGACGACGGGCGGAAAGGTTCATCTTGTTATACTCGGGGCAAATTGCCTCCCGCTTTTCGTCTCTCCATCAATTGTTGGTTAAAGAAGCTGAAAGGTCTCATTAACGCCGAGGAGAAGCTCAAAATGGCGATACGACGACGGACAACCGTGGAACCTTGACATCCGAGCGCGTCGAGTTTTCCCAGATCCGATGAGCGAGATGTGTGTGTGTGTGTGTGTGTGTGTGTGTGTGTGTGTGGCGTGTCCGTGAGAAGGCAGGATTTTCCGACACGGCGTCGGAAAACAAGTTCGAAGCCGGTTTGATGACAGTTTCAAAAAGAGGAGCGGCTTCACGCTGTTAATTAATAGAGTTTAGACATCAAGTGTGGCGAAGCTACATTTAGCATAGCATTGTAGCATTGTAGCATTGGGCGTGGAGCACCGAATAAAACATTTCCACCTTCTCCCCTTCCACCACTGCTGACATCTTCAGGGTAAATACACTTTATAAAACCACTTTGTTTTACATTTTCTTCTATCATACATAATTAAACAGTACATTTTCCATTTTTAAAGACACACAAAAAAAAAAAAAAAAAACAGGGGCTTGAACGGACTCATAGACTTTCAGTTCATCCTAACGCGGGAAATTTAATTTGCTATACAAGGAAAATGGAGTTGTGTATGTGTGGGTGTTTCGGGATGTGAAAAGAAACCACGACTTGCCTCTGGTTTCCAAACCGTCTCCACAAGCTTCTCCGGCTCGCGCCAGTCCTCTCTGGACGGAGTCCGGCACCAGAGTGCACGCCTGCCACTTGTGTATCCGCCACCTGGGGGTGAACAGAGCGGCGGGTTGACTAGCTTGGAAGCTAACGTAAACATTTTTGGGAGCTATTCAACAAAGCATTGACGGTCTGGATATGGTAAATAAAGTCCCCCTCTCTGAGGAGATCCAAAGCTTTTGACATCACAAATTTTCACAAAAATCAAATAGCGCGGCGCCGCCGGTCAATCGACGCCGCGCTATTTGAATTCACAGACCGCCGTTATTATTTTCTCCATTAATGCCGCAATCTTTTTCCCGCGCGCGGCTCGACACCATTAATCAGGATGCTAGTTTAGCCGCGGGAATAAAGGCAATGCGCACATGCTACACCCGAATTAATTAGCTTGTGTTTTTTTTTTTTTTTTTCCAGCTTCCTCAACCCTTTGCGGGGACCGCTCTATTTCCTTCGAAGAAGAAGCGATTATTCAGTAATAAATTAGCCGTTAATATAACGCGGTAATGGCAAAACGCCGCCGTCGTCGTTGTTTTCCTGCCCCGATGTCCTGCTCTCTCGCTAATCACATCCTGAATCAGCGGCGTCGGCCCGAGGAGGTACAGCAGTACTAGATTACTCGGGTAATGAGGTACTGCAAAGAGATAATATGAGCGATATTATCTACAGCAGGGTATTGCGGTATATACAGAGTACATGCAAACACAGGAAAAATAATTAAAATATGTTTATATTATTTCAATAATAATTATTATCATTACAGGATTACATCATTGGGCATGTATGCGTTAGATTACACTAATAATATAATAATGATATGGTATGGCATATATGTGTATATATATATATATATATATATATATATACATTTCCGGACTATATGTCGCAACTTTGAGCGGCTAATTTATGGATTTTTTGGTGCTAACAAGCTTCATTTAGCAGAAAAAAAACAAACATTTAGCCTCGTCTCATTGGACCGATGAAAGGACCGCGAAATTTTCTGAGGCCGTTCGACTTCAATGGTTTTGGTGCGCGGGAGGAAGACCAAGATAGGGATCAGCTGGAGGAGGACAAAGCGGGGATAGAAAATTGATATATTTTCTTATTTATTATTCAACCTTTCAATCAGCCCTGTTACAGTCACCTAAGCGCGGCCTATATATTAGATTTATTTACATTTAGGCAGTGCGGCTTATATTCAGGTGCGCCCAATAGTCAGGAAATGACGATAGTTGTAGGTATTTTTTTTGTATTTTGTATATTTTTCTACCTGATTGAATACAGAATACAAAGGATTGCTTTTTCATTCGACCTTCTGGATCTCATTTTAAAAACAAAGGTGTCTGCCTCCACCTCACTCCTGCACTTTGTATCGTAACCGCCTCATATAAAGTGTTATGTTTCTATTTAGGTTGAATATTGTCGACTGACAAACGTTTTCATTATTTGAATCGCTGCCAGAAAAGGTTGGAGACCGCCGATTTAATGGCAGCCATTTTCTGTCAGCAGGACTTTTCAGTCAGAAACAACCATGTGTGAATTTTGCTATTAGCTAATGTTGAAGCGGGGACGGACGTGGATCCGAGGCGATCCGAGGAAGACGGGCGACTGACCGGAAAACTGGGCAAAGGGGAAGCGAGTCACAGTCCCTCTCCTCGAACAGTGTGTCCGGACACTCCTGCCCGCCGTTGGCCGGCCTCTGGATGACGGTCCGGTAACGGGACTGGGTGGCGGAGGACGCGTTTCCTGTCGGCCAATGAGAAGACAGGATTCACACGAGGCGGCAGAGGGTTAGCTTCCCCCCATGCACAGGGATAAATTGAAAATGGAGCAATCGAGCAAATGGACTCATCTCCTAAAATTGTTAGGCTACCGGGAGGATCTTGTCACCCGATGAAAGAACGTGGACATGTCAAAGGTTATCTAGGAAGAATGGTACGCTCCGGTCAATACGAACATCTGGGCCGTACCAAAGACGGAAGGGAGGTTTGGAATATTTAATATTTTGGAGAAGGAAAATAAATGATTATTGTTCCGTCGAAAAAATAGCCAAAAAGACTAATAGATAGACAGAGAGACACAGATGGAATGTAAATAAATAAAGACACGCGTGAATAGAGATGATTCAAATAAATGAATCGTGAAATAAATAAGCAATTAGATATAACAGACGTACGCAGAGTCAGGTTAATAAGAATTTTATCCCCCTGTGATTTTGCAAGTTCTCCTTCTTCGTGGAAATGCACCAGCGGTGAAAATTTTAAACCCCTCCGTGACTTCTGAGACAGAATCAAAAAAAATTGTTAAAAAAACATACAATGTGATTATTATTTTTTTTTTTTTTGATTCTGTCTCTCACAGTGGAAATGCACCAACAATGAAGATTATTGATTTCTAAGCGGGAGAAATTGCAAAATCACAGGGCGATTCGAATACCTGCAGACCTGGACTGCAAATAAATAGAAATATGGAGATTTAACAAAACATTCATAAACAACTACTTGAGCTGATAGATAGATAGATAGATAGATAGATAGATAGATAGATAGATAGATAGATAGATAGATAGATAGATAGATAGATAGATTATTGCTATACTGCTAGCTTGCTAGCTTGCTATTCTGCTAGCTAGCTAGCTAGCTAGCTAGCTAGCTAGATAGATAGATAGATAGATAGATAGATAGATAGATAGATAGATAGATAGATAGATAGATAGATTATTGCTATACTGCTAGCTTGCTAGCTTGCTATTCTGCTAGCTAGCTAGCTAGATAGATAGATAGATAGATAGATAGATAGATAGATAGATAGATAGATAGATAGATAGATAGATAGATAGATAGATTATTGCTATACTGCTAGCTTGCTAGCTTGCTATTCTGCTAGCTAGCTAGCTAGATAGATAGATAGATAGATAGATAGATAGATAGATAGATAGATAGATAGATAGATAGATAGATTACTGCTATTCTGCTAGCTTGCTAGCTTGCTGGCTAGCTAGCTAGCTAGCTAGATAAATAGATAGATAGTCTAATACCTTGGTTTATAGATGGTGAATGAAATGTACATGTGACAAAAGTGAACTTTTGAAAATGACCGGACATATTTTAGATAAAAATTGAAATCAATGAATTAAAAAAATAGAGGCTTTCAGTTTGGTTCAGCTGTTGGCCTTTGTGACGGCAAACGTTATCATGTAATATAACATATAACATGATGTGAGGCACGCGTGAATCCTCAAGTGGAACGAAGCAGATCCTCCCGGCGGATGTTTGTGGGCCGCGCAGTGTTTTCCGCCGCCGCCCACCTGGCACGCAGGACAACGGACACGCCGTCCACTCGCTGAAAGGCGTCACCAGGCAATCCCTCCTGCAGGGCAACGTGCACAGCCGGACCGCTTCCGGGCGACCCGTCTCCGGACAC
This sequence comes from Fistularia commersonii, assembly GCF_037954325.1. Classification (NCBI taxonomy): domain Eukaryota; kingdom Metazoa; phylum Chordata; class Actinopteri; order Syngnathiformes; family Fistulariidae; genus Fistularia; species Fistularia commersonii. The sequence goes on along the minus strand of NC_141287.1, from coordinate 3,428,303 downwards.
CTAAAACAAAAAGCACCACAGTTCAATCTTCTCTGACCGGCACCAAAATCAGTTTCATGACCAGGGAAGGAAAAACGATATAGACTGGTTTTTTGGGATCGGTGGAAATGCTAGAAAAGCTAACGCTTCCCGTGTCGCTAAGGATACGGGATGTTGGAGATGAAGGGTCACCCTATGTCACCGGAAAAGAGAAGCTTTCTGCAAATTGGTCATTGGAGTCCCTGCGAGCGCTGATGTTCCACTCCCACCTCACGTGGATGGTATTCAACTCCAGCTGATGTTTCAAGGACATCGAAGCGTCGTCCTGTGTTTTAACAAGGCCGCGGATCCTGTTCGTCAGCCGCATATATTTTTCACGCACATTAAACCGCACGCCGACCCAGATCCCCGTCCCGGCGGAGCCCCAGCGTGGCGGCGGCGGCGGCGGCCCGCCGTGCACCGGAATCACATCAAAGAAGTGCTCAGGCCGAGCGGGAAGATGCATAAAACCCCTCCTCCGTCGCTTTATCCCTTCTTATCCCCCCGGCCCGGCACGGACCCGTTCCTGCCGGGATTCTTGCCAGAGGGCACGGAGGCGCCGCCGTGCAGCCGAGGACGACCGCCAGGGTTTTTCCGCAAAGGCGTCCTCGCACATTCAGGTTCTCATCGCCCGCAAACACCAGCGGGAATTCACCGCGCACGCCACGCCGATATTCAAAGAAAGATTTGGATTCATTACGCATCCCTCACGACTGGACTTGATGTTCTTGGCTTGAAGACCCATCATCCAAGAGGATTCTTCATGTTCTTCTGCGGGGGGTTTCCAGATATAACTACCAGGTTTTTGGGCGGGTTTCCATTATGGTGGCTTGTTGTGTAAATGGAAGGGGTTGTAAACAAAGGAACCCGTCGGATCACATGAACCGAGGCTCTAGTGGACGTAACCGGGGGTTGGTTCTGGTGGTTGGTCTTTCCTGGTTGTTTGGAGGGTGCGGAAGTGCGGATCTGCATCTTGGCGTTGATTCCAAATGCCGTTCTGTGTTTGTATCCAAGGCCTCCTCCATCTGTTCAGAGATGGTTTTTCTGTTTTGACAAATATGGCTTCTTTGACTCCTCTGGAACCATCTGTCTCCTCTGGTCCGAACAGGGACATCGCTGCCTTCCGACAAATACCCTTGTCCTTCAGGTGTAGGTGGACCACGGAGTCCTGAAGCGGTGGCTCTCCCGTGTTGGACCATCCATTTGTGCAGAAGTTGTTTGTCCTCCGATGTAGACGTCGTCACAATCCTGAGTTCAAGTGACAGCATTTTCCATCCCGTGTCTTTCTGGGTGTTTTTCCCATCAGAAGGATGATGGTTGGATTCCTACTTCCACGCCAAAGTGTCCTCTGACCAGCCCCGAACCCCCATCATCTGCTCCCGGTGGTCAGAACAATGCTCGGTGTGAACGGGCCAGTGGGGGAGGAACCCGGACAACATCGCATTACGGATTTAACGGTATATTATCGCTTTCTTAAAAGTCATTCTATCTGTTTTCAGAAAATGTAAAAAACAGCCAGATCTTGAATAAGGAGTTGATTCGGGCAAAAATATGATTTAGTCCAAAAAATGATTTTTGCAGAGGAATACGATGTAAAGAATGAACAGGAGGTATGTTTTCCTTTTTATTTTATAATTAAAACTAATTTCTGCTAAGATTCTTAATCTCACCATATGATCCATAATCAATATTTAAAAGTCTGATGCTGAATCTATTATTCTTAATTTAGTTTATGTTATCTACCTATCTAGGCTGTTATTTTTGCAAAAGGAGGATCTACTAAATATTGATGCAATTTTTCTGTTGGGGTGCTCAAATTTATGCACCTGCCTACTTTTGTTTAAATAATTATTGCTCACTTTCTGTAAATCCTATAAACTTCATTTCACTTCTCAAATATCACTACGTTTGTCTGCTATATGATACATTAAACTGAAATTGCTGAGACGAACAACCAATGATTTATAAAGGAAAATCTTGAAAATGATCAGGGGTGCCCAAACTTTTTCATACCACTCTATCTATCTATCTATCTATCTATCTATCTATCTATCTATCTATCTATCTATCTATCTATCTATCTATCTATCTATCTATCTATCTATCTATCTATCTATCTATCTATCTATCTATCTATCTATCTATCTATCTATCTATCTATCTATCTATCTATCTATCTATCCATCCATCCATCCATCCATCCATCCATCCATCCATCCATCCATCCATCTATCTATCTATCTATCTATCTATCTATCTATCTATCTATCTATCTATCTATCTAGCTAGCTAGCAGAATAGCAAGCTAGCAAGCTAGCAGTATAGCAATAATCTATCTATCTATCTATCTATCTATCTATCTATCTATCTATCTATCTATCTATCTATCTATCTATCTATCTATCTATCTATCTATCTATCTATCTATCTATCTATCTATCTATCTATCTATCTATTGGGAGAAGTTGGAGGTTTGGTTTCTTGCTCACAGGCAGCTGGTGATGCAGGAGGAGATGCCTGAGTTCGAACCCCCAACCTTCCAACCAGGACACTCAGGTGTTCTCCAGGAAACATCTTAGCCTTCGAAAAGTTGACTAGACACCTCTTAAATGTTTATCGGAGGAAAGCCGGGAAGAGGCTGAACGTGGAAATGTTTGCCGCTAAAAGATCCTCCTCTGGACATCAGATACAGCTTCTCGGATGGGAGCAATTTGTAGATGTAAGAGATGAATTATGAATCCAAGCCTGGAAGATAAGCGGTAAGAGGAACCCCAGGGGATGTTTTCGTATCGTATCGATGCGCCGGTCGTAGAAGCGTTGGATCTCCATCCACCTCCATCCAGTCTGGGGATGATGGTATCTTCATGTGACTTGATCTCCAGAACTATCTATCTATCTAGTAAGCTAGCAAGTTAGCAAGTTAGCAGAATATCTATCTAGCAAGGTAGCAAGCTAGCAAGCTAGCAAGTTAGCAGAATATCTATCTATCTATCTATCTATCTATCTATCTATCTATCTATCTATCTATCTATCTATCTATCTATCTATCTATCTATCTATCTATCTAGTAAGCTAGCAAGTTCGCAGAATATCTATCTAGCAAGCTAGCAAGCTAGCAAGCTAGCAAGTTAGCAGAATATCTATCTAGCAAGGTAGCAAGCTAGCAAGCTAGCAAGTTAGCAGAATAGCTATCTATCTATCTATCTATCTATCTATCTATCTATCTATCTATCTATCTATCTATCTATCTATCTATCTATCTATCTAGTAAGCTAGCAAGTTCGCAGAATATCTATCTAGCAAGCTAGCAAGCTAGCAAGCTAGCAAGTTAGCAGAATATCTATCTAGCAAGGTAGCAAGCTAGCAAGCTAGCAAGTTAGCAGAATAGCTATCTATCTATCTATCTATCTATCTATCTATCTATCTATCTATCTATCTATCTATCTATCTATCTATCAATCCAACTATCTATTTATATCGTATCGGTGCGCCGGTTGTCGAAGCGTTGGATCTCCATCCACCTCCATCCAGTCTGGAGAAGGAAGCATCTTCATGTGACTTGATCTCCAGAACCCCTCTGATGGACTCCTTCCTGATCCTCTCCTTGCTCCCCAAAGAGGAACCTCCACATCTTCACCCCTTCTTTCTTTTCAGGGCATCTCCTCCACATCCCCCCTCTTTGTCTCATATATCTGGTATCATCGGCGACCAGGGAAATAGATCAGCGCCGTTAGCGTCGGTCGCCGCCCCGCCGGCGTGGGGACACACCGAATTAACACCCTGCCCGGATGCGACGGGAAAATTAGTGAATCTGCGGGAGGCTGTGCCGGTGAGATCTGTCGACGGAGGGGAGAAGAAAATATGACAGCTTTTTTTATTAAAACCGCTTCCGAGGTTTGCGGAGAGAACAAAACCCGTCATCGTAGTAACTCGCCGCGTGCTCCCTGTCGATACGGCGCTGAGGACGGGATGAATTATTCATGAAGTGCTCCGGCATCATCTCGCCAACGGCGCGTCGCCAGGAGCAGATAATAATCCGGCGTAAGCAGAAGGTATTGTGGGGTTACACTTTCGCAGCGCTGAAAATCCACTGGGTCAACAATCAAGGAAGTAGAGAGGAAGCATCCCATCGGCTAGTACCATGTAGCTGTTAGCGCTACTGCTATTATTCACAGTAGCCCAACTGGTCGAGGCAGAAAGCCGCCCGCGGGGGGAATGTCGGGTTTCCAAGATCATCTTACAGTGTCGTTCCAGACCTTCAGACGCCCGGGTTGGGATTTGGAGCCGATTGAACAAACCCTGACTCGACTTAATGAGTTTCTCCAATGGTTCCCCTGGAAGAGAGTCACCCTTCAAGTCTTCAATTTGTTTGGGTACTGAGCGTACAGTGTGTGGCCTTTCTGAAGAGCGGCGGCTTCCACGGTTCACACAAGGGGTCGGATAGCGGTTATTTCAGAAGATGTGTCCCGAGACGATCCAGATCGTGGATTCGTGGACCGGCAGTCGCGTCCTGACTGACGTTTGACTTCCTTTGCCGACAGCCTTTTTTCTTTAAGACGGTCAAAAGGAACTCGCGGAGATCCTGGATTCGGCATCTTGTGCGCCTTCTTCCGGGTCAGGCTGGTCAGACAATGAGGAAGGTCACAGAGGCTCAATTCTCACCTCCTGAGAAGCAGCGTGGTGTCCTCCTGTGTCGGGTTATTAGAGCGTAAGTGGGCGTTTAACGCAACACTGTATCGCGCCTTGGGATAAAAGCTCAATATCGTGTAGAAGCAAATCCCATTTTCCAAAAGCCATCTTTCGCGAGTGTTGCAACATGCGGGCGAGCGTGACTGGACCTCCTCTGGAGTCACGCAGATTCACCTCGCAGAAAGAAAACACTCTGCTGCACTTTCAGCCATTAAAATCCAAACCCGGCGAACAGATAAACCCAAAATATCGATCCGAGGACCCACCTTTTGTTGACGACGGGCCCGGCGTTGCTTTTCATGCACGTGACTTTGCGAATCTGGACTCCGGCGGAGCAGGGAGCGCTGCCGTTCCCGGGGACGGTGGCGTTGGATGCGTCCTCCAGGCACGGGCCCCACGCCGACGCCTCCCAGTGGAACACCGTGCAGGGGTGGTGACCGCACTGCCGCCACTCCTCCAGCGCCGTGGCCGACGGACACGCCTTCCCCTCTGGACGCCAAACACACAAACCGAGAGTCAGGACGCGCAGACGTTTTCGAGAACGAGCGGTTTCCGATTTGGCCGTCGGCAGCGAGGACAGAGCCGGAGTTGGTCGCCAGAAGCCGGACGCGCTATCGCTTTGATTATCTCTTGGCCGTTCAGCGGCGGAAGCCGTGTTTATGTTGGCCGGACCTTCCGTTCGCCGGTCACAGATGAGGAGTCGCGGTAAGGTCACCGACTCCACGGGCCAGCTGAAGCACTGCCCAAAGATAAAGCGCCGCCTCGCTTTTCCAAGCCACCAAAAACTCAGGTGTCATCGTTCAGACACAGCAGCGCCACAAATCATCGGCTCGTTCCCAGTCGAGGCGGAAGCTCCGACCGCTGGATCGGCGTGGGCCACTTTATTAGGTACACCTGTCCAACTGCTCGTTAACTCTTAATTTCTAATCAGCCAATCGCACGGTGGCAACTCAGTGCATGTAGACGTGGTCAAGACAATCTGCAGTTCAAACCGAGCATCAGTTTGGGGAAGAAAGGTGATTTGGGTGACTTTGAACGTGGCATGGTTGTTGGTGCCAGAAGGGCTGGTCTGAGCATTCCAGAAACTGCTGATCCACTGGGATTTTCACGCACCACCATCTCTAGGGTTTACAGAGAACGGTCCGAAAAAGAAAAAATATCCAGTGAGCGGCAGTCCTGTGGGCGGAAATGCCTTGTTGATGCCAGAGGTCAGAGGAGAACGGCCAGACTGGTTCCAGCTGATAGAAAGGCAACAGTGACTCAAATAACCACCCGTTACAACCAAGGTAGGCAGAAGAGCATCTCTGAACCCACAGTACGTCCAACTTTGAGGCAGATGGGCTACGGCAGCAGAAGACCACGGGTGCCACTCCTTTCAGCTAAGAACAGGAAACTGAGGCTACAATTTGCACGAGCTCATCGAAATTGGACAATAGAAGATTGGAAAAACGTCGCCCGGTCTGACGAGTCTCGATTTCTACCGCGACATTCGGACGGTCGGGTCGGAATTTGGCGTCGACAACATGAAAGCATGGATCCGTCCTGCCTTGTATCAACGGTTCAGGCTGGTGGTGGAGGTGTAATGGTGTGGGGAATATTTTCCTGGCACTCTTTGGGCCCCTTGGTACCAATTGAGCATCGTTGCAACGCCACAGCCTACCTGAGTATTGTTGCTGACCACGTCCATCCCTTGATGACCACAATGTACCCAACTTCAGATGGCTACTTTCAGCAGGATAATGCGCCGTGTCATAAAGCTGGAATCATCTCAGACCGGTTTCTTGAACATGACAATGAGTTCACTGGACTCAAATGGCCTCCGCAGTCACCAGAGCTCAATCCAATAGAGCATCTTTGGGATGTGGTGGAACGGGAGATCGGCATCATGGATGTGCAGCCGACAAATCTGCGCCAACCGTGTGATGCCATCATGTCAATATGGACCAAACTCTCTGAGGAATTGAGGGAGTTCTGAAGGCAAAAGGGGGTCCAACCCGTTACTAGCATGGTGCACCTAATAAAGTGGCCGGTGAGTGTATGTTCCCCGGTTCCACAGGTGTTCTCCTCGAGGCCCGCTGTGACAAATCTAGCGAGAGCGCTTGGATTGGATCTCATTTCCCTTCTTGTCTTTAAGCGAGGTGGCAGAAAATACACCCGCGAGTTGAAAGGGATTACAGCAGAACAAAAAGGATCCACGGCTTTAACAGGACGGGTAAACAGTCCTGCTCCGTTCAAGAGGGATCATCTTCCAGATAGTGGTGCTTGCTCTGAAGAGAAGGCGCCCGGACGCAACCCTCGCCTGAATGAGCATCTCACCTTTCAAACCGCTCGCGTCTACCGGCTTTGCGACGCATTTCCGCGACAAACACAAAAAAACACGTCGCGCATCGCAGTTGTGATAAACAACAGCGAGCGGAACCGGGCTTACAGCCAGTCTTTCATCAGCCGTTACCGCGGATACGCGTTTGGTCGCGGGGATTAATGGCCGCCCCGACTTGAAAACGCTACATCTGGCGTCCGCCGAAAAAATATACTGCCCACAAAAAGAACGGGAATTGGAAACTCTGACTTGGAAGATGAGAAAATGCCAAAATGAGACGCCGACATCTACAGAAATCCCAGTCGGCCCAAAAAAGGAAACTTTAGGGGAGGAGGGAGCCTCCTTCTAGAACTTCCTTCTTTCTACCCGCTCCTTGTGCCGCAGTCTAAATTATAAATTATGAGTAAACCCCGGTAGATTTGCATTGTCACCCGGCTCCTCCCCACGCTTTGTCTCCCGGTTAGATTATCACCGCCAGTCCGTATAATAATTTAAAACAACCCCCGCCCCGCCTCGCCGTAAAGATCGACTCCTCCAGATGAAATCCTTATCTGCATTTCCATTCGCATCGCCTCGCGGAGCTGTGGATCTGCATCCCCTCGTAGGATTTATGAAGTCGTGCCGGCGCATAGCTGTTGTGTTTTTGATTTTTTTTTTTTTTTTGTTATTTATATGTCAAAGGTGAAGGAGCGAAGGGACGCCGTACCTTTTCCAGGGAGGGCCAGAACGGTGCGGCTGCGACTCTGCCGTCCCTCCGCCGCCTTGGAGGTGCATCTGTCCGGGCAGGAAGACCAGGAGGACCAGGAGCTGACCACGCAGTCCCCCGGACAGGCCACCTCGCAGGACACTTCCGCCGGAGGAGGGTCGCCCGAGCAGTTGCCGACGGCCACGTCCTCACCTGGGGGGGTCGGGGACATTTCGGAAATTGAGACCCGGAGTTTGAGGTGACTTTCGCGGTTAGGATCGCCTCCATCTGGTGCTGGTCCGGGATTGTACCCGCAAATCCCCCCGTAAAAGCAGCCGGACCCCATCGGGGAGCAGCTCTCAACCCCTTCCCCTTCGCTGTGGTGATGGACAGGCTGGCAGATGAGGTTTGACAGGAGTCTCCATGACTGATGTTTGCAGATGATGCTACCATCTGTAGTGAGAGCAGGGAATAAGTGGAGGAACATCTAGAGGGATGGAAGAGGGTTAGCAGGATAGAATACATCAGTGCGACGGGAGGCGGGGATGACAAAGGTGGGGTTCAGAGAGTCGACAGCCTAGAAGTAGGTGGAGAAACGTGTGAAAGCAGGACAGAGGTGGGATGGAGAAGGTCTGGGTGGAAGGATGCTGAACTTGGAGGAGGTCAGGAGGACACAAGGGCTGGGTTAGATGGAGGCCGGCGATTGGCTGCGGAGACGCCTGACGGAGCAGCTGAAAGACAAGATTGGTTGTAAATGTGCATTCAAAGGCGTTCAAATTTGTGGGGAAAAACAAGCAGGGAATATAAAACCGAACACCGACGGTCGACTCGGTGAAGAACCCTCCACCGAGAGCAGGTTGGGCAAACTTTTTGGCTCAGGGGCGGCATTGACTTTTAAAATTTGACGGACGTTTTCCACAGAAAAGCATGTTCTCGCTCCCGAAGGTTTCGAGACCAAGTTCCTCCATGGAGTGCCGTTTTCGTGCTCAAGGGAGGGTCACCGTAGACCAAGTCATACTTCATCTTCTTCTTCTTTCGGCTTTTCCCTTCAGGGTCGCCACAGCGTATCAACTTTCTCCATCTAACCCAGGGTTGGGCAAACATTTTGGCTCAGGGGCCGCGTTGACTTTTAAAACTTGACGGACGGGCCGGGTCACCACAAGATACGATACGTATAAGAATAAAAAAACGCATTTCTGAACAGTTCATATCAGACTCGTCTGACATTTGCTTTGAAAATAAAACCAGCTCGGTTTAGAAGGCTCTGCTTGCATTTCATGCACAAGCCGTTTTTTCCCTTGTATCTTCACGTCCAGCTTACTCATGTGTGTCAATCACAAAGCCAATCAGTGGCCATCAGCTCAGGAAAAGTGTTCTCAAGTTGTTCCAAAAATGAAATAATCTCCCGTTTGAGCTCCAGCGTTCATCGATCCCATCATTCAATCGTTCACATCGAGGATGAATTCTGTACCGATCTTCGGCGGGCCGGATTAAAAAGACCGACGGGCCGGATGTGGCCCGCGGGCCGTAGTTTGCCCTCCCCTGATCTGGAAGGTGCACGCCGTCGTCAGCTCACCGGCGGACGCCGGAAGGCAGATGACTAACATCGGGCTCGATTACAACAATTGGAGTGTGAAGACAATACGATCATCTCCGAACCAGAGCGTCAATTTAGCCGGATGCGTTGAGCGAAACGACGATGAAGAAGTAAATACTTCCCGGAGGGCTTCTGGAGGGTCACGTTCTCACTCGATTGTGTTTGCAGGACGAGAAGATTAAAAAAGAGAGGAGAGAGAAAAAAAAATAAATAAAATTTCGAGACTTTGATATGCGAAGAAAATGAAATATTTTCCCCGTTTTTTTTTATGAAGAAAAAAAAAATTAGAACTAAGTCCCAACACAATCTAACAACCAGACAAAAAAAAAAAAAACCCTTAAACACAAAATGGTGTTTCATTTTCTCTGGAGTTACAAAGGCGTCCCATTGGTATTCCAAGGCGGTTTTAAAGGCTATCCTTCACCCTTCATCTCCACTTGTGAATAATTCATGGTGGCTCCCAGTTAGCTTTCCTTTCAGGACTCAAAGAGCTGCGAGAAGGAGCGGGACCACTTTCCTTACTGTACCCCTGCAGTGGCCTCGGTTAGCGATTAGAGAGCGCCCCGACAAAACAACCCCCCCCCGACATTAATTGGGTGAAAACGTGAGTACGCTAAGGTTCTGCTATTTCGCTAATCGCTAACAAACTGTAAATGTTATCGCCACGTCTTTGCGAATTCGGATATTCCGCAGAGGAACCCGGCGTGGGTATCTGCCGGACCAGGACTCCCTCCGGGGGAATCGCAGAAGCTCGACAGATCCGGATCCATCAAAGCGTCCGATCCTTTCATTAGCGGGGGGAAGAAATGGGATTTTTAGCTGATGTTAAGTTTGTAATAATTAATTGGGAAAAAAAAAAAAAAAAAAAAAAAAAAAAGCGCTGGCAACCCGGTTCGATTTAAAACATCTGTGAGCGCGAGAACAATTTAATTTGGGCAGAGAAAGGAATTATCACCCGCGAAACACCTTGCATTGACAATAGCCGTGTATTCGGGGAAAGTGAAGCAATTACGGACGGGGATGGATATAGAATTGCAATGTGCGGGAAAAAACAGGTACGGCGTTAGATTGTCTTTATAATTATATATCTCCACACACAAGCCAACAGATTTGGAAGCTGCGGCTCTTGAATATAAATGGCGCCGATACTTTACATAATTGGGCCGCGTCGACTCGAATGCTATGCTGTGTGGGATTTGGCCGCCTCGTTTCGCCGCGACTCACGCCGAGGTAATTATTTTAGGCTTCCGCTCTTTCCGCGGACCCGGGAATCTCTGACCCGCGTTGAGAGAGACAATCAGCGCCCTCTCATTCCAAAATAAATAAAAATAAAAAAAAGAGAATGCATTCAGACACAAGTGGAAACAGACAAATGGTTTTCCAATTGCAACGTGTGAACACATTAACTAAATAAATGTAGGCTTTCTGCGTCGTATTATCACGCTTTTCAGGAAAACGCACCTCGAATCCCGTCTGCGGAGGGAACGTCGTGGCATATTTGCAAAACTAGCTTCTGGAAGAGGAGCGGTTGTAAATGCGGAAATTGTTTATTACATCCTTAGCTCTCAGGGTGTGGGATAATTCCGAATAAAAGTGTTTTCCGATGAGGTCTTCATCCATGCCGCCAGGAGATAAATGGCTAACTCGAACCACCGCCGGGATTTGCGACGGGATCCAAAAAGCAGAAGTGTCCTGGTGAAATGTCATTTCAGGAAGTAGCCCCTCCCTCCCCATGGGAACCTTTTAGCTTAGCATTCCCTCAAACAGTAATGTGAAACAAACCAGTGAAGAAGAAGAGCAAGATGGCGTGGAAACCATGGAGGTGGAAGCAGCCACACCGTCAGATGGTTGAAGTGTTTCTATCTTCTCCGTGCACGTGTGAGGAACCCTGTTAGCTGTTAGCTAAGTCAAGATGTAGATGTTCCCCTGTGAGCTCTGGAAACCTGGGACAGAAGAACTTGGACCTCTTGGTCGCTCCATTTCTGTGTTTCCGTCCATGTCCAAACATCTGACCTGTGACCACCGTAGGCTGAAAAGTGGTAACGGACACGTCTTATGAGTTCACCGAGCAGGAGCTCAGATGGTTGCGGGAGCCGAGGTCCGAGCTCCCCGGTTCCCCCGCTGTCCCGGTAACATCCTGATTCCCGAGTAGGTTCAGCAAAGAGTTGCAAACCGGCAGCTGTTTTAAGACCTCGCCATCGAGAACAGCTTCGAGAAGCAAGTTTGACCAGGTTCGGAAAACACCAAGGCGGGTTCTGCTGGTGGCAGATGTTCTATCTGGACCTCAGGTTTTACATCACGCCGCTAAACAGAAGAATAATTAAGTGAGAGGTGTTCCGCAAGCGTACCCGCACTTCGGGTTTTATTTTAAGAAGTGCGTAGATGTTAAGTATTTTATAGCCTCGCACCTAAATCAGCAGTTATTCAACAATTCGTCCATTAAAGAGCGCACAAAAACTAATGAATATGTTGGCAAACACAAAAAAAAAAAACAAAACTAATGAAAGGCAAACAAAGCTGGAAAAACACTGCCTGGAGAGAAATCATATAAGCCAAAAGTAACAGTGTGTGTGTGAGTGTGTGTGAGGCTCCATTTGAGGGGGGGCCTCTGTAAATAGATGGCTGCCCTGCGGGTCCTTTTGCATTATTAATGCGGGGATCTGTAGTTGTGGCTCTTACTCAGATAACGCCACTGCCTCCTGCATGCATTTGGAAAATAATTTCTGCTCTGCTCGCCCACCTACCAATTAATCTTCCTCGCCGGTGTAATTCAGGTAGATCCAGAGGAAAAAAAAAAAAAAAAAAAAAAAAAACGGAGTTGTGTGTGTGTGTGTGTGTGTGTGTGTGCCTTCGCTTAAAAGTTAATAATAACGCCCGCTCCACGCCGGCAGCTTTTAAGACGAGGCTTGATGGCCGACGCAACTAAGTAAATCGGAGAGAATTACCCGTGAGCGTCGCAGCGGGCCGAGAAAAACTTCCACGGGTCACTAATGACGCCCACTAAAACATGCGACTTCATCGACCATCTGTTTTTTCTTTTTTCACCCGGGACGATGCGGATGTGAAGGTTTGCCGAAAGAGATCTCGAGATCTGAGAGTCGGGGAAAAACGAACGTACCCTGCATCATCGCCGTGCTTTAACTTTGACCCTTCTACTATTTTATTTTCTCTTTGACACAAGCCTGATGTGTGTCTCCCCTTTCAAATCGCATTCAAGGCAATACCCAATTTGAGTAGCTGAGCTCCAAAAAAATGTATATACATCATAAATTGAAGCGATGCGTAAAGACGGTTAAAACCCAGATGCTCAAACGGGATTTTAAATCCGCTCTCAGACCCACGCAGGTGATTTGGGCCAAGATACGTTATCAAGTCATCTGGACATGAACTGGTTTGACTGGTGCCAGGAGGACGCAGAGGCTTCTTGGAAGCATCATCAGATAGCAACCTGCACATGGCTTGTCAATCTTAGCACTTGCTCATTGGAGAGGCGTCATTTTTCAGTCATGAATCAAATGAAATACCAGGAGAGATGCCGTTACCGACCCAAATGATGGCCGTCCCTTTGAGAGTCCCTTCACCTTGTTCCCAAACAGAAGAACGGCATCTGCCTGAGCACCTGCAGCGTTCAAGAACAGGTATCTCGTTGTGCTCGGGATCATTCTGTGCTACAAGTCCGGGTGTCTCGGCCGTCGGAGGTCCCTCTCCGGTGACCGAGACTCGAGGTAGGCAAGTGACACCAACAGTGAACACCTATCCTCCAGAGCATACCTCCGAAGTCCTTGGGAGCCATTGACCCTTTGAGACTTCTTTGCCGACAAGGGGTTCTACGGCCGAGCTGGAAATCCTTGCTTGTGCCATTGGAGGACCACTTTCCAGGTGCTACCAGATCCTCAGCCGGATGGAGCCCAAAAGCGCAGACACAACCAGAAAGGGGAATTTGATAAGATGGCCGCTGAGGGTCGGTTTACGGCACTGCTCGCCGGCGGTTGTCGATTACAGTAATCTGGGCGGAAAAAAAACTCTGGTACCCTACAATCCAAGTCGAAAAAGTTCCAACAGCATGATTTCCATCAGTGCGATAATAAAGGAGTCCGTGCTTGATGCGATGTGTAATCATTCGTAATGGCCTAACTACGTCGGACGTGTGAAATGGTGCCACCGCTGATTCTCCGCGAGGACTATGTCTCTTATCTGCACCGCCCGAAGTGGATTGGCAGATGGCAGCCGACAGATGAGGAGAGAATAGAGATAACAGAATTAGAGGAATGTTCAGACGGCGTGATGTATTTTCCCCGAGGTATTTCCGTGGGATAGACGTCCCTGAATCATCCCGCTATGGCTCCTCTGGCCGAGTCCCCGAATCAATATTCCATTTTATCCATACCTGGATGCTTTTGCAATTACCTCCCGTATTTCCAAAACAATAAAACCTGGCATTTATCTCTCTGTTCCCTCCTTGTGGACCGGATGAACTTGTTTGAAAATCTCTTCGGCGCACAGCATTTTATGTAAAATGTTTTCACTGGTTTTGACAGCCTCATCTTTCCTCTCCTCCGGGGTGTCGAGGCGGCTCGGATCGGAAAAAAAAGCGGCATCGCGACTGCGTATCGGGGTTACGTGATAGCCGACTGCCATCTCCTTAAATCCTCCAATTGCGCGTTCCCCAACATACGCGCTCGACGTTAAAGGGCCCCATAAGTTCCCGTAAAACCAAGCTATTCCTTCAACCGTCCCCCCTGCTCTGCCTCCGATGGCCTTCTGAAGTGCCTTTGACAGCGCTGATGACTAATGGGAACATATGCCTGACTCATCCGCCATTTGTCACAACGGCGGCAAAATACTGTTTACGGCCCATTATGCTAATGCTACATTTGGAGACCCCTCAAGGACAGGGGCAGCAAATAAAAGTTGACCAATGATTCATTTGAGCGTCGTTTCAGGTTTGAAAGCGCCACGCTCACCTGGTGTATAAAATATAGACGGCCGGCCTACTTCGGAGTTTCCAGAGCGTAACCGTACGCGGCGGACCCATCCATTATAAATCTGAAAGAAATGAGATCCTTCGACCTGCTATGGCACGCAATTTCGTGGTGGGATTAATTGAAATTGGGACCATCTTTGGGCTTGATGTTAATTCCGAACAAGTATAAAGAGGACAAAGGCAACGCCTGCAAAGCTATTATATGCTAATTGTAACTGTAAAATAACTAATGCGGGACTCAGCTAACAATTAAAATGTAAATGGGACGCCGAGAGCCAGAGAAAAAGAAAAGAACTGACTATTTTTTTTTTAATACTTTAATTGTCAAAGTGGAACTGAGGCAGGAGCTGCAAATGTATGTGTCAATCCGCTCGCCAAGAGTTATCTTTAATAAAAGCAGGAACGAAAAGGGGCTTCACCAATTACCACCAGCTCCTCAGAAGGAACCCGTGGCTTTCGGGGGCTCGATAGGAGGAAAAGCCGGGGAGATCCGGGGGTGGGCTGTCGCATACCGAGAAACGGTGAAGTGAACGAAAGCGGTCCTCGTCGGAGATACCGCGAGAAGCTTGGCCTGGAGTCTGCACCATCCTGTCAGTTCTGATGATCATCATCATCATCTGGACGGCTGGCGTCTTCAGAGACGTGGATGTGATGTAACATGTAGGATGATGTGTAAAAACAAAGAGTACCGTGCCCGGGGAGCCGTGCATGAAGATTGTGGCATCTAGTCACGTCTGCTATATATTCTCTAGAAAGTCGAGCCGATGAAGGATCACCCGGACCTTCTAGATTGGATAATTCCGCCGTGTCCTCCGGCGTGGACGGCCTGCAGCGGTTCCCTCCGCCCACACCAGCCCTATCAAAAGGTCGAGCCTTCTTTTGTCCTTTACGGAAGCGATGTCCAAGTGAGCTTCACGAGCATACGAGTCCATTTTACAGCAAAGAGCAACTGTCATGGAAGGAAGCTGTCCATTGAAAGTGTCCCAGCAGGGAGGATTAGCAGGGCCAGCGCTCAACCGGACAGATATCTGAAGCCACCCGGGATGAAGCTTTGAGCCAAAGGCGAGTGGGAAAGACATCCGGCTTGACATGTGGGAGCACTTGAAGTGGCACTCCTCACAGCATGGAGGTCCCTAGAGCTATTCCAGCAGGGAGGGTACCTCCAATTAAAAACCGCTGTAGTTCCATAAGACAACCTAAATTGTCCAGACATGAGGATGAGAAAGACGGACAAGGGATTGGATGACTTCATGTCTACATAAGGCGCGACTGGTTGTATGCTTCGGGATGGAGCAGCCCAGCTCTGGCACACAATGACCCCGGGCACAACGGGACATACGGAAAATGAATGAATGTATGGCTGGATTGAAGTAGAAATAAAGGTGTTGGTTTCAGGCCTGGTGAAGGCCCTACTCCCCATAAAAAGTAAATAAAGACATTTCTCACGGACCTCCCTGGGAGACCTAAATCTAATATTCTGAAGAAAACGCTTTCGATCAGAGATTTTCATTTTTAAGATGACCT
Organism: Fistularia commersonii; assembly: GCF_037954325.1. Lineage (NCBI taxonomy): Eukaryota > Metazoa > Chordata > Actinopteri > Syngnathiformes > Fistulariidae > Fistularia > Fistularia commersonii. Next base: position 3,412,486 of record NC_141287.1, on the reverse strand, counting down.
TGGTGGAGAGCCGTTCTCCCGCTGCGCCGGTTCTCCTTTCAGGGTAACCTTTCACTCAATTTCCACAAATAGCTGTGACTATTTTCTTTTCCTTCCTCTTTAACGTGCTCCCGTAGACCGACGTGAGGAAACAAAAATCGGATCGAATACGAACAGAGAAAGGGTCCCGGCCGCAAGGCCACGCGGTTGCATCGTAGCATCGGCGGAAAAAACACGATCTGCTGAAACCGGTCTGAAATCCCATTCGTCACCAGAGCGGAGGTCCTCTGCAACGTGACAATAATTTAACCCGGAAGGAATATTATCAGCTGCATACGTCATGATATCGCTTCCTGAAAACTTAATTAAAAACCCCAAGGAGACAAAATAGCTGGTAAATAATGACGTGAACCCTGGCATCTTTTACCGTCTCTTTCAAGCCACACACACACACACCCTCACACACACACATCCACTTTTGTGCACAGTGCGAAAAGGAGACCAGCCAGCCAGCCAGCGGCGATAATGCATCCATGCACTCCCTTGAGTACCTCCACTCAAACACTCCCGCCGCCACCGCCGCCGGCGCCAAACTTCCGGCAGCGTTTCCCGGGAGAACGGCGGCGTATTTATCGGAAAACTCGCCACGGATCAACACCGGCCGTGCAGAAGATACCGGGGGACGGATACGAGGCGATGATCTCTACGGCGGCGGAGACACGATAAAGGTAGGAGAAGAACGCCAAGATGCGAGGAATGGTTATTCGTTAGTGTCTTCATCCGCTGAGTAATGGGGCAGAATTACTCTTGCAAACAAGAGGCAGAACCCGACCAGATGGTCATCACAGCAATCCTGGGGAGTTTGTGAGTAGCCGCAACCTATTAGCTTAGCATTCCCACAGTCAGTACGGAGCCACGGTGACACCGGTGTAACGCTAGCATCTGAGATACGCAGCTTCGGCTCCAAACTCCAACACAAACCGGTGGAGAAGGAGAGGTGGCGGATGTGGACACCATGGAGGTGAAGCTGCCACGGCATTCAGAGAATAATAACCTTGGACTATCAGGTGGTTGAGGTGTTTGTATCTTCTCCCTTAGCTAACGCTGCACTTATTCTGGGTCACAATGCAGATGGAAACCCGCCTAAGAGCTAGGACCTCTTTGTCTTCTGGCTTCTTCTGTCCATACTGTCCCAAGGAAACATCTGATCTGAGACCACCACAGGTTTTACAATGGTGCTCCCCAAGAAGTCCACAAGAAGTATCGTATCTGGTCATGAGTTCCTGCAGGAACCGTACTAAGAGCCTGCCTCGGAGTAGGAGCGTAGAGGGTTTCACGGAGCTGAGGTCCATTGTCCCTGGTTCCTCTGCTGTCTCAATGCACCATAGAATGTTCTCCAGCCAATCACCTGCCTCCATCTCATCCTCTTCTAACACACCGACTCATTTCATGTCCTCTTTCCCTCTATCCATAAACCTCTGTGGTCTGCCTCCTGATCTCCTGCCTGGCATGACTTCATGATACTTGTATGTTCTGTATGACTTGTATGACTTGTATGTTCCTCACATTGGAGATCTTTGGACGGTCGGAGCAATTAAAGTTTTGTAAAGTAATCAAAGAGTCCAATTAGTCCAGACTGTTTTGAGACTGGCAGAAACCTTGACTCTCCCTGGAGAACGATGTATCCTAAAGCCTTCATCAAAGAACTCACCACAGCACAGACCAAATGTCTGTCATCTCCTTTGGAGCAGCGGCTGAGGAGCTTCGGCGTGACTGGTGCCACGGCACAAACAGAGCTGCAATTAGCGGCTGCTCGTCCTTAGCGCTGACAAATTTATGTCAGACGTAGGAGAAGAGGACGGGGCTGGAGCTTACGGCCAGCGGGAGCTTTGAGGTTCACGCTGACGCGAGCCATCTCAGCAAGACCACGTTACATCCATTATGGGGTTTGAAAGGTGGGGGGTCTATGTTATCATTTTTTCATTTTCTTTTAAATTAAATTCATTGTTGGCAGCACTGCGCTGCAGTGATTAGCGCTTCTGCCTCATTGCCAGGTCCCAGGTTGGACTCCCACAGGAGGCCTTCCTGTGTGGAGGATCCAGGTCCACTAGGCGTCTGCGTGGGGCTCCTTGTGTCCACCTCCCACCATAATGAATACGCAAACAAACATGTGAATGAAATGAACCACGTCGTATCATTCAATATATATACATATATATGTGTGTGTGTGTGTGCATACACCGTATTTTCATGACCATAAGGCGCACCGCACTAAAAGGCGCAGTCTCAGTTATGTGTGTCATTATTGTATTAACTCACACATAAGGCGCGCCTGATTATAAGGCGCGTCTGATTATAAGGCGCGGGTTTTATATACAATCCACGCCCACGCTTCCCTTTTTAACGTTCTTATGGTGTCCTCTACTACGGCCGCCTTACAACAACAACAACACACACAAGCATACAAGTGTGGGTATTTAAGAATAGAGTGAGAGCTTAACTGAGTTTGGTATTCACATTTTTTTTACGAGTAATCGTCATTAATCCAACCCATCGAAGTCCTCATCCTCTATTTCTGATTGGAACATCTGCGCTAAATCTCCATCAAACATGCCAGCTTCACATTCTTCACTGTCAGAGTCGCTTTCCTCGGAAATTATGCCGGCTTTTGCGAAAGCTCGAACAAAAGTGCCAACGGACACGTTAGCCTGAGCATCTACAATCCATTTGCAAATTGTGGGGTAACTCTTAGTGAAACCGTGGTCTCCAAGAAGACTTTTCGTACCCCGTTGTGCGTCTCGCTACCGTTCTGGTCCCCTTCTTCTCCAGTGTGACTCACCGGGATGTCGAAAGTGAGCGGCACCTCGTCCATGTTAGTGACGTCACCGGGCTGGATGTGTTAGTCTGCATTTTGTTCAATGCATACTCGTTCTTTTATATACAATCAATGCCCACACGTCCTCCTTCAACGTTCTCATGGTGTCTCTACTACGTCTGCCTTACAACAACAACACCACACAGGGCGCACTGCACTATAGGGCGCCGCACATTTTGAAGAAAATCTAAGACTTTTATGTGCACCTTATAGTCGTGAAAATACGGTATATATAAAAATATATATATATGCGTGTGTGTGTGTGCGTGTGTGTGTGTGTGTGTGCATTTTATTTTCTGCATTTGTTTTAGATGAATGACAGGCACTATTTCAGTCCACACGCGGACACGACCGCGATTGAAAATTCAGTAAAAACCCGAAATTGAAATTGTAAATTCCGTGTTTGAAGGACGTCCCATCAGTCGTTCAACTCCTGGCAAATCATTACTCGACGCCCCCGACGCCGTTATCTCCCTCCACCACGGGCCCGGATCGCCGAGCCAGACAGTGAATCATGTTTGTATTCCTTCGCGACGCTCGTATTCTATCTCATCGCCACCTCGGAGCGATTGTGCCGAAGGGGGGAAGGGGCTCTTACGAGACTCTGCATCGCTAAACAAGTTGGCCCCGATGCCGTCTGAACAGGGTAAGCCCAATAAGCCAATTAAAAGAGAGAATGGCGAACAACTTGTCAACGCTCCCCGACAATAAATTCAGCATAGATAATTTCATAATCCTTTCTCTGGAGTCGCGGAACGTTTGTATTCTTAGTTATCCTGTCAAAACTCATGAGACGCTCCTCGAGGGTAATGCGTTTGGACCTTCGGCCGGCCTCCCGGTAAACACGCGCTCGGTCTGACAAAATAATAAAGCCCGAGCAGAAAGAAACAACAGAAAATATTTAGATCCTAATGAAATATGCCCCATTTGCTTACAAAGGCGTGCTTCATTTGGAAATCTGTGCACAATAACCTGCTACCATACCAGATGTTGCATATAGAAAAATACCGCTGGTCATTCAACGTACATAGCTAACGTCTTTTCTGCTTCTAATAACCAAAACCGATGAGCTTCATCTACAATTCAGTTACATGGAATTGGAATGACTACAACAAAACAGAAACGAAAAGGAGCGACCGATTCAATAAGTGGCTTATTTGAAAGGGCTTTTCCCTGAGATGATCGCCGGTGGTTGAACCCAAACGCTCTTCGTGATGTTTTCAGGTTTCTATCCGAATGCCGCTGACCTTGTTGTGACTGTCCGGCTCACGGCGACAACCGCGAGGTTTCTGCCCCGGATGGTGGAAAATCAATTTCCCCGTCCAGATTACGTGTCGGCGTGGGAGTCTCCGCGCGAAGTAAACATGTCTTGACTTACTCCAGCGGCCCCGTAGGACGCATGCTTACGGTAAGCAGGTAGCAACTTAGCGTAGCTTGTCATTTCTCCAATGCCAATGCCTGTAAACCAGGCTACTTAGAGTGCTCTCAGCCCCCTGTGACTCACGGTTCCACTTGGTTGTATTTAGTCTCGCTTTCCAGATCGCACCTCCACCTCGCTAGATGTTCCTCTACCTGTTCCTTGCTCTCGCTAAAGGTCACTTAGTCATCTGCAAATGGGGATTCCTGCCTGTCCATCACCGTGGAGAACAAGTAGGGGCCCAGAGTTGATCCCTGATGTTCTCCCAACCCCACCTTCAACCGTCGCACAGCTGTCATACAAGTCCTGCACCAGTCTGCCACTCTTCTCTGCAAGACCTCCTCATACAACCCCAGAGCTCTTCTCTCAGAATCATGCCGGATGCTCTTTTTTTGACCAACGCTACCTTCTCCATCAATTCTCTTGAAGCGAGCAACGAGCTGCAGACAATGAAGAAGCTCACATAGTTTCCGTTCCGATTGGAGTGTCAAGAGCTATTCATCGAACAGGGGTAACGTGTTCGGGATCGAGGACGGTTACCTTCAGCTCCGACACAGCTCACGTTCTGGATAGCGGTTCCGGGTCCGCAGGAGCTCCTGTTGGGAGTGCAGCTTCCTTCTTGTTGAACTTGCCAGCGGTAGCAGGCTGGGTCCTCGCAGGGAGCGGACTCCACCGGATGAGGACAGATCTCCAGCGGACTTCCGGACGTCCACAGCACCTCTCTCCTCCTGTGTGAAAAACCTGACAAAATAAGGCGGGGGGACACGTTAGCAAAGACGATATCTACGGCCCAGGCGGAAACAACGGGATCGCACACTTCCAGTTCCACGCGGGAACCAATCCGCTCGCTGCCTCGGCTTTATCCGCCAGGTCAATTATTTAGGCCCCTCATTAGCTTTGACAACACCTCCCGAACAAAGATACCGCGTCTGGCCGATACGCATGGAAATGAAGGGAGATCCGTCGTCGGCCGCACCGGCACCAGGAGCGGTTCGGCGCCTTATCTCCGAAGCAGATTGGCGGTCCCGCCGGGAATCAGTTCCAGTCATCCTCTCAGAGCGTGAAGTACGAGACCGTTAGCGCATTTTCATTTCAATTTTGGACGTTTTCCAGACGGTCTTTGCGATAAAAAAAAAAGTCATTAAAAAAAGTTGTAAACTCTTTTTTTTGAAAACTCTTGTTTTGCAGTTCCTTAAAAAGCCGGCGGTTCTCTCAGATTTCAGCCCCCGGCCTTTAAAAAATACATAAAAAACATATTTAGATGGAGAAATAATTAAAAGCAGAGGTGAGCCAGCACGCGTGCTGCCCGGCCAAGTCCTCTGGTCTCGTTGCTTCAGATCTACATCGAGATGTGAAGACATTTTAAAAAACATCCCCCACTGTGTCGACGATTTTCTGGGAAAATCGTGCTCTTGGTCCTGGACCTTCTGGAGCAGGACTTGTATCTTTCAGACAGATCAAGCGGAAGGAGGCCACGGGACTTCGCTGCTCTGAATAAATACATGAAATATTATTTAGACCGTATATTTATATTTATATATCAATTCATATATACATCCAAAATCTATACCGCTTATCCCGCACTCGGGGTCGAGGGGGGGCGGAGCCTATTCCTGCCGTCATTGGACGAGGGGTGGACCCCTCCATCACATGTCCACAAATACACCACGATTAAAAACTAAAAATACAAACAAATCAATCGGGATCGATCAAAATTAATCTGCCACTATACGATTAATTTGGAAGGGATAAAATATAACGTAATAAAATGAGATGTTTTCCGATAGCCATCGGGAGATCCGGAGATGACTCTACCACAAAGACCCTTTCCTTCTTGTTGCTGTGTGAAACAGGGATCCAGATGGATCCGAGGGAACGAACCCAAGGTCACCCCCGCTATCACACCACAAAATTGAAACGCATTTTTAATTGGTGGAGACATGATGGGGCGAAGCACTGCCAGTTGCATTACAGAAGCCTCCAGAGGCTCTGCGGAAAAAAATGTTCAAAGTAGTTGCGCATTGCGTCGTGATTGCCGAGTCCTCTATGTTTTCAGAGGCTGGAGGCCGTGAAGGTTCCCGAACCTCCGGGCCGATCGGTTCAAATCTTACGGCGGCGACCGGCAACTCCAGGACTACTCCTACTTCGGGTGCCATCATGAGATTTGTGAGCTCGCAACCCGCAGAAGCCCAGCAGATGGCGAGGGTGGAAGGCGTCTCTTTGAAGGCGGAGGATCAGCGGCAGGTATCGACAGGATCCGGGAAGGGGATGCGGAGTCCCGCCGTTCCTCTTCGATCCGCGGGATGACGAGCACTTCATCAAGGTCCGCGGCGAGCCGACAGCGGCTCGCCGTTGCCGATGGATTTCGAAAGAGGGTAATTGGATGAGCGCCGCTTCTAATGTGCAGGAATCTGGAAAAAGTACTCCGTCGAACCGAAAAGCAAAGATTCCACTCGGGTCAAGGTCACCCTCGGCAGGATGAAGTGTGATATTTCCCTCTAAAGGAGGTGAAGCGGGAGCGAAACGTTACGTAAGAGAGAAATGTTCCTGTTAACAACCAGAAGAGCGCCAACACTTCGGTAAATATAATGCCAGGGAGTTCAGCTCGCTCGTCCGCCATGTGCTTCCACATAAATTATCACCTTCGGTAAAAAAAAAAAAAAAAGCCCAAGAAGGGACCTTCTCGCTGTGAGGAGGAGGCACCAACCACAGATCCAAAGCTCCAAATCTCAGGTGAACATGGAAGTCTCTCGCGATCGTCGACCGTTTCACGTTAACACCGCGAAAACAAACATCGCATCGCACTTATTCCGTCCGCTGACGTCCGAACGGACCGCCGTCTTCCGCTTTCAGAGCCGCCGTCGCACATGAGAAAACACGTCTTTAAATTTCCACATCGCGGGACGAAAACCATCTTATCTTATATATGCGTATTCATCTCGGCTCATTGAAATCCCGGCCCGGCTGCCGGTCGGCGAGTCCGGAGAGCCGTTCAAAGGAGGGACTCGTGCACATAAAAGCGGTCGGGTTAAATAGTCCTTGAACAGAACATCTAATCTCGGCTCTAACGGCGAAACGGCGCTAATTAATAAGCTTTGATCGGGGCTTTGATACGGGCCGGGAACGAGGAAAGCGGACCGCGGGCGTCTGACTGGGCCGGACGGATGAGACGAAAAAGAAAATGCCGGACCCGGAAGACAAATTCCCAATATGTGCGTGACGGCGTCGGGTGTAAATTTGCATACATTTACCCTTAATTTAGCCAATTTTCCAAGACGCTCGGCGTCAGAATTGAAAGGAAAACCGGATCCTGTCTCCGAAGTCGCGCGTCGGCGTCGGGGATTTGAAAAAATTTGCATCGAGTTTGTCAATTTGTCTGGATAATAAACCCAGCTGCACACCTGAACGCCTTTATTACTTGTAATTTATAAGCTCTGACACGTTTCCCGACCGTCTCGAGGGCGGGCGAGAACACGGAAAATAATCCCCGACGCCGCCCTGGAAATCTCGATTGAAGAGAAAACAAAGAGAGGCGAGTTTGCTGAACATCGGATGAAAATAACAGTTAAAATCCAGCATCTAGGACAGCGGTTCTTAACCTTGTCGGAGGTACCGAACCCCACCTGTTTTACATGCGCTTTCACCGAACCCTTCTTTATTGGATGGAGGATCGGTTCGTCGATGGGTACAAAGAACAGGCAGAGGAGCCTTTTCTTGGAATCTGGCTCCCTTCACCTTGAATCCAGCAAGCGCTATGTTCTTGTAGCTCCCATCTCCATGCAGCTGAAGGAAGCCTTCCCTTAGTTTTGCCGGTGCCGGACTAGAATTGCTCATCTTGTCTTTGCTAATCATGCGGTCAGGACATCGATTCCAATCGCGTCCCGTCATACATGTGAATCCGTATTGTACGTGTTCTTCCGACCGCTTTCTTTTTTTGCCCGACATAATTAGTGTGAAGGGATTAAAATATGAAGAAAGAAATCACATGACGTACCATCACGACAGTCACACGTTACTACAACTGAATCCCCGCAGCACGGATAGGCCGAGCTATGTAGCGTGATCACCTGCGGCCGGTGATGTCATCACCAATGTGTGTCTTGACCTCCGCCGAACCCCTGGGGTTCGATCCAATCCAGGTTAAGAACCACTGCTCTAAGAGCAAAGGTAAAAGCCAACGCTCTCCACTCATAAGTGGAGATCCCAAATTCACCTGTTCACGTGCCGACGGCAAAGTCGAATCAGAAGGTCGATGAAAACGGTTTTTGAAAATGTATAGATGGGTGGTTGGATATCGCTTGACCAAAACATCGCTTCTCAGCGTCGCATCATGAAAAGGGCTGAATATGTTCTCAGACAAACCCCGCGTCCGATGGTGAATCTCCATCATCTTCAGAGCGTTTCCGAGAAAAATGCATGAGATTTATTGAAAAGAAAAAAAGCGGGATTGACGTTCTTTACGGAGGCGTCTGTTTTCCAAGCACGCCGCGGTTTCTCTCCCTGCAGGTAAACACCGCTTTGATATTTATTCTGCTTGACTCTCCGGCATAAAGGTCCTACGCTTTCTCCTTCCGCGTGGAGCTGTCAAGTTGCGGAAAACAGACGGAAACCGACTATTTCCGGCAGAGCGGGCAGATGGCGGGTCACGCCGAAGAACATATGACGCGTTTCCCGAGTAAAGCTTCGGTAATTGAGACGTTATCCGTTCACACGAGGCTCGATTTCGGAGACGGGTCGACGGGGCGGAAACACCGTCCCGTTACCGCGGTGTTTAAACTCTATCGGCGTTAAAACGCCACCGTACAGAACGTCAATTCCGCTTTTTTCTTTTTAATAAATCTCATGCATTTTTCTTGAGTTTCTACGACGTCTTTTCGTGACAAAAACAGCAGATTGTGTGTTCGGCCTCCTCGAAATGTATTAATGACGGCGTCCGCCAGACGAGCCGGCGCTGACCTGGACAATCTACACTTCACAAGCTCCCCGGGGGGTTTTCATGCACATTTACTCGCGGCGCAGGCGCCGGCGAGGTCATTCTGCCCTTTTAGCACAGCTGACAGAAACACACACACACACACACACACACACATAGGTGAACCTCTCTGAAGTGATCAGATATGACACATTCAACCTGTGCGAAAAAAAAAAAACACACAACGTGAGGAACATCCAGACACCAGTGAGATGAATTCCTGAATATACCCACACACACACACACACACACACACACACCAGCGTCCTGGAAACCTATCTTAAGGTGTGCTCTTCTGTTGCGCGCTTCGGTTTTCAGCCTGGCTCCTTCTCAGCACGCCGCTTTTGTTTGTCAACAATTTGCGACGCCGTCGTCAAACACGCGGCGCAATTTATCGCAGACGTTGAAGTGCGACGCTAAATTGAAATGTACGCTTGTAAAGCGGCTCCGGGGTCCTCGTCGAAACCCTCGCCGGCCGTGGCGGAGAGGCTCTTCTCCCGAGGAACAGCTGGCTGCAAATGTACAACATGCCGATCCCGCGATAAAAACTCAGCGGTAAATATTTTTTTGATTGAATGCTAATGATTCCACCAATGGCCCATCTGTGCAATCATCCGTTTCCATTAGAATTCATATCTGCTTGTTAGCTAGCTGAGGGTGTTTTTCCTCGATGGCCCTCTGCAAGACGCGCTTTTGCAAGACGAGATCGTTTTTGCTTTCCTTTTTTGGCATTTAAGGGGAAAAATACCGTCCAATTTTACGGTTCTGACGTCCCGCCGCAGCTGCTGGCATTTCGGCATTTTAATTTCAATCGCTGTTTCTCGCGATAGCTAATATATTCATTTGCATTCATTTTCTTTTTTTGTTTTCCCCGTAAAATCATGACGCGACGCCGTCCATCTTAATGACGGAGATGTTGAAAAGAATGCGCCGTTGACTCCGTAACAAGCTCCCCGGCCGCTCCTTCAAGGTGTCGTGGCAAAGGAAAGTATCTTCAACTCTCACCCTCACCACCGGGGTACCCCAAGGATCAGTGCTGGGGCCCCTTCTCTTCGTGATGTACACCACCTACAGTTGAACTTGCCCAAGACTGAACTTCTGGTGATCCCAGCTAAAGAGACAATTCATCACAACATCAGCCTCAAGATGGACTCCACCACAGTGGCTCCAAACAAAGCTGCAAAAAGCCATCGACGATCAGCTTTCATTCTCCAACCGTATTACATCAATTTACCGCACCTGCAGATTTGTGCTGTACAACATTCGGAAAATCAGACCCTACCTGACCCAACAGTCGGCACAGCTATCGGTTCAGGCCATGTTCATCTCCCGCCTGGACGACTGCGATTCCCTCCTCGCTGGACGACCTGCTCGTGCAATAAAACCGCTGCAGATGGTCCAGAATGCTGCAGCACGGTTGGTATTCACTCAACCCAGAAGGGCTCATGTTACACCTCTGTTCATCCAGTCGCTGCCAGGATCAAGCACAAGGTCCTGACCCTGGCCTTCAAAACCACCTCAGGAACAGGTCCAGCATATCTGAACCAAATGATAAGACCTTATGTTCCTCTAATACAAACCTACTAGCAGTACCTTCTGCTCGCTCTAAGCGATCTCAGGCCAAACTGTTCTCAGTTCTACTACCTCAGTGGTGGAACAAACTTCCGGAAGCAACAAGACCAGCATCATCTCTCTCAACCTTCAAGAAACAGGTAAAAACTTTTCTCTTTCAGGACTTTTTACTGCGCTGATGACCCAGATCAGGTTAGGCAGCAAGTTAGGCTATGCAGTGTGTGTGTGTGTACGTTTGTGTACGTCTTTGTCAAAAAAAAAACAAAAAAACTCACTAACCCAAACTTACTGTTCTGTATATTTCCTGTGCATCTTGTATTTGCAAGTGTTATTTGCAGTCCTTATGTCCTCGATTGTAAGTGGCTTTGGATAAAAGCATCTGCCAAATGTAATGTAACAAGCAGCCGTTATGTGATGAAAGATGGGAATGGTGACGAAGACGCCACGGCTGTGAACGTCGGTTTGAGACGATACGGCCGACGGCGTTCCCGCCGACAATCCATCCATCGGCTAGCCACAACTTTAGCATTCGACTAGAATGCTAACGCGATTCCCAAGGGATGAGAATGTTTGCGAAATGGACCGACGGATTCTCGGCATGAATTGATGCGCAGATCTTATTAAAACACGATGTCGTAGCAGAAGGCTAACCGCCCTGCTAGTTTACCTGGATTTTTACCCTCGCGCTACTTGGAGATTTTCCACCGACGGACCAACTTAGATTTCCAAGAATCGGGTTGAACGTCAGAAAACGTCGGCCCGTTTTAGTCCAAACTGACAAAATAGCAGCGTTGGTTTTGCTTCTAAGGCCAACTGGGTTTCTTGACAACACAGTGCTTACGGTCTAAAACCTACAATAGACTTTAAGAGCGCTTTCATGCTGTACCTTTATTCCCCTGTGGATATTTGCAGCTGTCAGGAACGCAGGCGCCCCAGGGTGACCACCGGGACAGCAGGCAGTGCTGCTGGCAGGAGACCGAGCAGCGTTTGACAGCCGGAGGAGGCTCTTCGCCGGCGCACAGCGGCGCACTCACCGGCCTGGACACTGAAACAAGCACAGGAGACATGGAGGAGGAGGATGAGGTCAAGCCGAGGCGCCGATGTGACGCCGGACAGCGAAGACGAACGCCGGCCGAAGGGTGGAGCGGGAGAATTTTTGTGTTCAACAAACAAGCCGGGTGTGAAATTGCCAGGTTAGCCGAAAACACACGCGCCGCTAACGCTAACAGCACGGCGTGGAGAAAACAAAATTTTGGTTTTCTGCCACTTTTGACCCAGAGTTAGAACTCTGCCGGAGGCCGAAGTGGAACCCACGGCGTCCCGAGGGTTATCTGCCGGGCGGGGGGAAGATCTCCGCCGTGGACTTCTGCTGCTGGTGGACAGCAGCAGAATGTCGGCAGCAGGACACCGATCTTCTCCGGGAGGCGAGGGCATCACGCCGCTGGATGGCATTGCTGCTGAGAAGTGCGTTTCGCTCATTTGTTCCGACATCTGAGACACAAGGTGCTGCTTCATCGCTTCGGCAATGATGGAGAGTAACTAAGCACTCATATATTACCCTTGAGTACGAGATGACTTGTACTCCCGCTCATACGTCTCCCCTGCATTTTGCAGAAAATAGTCCACAGCTGTACCAATAAATACAGTGATCCTTCGCTATAACGCGGTTTACTTTTCACGGATTTGCATGGTGCATCGTGTTCTGCATTCTGATTGGCTAAAAAAGTCACTCCGCTTCTTCTCTACCTGTGCGTCAATAACGTTGCAGTTTAATATGTACACGTACGTAAAACAGCTTGACGAATTTACATGACGTACGTGCAAATTCTCTCGCAATTTGGAGTTTCTCTAAAACCCATCATGTTGACAAAACGCTCTGGAGCAAAAAAAGCACCTTGCAGGGCCCAAAAGGCAGCGGAAGATGCTATCTATGGCAGATAAAGTTAAACTTCTGGACATGCTAAGGGAAGCTAAAAGCTATGCGGCTGGAGGTCGGCATTACGGAATGAATGAATCTTCCGTTCCTTCCATAAAGAAGGAAGAAAAAACCATAAGGACGACAGCAGCGATAAGTTTTAATTAGGATGCAAAAAGGGTTGCAACTGTCCGCAGTTCTTTTCATAATCATTTTCAATTTTCTCCCGTTTTATCCAATGACTCGGGTCGCGGTGGGCGGAGCTAATCTCTGCCATTTGAAGCCTTCTGTTCACATTGATGATTAAAATTATTATTTGACAGTACAGTACAGAAGTTACTTGTTGAAAAAAACGTTTCTAAAGTACAGCACTTTTATTTGTGAAACAAATGATTGAGCCTGTAAAATGGTTTGTTCTTTCTTTTCAATGTATAATAGAGTATTTAATTGTATAATAATTGGAAAAAAAAATTTCTACATCACAGATTTTGCCTATCACGGGTTCTTTTTGGAACGTAACCCCGCAAAAAACAAGGGTATACTGTAAAGGTGAATATACCGTAATTTCCAGACTATTAGGCGCACCTCACTATAAGCCGCACCGGCTAGCCGGTCGCTTTTTCAGGCTTCCTCCTGCGCACTAAAACCGCCAAAGTCGTCTTCTTCCGTGTCGGAGTTGAACGGACTCAGAATTTCCCGGTCATTTCATCGGTCCGATGTGACGGGGATAAATGTTTTAGCGGCGTGAAGCTAGTTAGCATCCCCCACCCAAGAAGTCCATATATTAGCCACATCGTCGTTTACGTGAAAAAAGTCGCAGGGAATCACGGTAAGCTTAAGGGCATCATGGTAGCGCAGAGGCTAGCATGAGAAGACCCCTGGTTGTGGAGTCTCCATGTTCCACAGGGTTCCTCCAGGCTCCTCCTACAGCCCAAAACATGCAGGAGGTTCACTGGAGACCCAGTTCAGACGTGATTGCGATGGTCGTACGGGTGTAAAAGCATCGCTGAGATGGACCGGTCCAGGGTCAACCAGTTGATGTCTGGATCAGCTTCAACTTCCCTGCAGCTGGATAAGCAGAGCATGACGGATGGATGGATGGATGGATGGAGTCGGGTTTCTTCTGGATGCCTTGCAAACGTAGGGCGGTATGCCAACCATCCATGTGGAGCTGGAGCACAGCGCTCCACTAAAGATGAAAATGTGTCATCGAAATGAAAACGATACCCCGGAGAGGAGGTATCATGCCGGGTTTTGTCCAAACATCTACCACCGGCAAACAGTCCTGCTGTTGTCGAAAGAGCCGGATCCGTCGGGCATCTCCAAACACCTGGCTGGGCGCGCCAGAGGAGAAGCTCCACGCCCGTCCACTAGGGGATATTTGCGTTTCCCCTGCTGAGAGGCTTCGATTCCATCCCAAAAAATGGAACAAAAAAGGGAAATCACATTCAAGCGAGGATTAAACAGAGGGCAGCAGAACAGAGAGCCTGCAAGGCGAGACGTGATGTTTCCAGCCGCCATCGTTCCTGGATCAAAGAAAAGCGGCAACACCAGTAATGGACTTTCTCTCCGCTCTTCGACTGAGGAGGATTTCTGACCTGTCCACAATACCCAGGTTTTTATTTAATCTAATATTCCATTTTGATGCACTTCCGCACATCATTGAGAGTCAAATTTCCATTTAAATGAGAGCCTGAAGAGAAATGTCCTCCTGCACGGCATCTTCTCACCCGGACTAATTTTACACGGTGTTTGATCTGCTTTGTGGAAATGAGATGCTTGCTTAGACACAATGACAGAATGCAATGAACATTTTTCCCGGCTTTGTTCCCTCCGCCGTCGCTCTCCAACGGCAGCAAATTGTTTTCCAGGTTATCTGAGCAGAAGATGCTCGTGTCCACGGCCCGAACGCCGTCGTCTCCTCGAACTGCTGCAGGTCAGCGAGATGTTTCCTTTCTCGCAGCTGATCTTTAAAACCTCGATGTCTTGTGGCCTTCTGAAGGGCTTCCACGGAGCAGAGCCTTTTGGAGTTCAAGAACTCCCCATAGCAGCCTGCGGCACTTTTCAGAATATCAAATTATGAATATTAACTCTTTTTTTTTTCGTCTTCTTTGTCATTTCTGTTTTTAAGTGTTAGTTTCATTTTTAATCAGTGTAATTTGCATCAGCGCACCGGAGACATGGATGTGAATCGTTCCCCATCATCAGCATCTTCAGTAGATGACCCGGAAAACTTTTGCCAAAACTAAGAATGCAAATCGATCATAATAACCAGATCAAACCGGATCGGCCGAGGCCCGGGATAACAACGACTGCCATCGGTACCGATGACCTACAGGGTACCAGTGGACATTGGGCTACTGTGGGTTGAAGATCAAGAAGAGGAAGAAGAGGAGGAAGGTGTGTTCAGAAACAGAGACAGAAGAGGAAAGGCAAGAGTCTGGGACTGAGAGGAGGAATTTCGAATATTGGGACTGTGACAGGAAAAGGTAGAGAGTTGGTGGACATGATGCAGAGAAGGAAGGTGGAGATACTGTGTGTCCAGGAGACCAGGTGGAAAGGTAGTAAGGCTAGAAGCTTAGGAGCAGCTTTAAGTTGTACTATTATGGTACTGACAAGAAGAGAAGCGGAGGAGGAGTTATCTTGAAGGAGGAGTTTGTGAGGAACGTCATAGAGGTGAAAAGAATGTCAGATAGACTTCTGAGTCTGAAACTTCCTCAATGTTGTTCGCAATGGTGATGGATAGGCTGACAGATGAGGTTAGACAGGAATCCCCATGGACCATGATGTTTGCAGATGACATCGTGATCTGCAGTAAGAGCAGACAACAGGTAGAGGAAGATCTAGAGGTGGAGGTATGCTCTGGAAAGGAGAGGAATGAAAGTCGCAGCAAGACAGAATATATGTGTGTGAATGAGAGGAACTCGGGTGGAACGGTGAGGCTACAAGGAGTGGAGATCAAGAAGCTGGAGGATTTCAGGTACTTGGGGTCAACAGTCCAGAGCGTAGGAGAGTGTGGAAAAGAGGTGAAGAGACGGGTTCAAGCAGGTTGGAATGGGTGGAGAAAAGTGTCAGGGGTGCCAAGAGATAGAAGAACATCAGCCAGAATAAAAGGAAAGGTGCACAAGACAGTGGTGAGACCAGCGATGATGTTTGGACTAGAAACCGTTCCAATGACCAAAAGACAGCAGGCAGAACTAGAGGTTGCAGAGATGAAGATGTTGAGGTTCTCTTTGGGAGTGACCAGGATGGAGAGGATCAGGAATGAGTCTATCAGAGGAACGGCACATGTTAGATGTTTTGGAGAGAAGGTCAGAGAAGCCAGACTGAGATGGTTGGGTCATGGACAGAGGAGGGATAGAGAATATATTGGTAGACGGATGCTGGAATTGGAGCTGCCAGGCAGGAGGTCTGGAGGAAGACCAAAGAGAAGAAAGAGAAAGAGAAGAAAGTCTTATTGCGAATAAGGGAGAGAAAACCCAGAGTTTCCGGAGTCTTGAGAAGACCATTCCACCGCTGAGCAAACAAAAGGATCGGCGCTTTTCTCAGAAGTTTAGGAGGGCCTGCAGGGGGTCTGTGAGGCTCGCCTGGAGATACAATAAATACCTGGAATTTTACACGGTTTGATGTTTTAATCATGAAAGTTAAAGGCTCTCCATCGATCGGTGGTCCAGGGCAGGGTTCAACCTTCTTCTCATCCTTTCTGATCCATCCAATCGTGATACCAAAGCTGAAATCTTACTTTCTCGGCATCGACCCGTGGCTTCCTCAACCTGACCGGTTTTTGTAGATACACTGAAGTCTGCATGACACACCCATCATCTGAGGTGTCATCTGACTCCACTTTTCATCAGAACATCATTTTGGAGGTCCATCCATCCATCCATCCATCCATCCATCCATCCATCCATCCATCCATCCATCCATCCATCCATCCATCCACCTCTTATCTGGGTCTCCTCAGGGCCTCCTCCCAGTGAGACATCTTGACGCCTTGCCATCTTCTCTGGCTCCTCTGGAGAGGAGCGCTGATTCTTATTTGAGGAGGAACCTCCTTTAGTCGCCTGTATCTGTGAGCTGGTTCTCCACGTAGGTACCACCTGCTCCTGAGCAGATGTCGGGAACGTGGATCCGCGAGTAAATCGAGAGCTTCTGCTTTTAAGCTCCAATGAAGAGTCTTCATCCCTACAACCCGCAAACCTCCACTCCATTCCCAGTCTTGAACAAGACCTCCACCAACCAGGGCAGGAACTTCTACCTCCTCCCCGCCCGGTGAGGGGTCTCGATCTTTCCTCCGCACCCGGTCTGCAAACCACTGGAGAGCTGGAGATCCAGGTCGGATGAAGCCGACAGAACCACATCGTCTGCGAAGAAGCGGAGACCAAAATCCCAAGGCGGCGGAACCGGATCTCCTCGAACTTCTGTCCGTGAAGGTTCTGAACAGACTCGCAGAGAAACACCAGTCGGAGCCTCAAAAGATATAAACCCCACTTCTGACGGAGCCCTACGGGGACGACCGACCCGTGTCTTTGTATTTGCTGTTTTTGAAATGTTTCGTCTGCAACACTTTGAAGGCTTTTTCTTAATAAGGGAACCTTTCCTAATGGTGGCGTTTTTCATTTTTCAATTTTTTGCCCAGTTAGCCTTCATGAATAATGCAGTCGGTCCATCCCTTGTCATGGCGAACTAGTGTGTCGCTTCTGGAGCGCGAGTGGGAGAAAAACTCCTCTCAATGCTTGTCATTCACATGCGCTTTCAGCTACTTTGCTTATCGTGGGGAGTAATTTGGGGTTCACAGACTCGCTCAATTATTTTCTGGTGTGAGCGTTGCCTCGCGGGCCCGCGAGCACGTCTTTGGATTTTTACCCTTAATCGCGATACGCCCACACATGCGGTCTCAGAAGGCTGGCGCCTCACGACGCGGCTTTTCCATCGAGGTGGGGTTGCGAAGCTGCGGCGGCGGCGGAGAGTCGGTATGCTATCTGCACCAGGGGTGTCCAAATGAGGGTATCTTCATTAAAACTGTATTCACTTTCACGCTGTTCAGCGCTTTGCTGGCCGTCAAAGCCGGTTTTTTAATTTAAACCGAGGTAGAAATTGAGGGGAGGGAAAAAAAAAACGACCCTGATATTTTGGTTTGGAACTCGTGCTTGGGATCGTCGGAGTCCATCGGAAGATTCTGCCCGACTCGGCGACATTGTTCTTCCCCGGTGGTCTTCGTTCTGTCTTCGTTCCGTCGGATTCGGCATTTCACGACAGCGCCTCGTCATCCAGACGGAAGGTCTGCTCCAGGTCAAAGCTCCAGGAGGACAACCTCGAACCTTCTGCGGTTGTGGTAGCTTGCGCAACGACCCCGCAAAGAAACCGCAGGTTTGGCCGACGAGCTTAGAAATTGTGTCTGTGAAGGTTCTCATCTTATCAAGGGAGCCGGACTTGGCCTTTCCCCTTGAAGATGTTCTTCAAAAGTCCCGCTTTTGCTGAGAACTGACGGCATCGAATTCAGAGGCTCGCTTTTCATCGGAACTTGGCGCGAAAGATCGGAAGTTCTGTTTCGACTGAAGCTTCGCCGGAGATTCGGGCGAAGGACAGTTCTCGGGCCAGACCTGCCCTGCCGGGCCGGAGCTACATGTCGCTCCTCTGAAGTTCCACCTACAGCTACCGTTCCACCCAAGGCTCTCGGATCTTCTGGCTTGTTTCTGAAAATAAAGGTCTGGAAGGGAGTACTGATCTTTAAGTTTTACATCAATTCAGCTTCCTGAGGTCTTCTCTCCGGCGAGCTCCATCCACGACAACGATTTCCTTACCCTCCTTCCTGTGACGCGGCGCCGAGTCATCCGGGACCTGAACGCAGTAGGTCCTCCTGGTCTGGATCCCGCCTCCGCACAGAGCGCTGACGTTGGCCAGCCGCCTGTCCAGCTTGCTCAGTAACGGGGAAATACGGCAGTCGCCCCAGTCGGTGGTCCTCCACACGAACCTGGAGGTACAGATACAGCTGTGGGTAAACATCTCCTTATCTGATGGTATCTGATGAGGAGCATCGCCTTGCCGGAGCTCTTTAGCGGCATGTCAAAAAAGACATTTCCCCGACTCCCGTGCTCCCCAGCTATGTGCATATTTACAAAATAAAACCCCATCCTTCAGTAGGGCACTTCAGCCTCTCAAATAAATACAGGGGACACTCGCTACTCTGGGGTTCGGCTTTCGCGCCCTCGCTACTTTGCAAATTTTTTTGCAATTTGGTTCTCGTGATTTATCGTTCTGTTAGCAGTTTTTTGCAGTATTTACGTTTTTTCACGAGGAAATAGCCATATTCTAGCCTCAGAGGGAAATTACTGTAAAATACGCCACATCTTTCGCGTCCTCGCTACTTTTTCGCAATTATTTTTGTCATTTGGTTCTCGTAGTTTATCGTTCTTTAGCAGTTTTTTGCAGTATTTACGTTTTTTTTTCACAAGGAAATAGCCATATTCTAGGCCAAGAAGGAAAATACTGTAAAATTCGCCAAATCTTTCACGCCCTCGCTACTTTTTCGCAATTTTTTTTGTCATTTGGTTCTCATGATTTATCATTCTTTCGCAGTTTTTTGCAGTATTTACATTTTTTTCACGAGGAAATAGCCATATTCTAGCCTCAGAGGGAAATTACTGTAAAATACGCCACATCTTTCGCGTCCTCGCTACTTTTTTGCAATTTTTTTTGTCATTTGGTTCTCGTAGTTTATCGTTCTTTAGCAGTTTTTTGCAGTATTTACGTTTTTTTTTCACAAGGAAATAGACATATTCTAGGCCAAGAAGGAAAATACTGTAAAATTCGCCAAATCTTTCACGCCCTCGCTACTTTTTCGCAATTTTTTTTGTCATTTGGTTCTCATGATTTATCATTCTTTCGCAGTTTTTTGCAGTATTTACATTTTTTTCACGAGGAAATAGCCATATTCTAGCCTCAGAGGGAAATTACTGTAAAATACGCCACATCTTTCGCGTCCTCGCTACTTTTTTGCAATTTTTTTTGTCATTTGGTTCTCGTAGTTTATCGTTCTTTAGCAGTTTTTTGCAGTATTTACGTTTTTTTTTCACAAGGAAATAGACATATTCTAGGCCAAGAAGGAAAATACTGTAAAATTCGCCAAATCTTTCACGCCCTCGCTACTTTTTCGCAATTTTTTTTGGCATTTGGTTCTCATGATTTATCATTCTTTCGCAGTTTTTTGCAGTATTTACATTTTTTTCACGAGGAAATAGCCATATTCTAGCCTCAGAGGGAAATTACTGTAAAATACGCCACATCTTTCGCGCCCTCGCTACTTTTTCGCAATTTTTTTTGTCATTTGGTTCTCGTAGTTTATCGTTCTTTAGCAGTTTTTTGCAGTATTTACGTTTTTTTTTCACAAGGAAATAGCCATATTCTAGGCCAAGAAGGAAAATACTGTAAAATTCGCCAAATCTTTCACGCCCTCGCTACTTTTTCGCAATTTTTTTTGGCATTTGGTTCTCATGATTTATCATTCTGTAGCAGTTTTTTGCAGTATTTACATTTTTTTCATGATGAAATCACCATATTCTAGCCTCAGAAGGAAAATGCTGTAAAATTCGCCAAATCTTTCACGCCCTCACTACTTTTTTGCTAATTTTTGGAATTTGGTTCCCGTAGTTTATCGTTCTTTCACAGTTTTTAACAGTTTTTACGTTTTTTTCATGATGAAATAGCCATATTCTAGCCCAAGAAGGAAAATACTGTAAAATTCGGCACATCTTCCACGCCCTTGCTACTTTTTTTGCATTTTTTTTTGTCATTTGGTTCTCGTAGTTTATCGTTCTTTCGCTGTTTTTTGCAGTTTTTACGTTTTTTTCATGATGAAATAGCCATATTCTAGCCTCAGAGGGAAATTACTGTAAAATACGCCAAATCTTTCGCGTCCTCGCTACTTTTTCGCAATTTTTTTTGTCATTTGGTTCTCGTAGTTTATCGTTCTTTAGCAGTTTTTTGCAGTATTTACATTTTTTTTTCACTAGGAAATAGCCATATTCTAGGCCAAGAAGGAAAATACTGTAAAATTCCCCAAATCTTTCACGCCCTCGCTACTTTTTCGCAATTTTTTTTGGCATTTGGTTCTCATGATTTATCATTCCGTAGCAGTTTTTTGCAGTATTTACATTTTTTTCATGATGAAATCACCATATTCTAGCCTCAGAAGGAAAATGCTGTAAAATTCGCCAAATCTTTCACGCCCTCACTACTTTTTTGCTAATTTTTGGAATTTGGTTCCCGTAGTTTATCGTTCTTTCGCAGTTTTTAACAGTTTTTACGTTTTTTTTTCATGATGAAATAGCCATATTCTAGCCCAAGAAGGAAAATACTGTAAAATTCGGCACATCTTCCGCGCCCTCGCTACTTTTTCGCAATTATTTTTGGCATTTGGTTCTCGAAGTTTATCGTTCTGTAGCTGTTTTTTGCACTATTTACATTTTTTTCATGATGAAATAAGCATATTCTAGCCTCAGAAGGAAAATGCTGTAAAATTCGCCAAATTTTTCACGTCCTTGTTACTTTTGCAAATTTTTGGAATTTGGTTCTCGTAGTTTATCGTTCTTTCGCAGTTTTTTGCAGTATTTATATTTTTTTCATGATGAAATAGCCATTTTCTAGCCTAAGAAGAAAAATACTGTAAAATATAGCCAAATTAAACTTAAATTAATTTTATAAATTAAACAAAATACCAAATCTCCTTAGCTAAACCAAGATACCATGGATCGCAAACTCTTGCTACCACCGTTGTACCCACGTGAGATCTCATATCATTGGCTAAGTAGATCCATACTTGGCATCCCATTGGCTGATTGAGCAGGTCGTTCCGTTCCTCATGTTGATTGGTTCACGGTAAGACAAAGCTTACTTCCTTGTAGGTTTTGCCCAGCGTACAATGTCCTGGTCCGCTTTGCTGCCGTTCACGTCCAATTTGTGCTATTTAGTTCGTGAAAATGTCTCATTTTTTTTGGTGGTACCCCCACGCTACCCCCTAAACGCCCACCATCTTCCCAAAAGTCTTGTAAAGACATTATAATTATCCTAAAGTGTTTAGTGTGCCGCATAAGAGTTTTGGAAGCTTAATACAGTCAATGGTGGGTCGACAACAGCTTGCAGAAGGTTGCTAAGGGGTTGAGTGAGGTTTGTTGAGGGTTAATATTTCTGTTAATACCATCAAAATGATAATTTCTCTACTTTCTCAGGGGTTTTGGAACACAACTCCCACGAAAAGTGAGGGTCCACTGTATACATGTATGTATATATATATGGATCAATTGATTTTTAGCTTTGTGATCGGAGCAAGCAGGGTGAGGGTTTGACCTCCATGTGGACGCCGGTGTCCGTGAAGAGGCTTTTAAAGACGGTGGGACGTGCCGTCCGACACCAGGTAGCCCAGAGAGAATCACGGGAAAAAGATGGAGAAGTTGTTGTGGGTGAGATAAGGTTAAGAGAGCATCGTCTGCGACACGGCGGGAGATATTTACGGGGATTCGGTGCGTCGGACGAAGCGTTCAAAGGGAAGAGATTGATGGTTTTGAAAAAGAGGAGCGACTTCATTCCGTCAATACAGAGATCCTTCGCTATAACGCGGTTTACTTTTCACGGTTTCGCTACTTCACGGATTTGCATGGTGCATCGTGTTCTGCATTCTGATTGGCTAAAAAGTCACTCCGCTTCTTCTCTACCTGTGCGTCGATAACGTCGCAGTTTAATATGTACACGTACGTAAAACAGCTTGACGAATTTACATCACGTACGTGCAAATTCTCTTGCAATTTGGAGTTTCTCTAAAACCCATCATGTTGACAAAACGCTCTGGACCGACAAAAGCACCTGCGGCAGGAAGATGCTATCTATGGCAGATAAAGTTAAACTTCTGGACATGCTAAGGGAAGCTAAAAGCTATGCGGCTGTAGGTCGGCGTTACGGAATGAATGAATCTTCCGTTCGTTCCGTAAAGAAGGAAGAAAAAACCATAAGGACGACAGCGGCAAGAAGTTTTAATAAGGATGCAAAAAGGGTTGCAACTGTCCGCAGTTTTTTTCATCATAATTTTTAATTTTCTCCCGTTTTATCCAATTCCTCGGGTCGCGGTGGGCGGAGCTAATCTCCGCCATTTAAAGCCTTCTGTTCACATTGATGATTAAAATGATTATTTGACAGTACAGTGCAGAAGTTATTTGTTGAAAAAAACGTTTCATTTGTGAGACAAGTGATTGAGCCTGTAAAATGGTTTGTTCTTTCTTTTCAATGTATAACAGAGTATTTAATTGTATAATAATTGTAAAAAAATAAAATAAAGGCTTCTACTTCATCGATTTTGCCTGTCACGGGTTCTTTTTGGAACGTAACCCCGCTAAAAACAAGGGTATACAGTAAATTAGTACTTGTAAGTAATACTGTAAGTTTGTACTTGTTAAGACCTTAAAACACTTTTTATTTTAATATAATTAATAGTTAATAATAATAATAAATAATTAATATAAGACGCTTCATATTTTATTGTATTTCTTATTCTCCCTCTCTCCTACTATTATCTATTACTGTTATGTTTCTTCAAGGTAAAATGCGCTTAATAAAAGCAGCTTTATTTCTAGTACATATTATTATACGGTGCAATTTTTTTAGGCTTTAAAACACGGAACTAAACCAGGTGTCGGAACGGATTCTTAGCGTACCGGTTCCACCCCTGAGTCCGGGACTCCCGCGGACGTCGCCCTACCTGGGGCAGCTGGGGAGTAAATCCCCGATGATGTTGCAGGCTTCTTTTTCCTCCAGGACGGGGCAGCGCTCGCCGCCGCTGACGGGGAACTGCGCCACGGTCCGAGAGCGGAGGCGGTAACCCGGCGACAGGTCGGCGGAGCGGCAGGTCTTGGAGCAGGGACTCCACGGCGACCAGTCCGACACCCGGCAGTCTTTGGGCATCACGCAGGATCTGAAGGTCAGCGGCGAGTGGTTTTGGGTGCAGAGGCTGCAGGGCGGAAAAGGGTCGCTATATCTTACGGGAAAAGGTACAAAGGGCCTATAAGCCCGCTTAAAAAAGCAGAAACAGGCGGATTAGTCATGTAATTACATCTTCTATTGTCTAATTTGGACAGTTAAACGAGTCAGGTCATTAAGACGTGGGCGCAGTGCCGCCGAAAAAAAAAAAAAAAAACAACAAAAATGTAACTTTGTAATTAGCGTGTGATTACAGAAGCAGAATGAGGAAGGATTCAAGAGGGAAATCCACATTCAAGAACCGCCGGCGCCGCTTCTTAACAAATGCAATGCTAATCAGTCACCGTTCGGCTAATGGTCCTTTTCGCCGCCGCGCCGGCCTTTTCCGGGGAATAACGACGCCCCCATTATCGAGGACGCTCGAAAAGCAAACGCCTCGCTTTAAGGCTCACAATGCGGGATAATGGAGGAACGTTCTCCTGAAGGGCTGAGAGCCGCCGAAGTAATAGTCCCACTTTACTGCAGGTAGATGTGAGAGGGATTTAATCATAATTAAAATTATTTTTTTTCCCCCTTGCGGAGACAGTCCAGCGTTTCTCACTGTGTGTGTGTGTGTGTGTGTGTGTTTAGAGCGCTTGCAAAGGAAAATCCATTCTTATCAAATCCAAATACCACAGTTGGGTCAGACAGCGGGGGGAGCAGCTCTTGACATTTACCGCCGCCGCCGCCGCCGCCGCCGCGGTGAAACCGTGAAACCCCCGCCGACATCATCCCGTCATTACTGCTTGAGAAGCCGAGTAATTTCATTTCCCTAAATCCAGGCAGAAGGAAGGAGGAACATCTCCAGATGAAGGTGAAGATAAAAACACTGAGGGGAGTTTTACAGTTTTTCCTCTCCAAATGTGAGCAGATCCGGGATTCACCCTCTCATCTCGGGTCTCTCGGGTCTTTTTTTTTATTATTCTCTCTTATTTTTGCCTATTTCTACTAATTCCATCCGGTATTTCGCAACGTCACGCTATTTTTTATGATTTTCTAAAAAAAAAAATCAAATTTTCCGGTACTTTGGAGTGAATTTGGATTGATTTATTTATTTGTGTTTATTTATTCATTTTTTTTCAGATTTGAATTTCTGCTTTTTCAAATGATAATCATTTATTTATTTGTACATGTTTTATTATTTAGCCTTGACGGAACCGTGTGATTTTTTTTTTTTTTTTTTTTTGGTATATTTTCACTGAGTTGAGCGAGAAGGTCTGCCTTCAGAGGGATTTCTCCAGGAGCCAATCATCTGCCTCACAGCAAGTCACTTGCTTCCCCCCATCCATGAGCCTCCTCCCTGGTCTTCCTCCAGACCTCCAACTTCTGCATCCTTCTACCCACATCTTCTGCCTCCCTCCTCTGTCCACGTCCAAATCTTTATCTCCAGAACATCTCGTCCTCTCGTGGACCTTTCCAACCTCCTCCATCTCCCCCTCTTGTCTTTCCTCCTGGTCAAACGGCTTCTTCACACCTGGTCCTTCATCCGATTCAACAGCACCACTAGCTTCCCTCACCTTCTGACAGGACTCTTACCTCAGCATGCTGCTCCTGCCGTCACTGCGAGTGCAGCGGACCTGTCGCGTCTGGTAGCCCACCTCCAGCTCCCAGATCACGGGGTACCGATGCTGGGCGCGGAGATGGTGGTGGTGTCGGTGGTGGTGATGGTGGTGGTGAGGGTCGTCGGTGCGCGCCAGGACCGTGTTGTTCTCGCCGGAGGCGCTGAAGTCCACGGTGGTTCTTCCGCTGAGCAGGGAGTCCTTGCGGTGCAGGAGCCGGCAGCGGCTCCAGGCCCCGACTTTAAGGCTGTAGCGGTACTCGTCCTCTCCGGCGGGGCAGCTCGCCGCGCCCGGACAAGTCCTGGTGTCCGTCAGGTTCGGGCAGCCGGCGCCTCCGAACACGGGCGCGCCGAGCACGTGCCGAGTCCGATGCTGCAGGCCGACGCCGCACGTCCTGCCGCACGCCGACCACGACCCGAAGTCGGAGACCACGCAGTCCTGAGGACACGGGATGAGGCACGCCTGCTCCACCGGCGGCTTCTGGGAGAAGAACTCGCAAATCCTGGAGGTGACGGCGGTGCGGTTGGACGTACGTACGCACTGAACCCTGCGCCTCTGCACGCCGTGCTGCGCCGTCACGCACTCCGACGAGAAGAGGGGGACGCGACCGCAACCTCCCCAGTCGGACAGCTCCCACTCGAAGAGGTCCTGGTGCCAGTTGCAAACCCTGAAGCACTGCCGCCGGGCCTCGGGCTTGTCCTGGTGCTTGCAGTGGGAGTGGTGGGAGGTCCAGCCCTCGGCGTGGACGCACCGCACCGTCCTGGTCTGGACGCCGCCGGAGCCGCACTCGTCCCCGACGCAATGACCCCAATGGCCTGGAAACCACAGACAGACGGCGCTTTCAGTAAGTTTCAACAACCGTTCGGATGCGCTTCCGCTCCGCCAGAGCAAGCAGGGAGGGGATGGAGAAATCCAAGCAAGCAAAAAGACGGAGATCCGACAGCCTGACGGGACTCGGACACCCGACGAGGAGCAGACAGAGGCTTTTCTTTGGCCAGAAAATCGGACTTTCACGCGGCAATACGAGCGAGAACTTCCCGAGACAAAGTAAAGAGTAGGTGTCCGGCGATTATCCATCGACTCCATAAACATGAGGACGGACTCGGAGGACCTTTGTGTCGCCTATGTTGCTTTTTTTTTTTTTTTTATCCCGTCAGCTTAAAACCGTATTTGTAGAGGAATTCAATAAAAGCGATAAACAAACTCATCAAATCTAAATAAGCCCTCTCGTCGCACGTCAAATGCATTCATCCATTCATTCACGCGTCGCACAGAAATACCATTCACTTTTATGGATAACATTATTTTAAACATTTCCAGGAGTTCTTATGTTATCAAGAGGCATTTTTTCTCTCCTCAATTTCATTTTCACGACGGAAGAACTTTGCAGATGGGGTGCAGGTGCAGGCAAAAGGTGCCATCAAGGAAAAAAAGGAGGGTTTGTTGTGTTCGGGTCTTAACTGGGCTGGTCCAACATGTTGCACATGATGGGGCTGACGGACGTTTGCATTTTGATATTCTCGGATTATTGAAATGTCCATTAAATACTTAATAGCCTTCTATGTCGTGGTTTGTGGACGATGCGTTCCCCCTCATGTGGTAAAAGGTGCTGGTCAACTCCGACATGGAGGTCCTTCTGGTCCAGGGGTCGGCAACCTTTAACACCCAAAGAGCCATTTGGACCCGGTTTCCTTGAAAAAGAAAACACTGGGAGCCGCAATTACTTTTTGACGTCTAAAATAAAGGTACCACTGTATATGTTGCTTTTTATTACCTTTACACTTTGTATAAACAAGTGTGTTGCTTCTGAAATTCACAAAGTATTACAGAGAAAATTTAATTTTATTTATGTACTGAACTCATTTTGGGGTTTCAGAGCGTGTAGCGGAGCCTTGGACTGAATTTTAAAAATAAATCGGGAAAAAAATCACTGTGTCGGTAAACAATAAAAAATAAATATTTGCAAAATATCTTCATAAATATCTATTTTACCTGGTTTACGGGACTTCTGCTCCTGAACTTCTGCGCGTAGCATCCGCAAACCGGGACTTTACCGGCTTCCGCCAGTGTGACGTTATTTTGAGCGGCGAAAAATAATAATTTTATTTAATATTTCAAAATCACAATAATCTTCCAACGTAGAACTAAAAGTTAAAAAAACAGAATTAACACAAGGGGAATACGCTTCAATCAAATATTTATAATTCATTTTCCCAAGCCACTCGGAGCCGCAGCGTAAAGATGGAAGAGCCGCTTGGTTTTTGCCGACCCCTGGTTCAGTCGAATGTCCGGTAGACAGTTTGTTTCGATCTTCCTCCTACATTTTGTCCTCGCTGCTATTCGCTCCCCAGACACCCAAGTTATCTTTGAGTCTGATGAGTTTACCTTCCCTGCATGGTTGCTCTATGCTCATATCGGCGGAAGAACTTGGCAAGTTAGTTTTGGGGATACGGTGACAATTTGACCTGAGGTTTCCACCATCGCCTTGTTGTGTCCACTCGCCAAAAACGACCAATACGCTCGTCCTACTCTACTCCAAGGAGTGGCGCAAGGAAGTCCTGTGCATCTGCCGACCCCACGTGGAACCCTGGAGGACGCCGTACAGGGGTTTCCTGAGTGTCCAGCTTGCCTGGTGGTCCACCTTTGGCCATTTCTCTCTCCTCGGTGACTCGGCGTTTGAATCGAAGAGAAACGAGCGTCGGAAGAGAAACCTCTGAGTGTGGGCTATCAGTCATGGCTCCTCCTTGCGGCGTGACAGGATTAATCTATTTCATTTCTTATCATTAAAATCAAATTGATGTAATGATGAGACCCAGCTGCCTCCTAAATTGATCTTGAATGACAAGTCGACTGAAGTTGACTTTTTTTTTCGTGCCGACGGGAATCCGCCGTCAACCCTTTGTTCGCCGGATCATTGTCACGGCAACGGCGAGCGTTGCGCCGGAGGGGGCAATATTTCAAAGCGGCGGATTCTTTCATAGCTCATCGGAGCATCTAATTGAGTTTATTTTTCACGCCTTTGCCATGTTAATGAGGACTTCCCGGTACGAGGAGCATGAACATGTCCGAGGAATCTCCGCGTCTCCTCCGGTTATCTTCCGTTCCTTCGTTCCTTGATGGAAGGGTTGAGATGACGGGGCTCCGCCGGTAAATTAGCCCGGCTCAGAACCTGGATCCCCCGAGAGTACTACAGATGCAGTATTTGCGTTGAGAATGCTAAGAGTACTACAGATGCAGTATTTGCGTTGAGAATGCTAAGAGTACTACAGATGCAGTATTTGCGTTGAGAATGCTAAGAGTACTACAGATGCAGTATTTGCGTTGAGAATGCTAAGAGTACTACAGATGCAGTATTTGCGTTGAGAATGCTAAGAGTACTACAGATGCAGTATTTGCGTTGAGAATGCTAATAGAAAAGTACAGAGAAGGTCAGAGGGAGTTGCATTGCGTTTTTGTAGACCTAGAAAGAGCATACGACAGGGTACCAAGAGAGGAGCTCTGGTATTGTAGGAGGAAGTCTGGAGTGGCAGAGAAGTATGTTAGACTGGTGCAGGACATGTATGCTCGCTGTGAGACACTGGTACGGTGCTCTGAAGGGCTAACAGAGAAGTTCAAGGTGGAGGTGGGACTCCATCAGGGATCAGCTCTGAGCCCCTTCTTGTTTGCAATGGTGATGGACAGGCCGACAGATGAGGTTAGACAGGAGGCTACTTCTCAAATGTCCTGGAGATCAGATGCTGCCTTTTCCCACCACGGACTGAGACTATTTGACCCTCTCACTTTCAGACCTCGAGGTGGTGCTCCTCACATCCAAACCAGCCAATGGCATTGCATCACCTTCCCTATCTGACTTGGCCAGATGGGAAAATTGCCCCATTGAGTGAGTGAGTGGTTGTTGGTCAACAGAGGGCCAAAGAAATTATCTGGTCGGCCACCGATTGTGCAAGTTCTCAAACTTAAAAAGAGGCCTGTCATTTTCATCATAGGTACATTTCAGCTGTGAGATGCAGAATGCAGAAAATCACATTGTCTGATTTTTAAGGAATTTATTTGGAAATTATGGTGGAAAGTAAGTATTTGGTCACCTTCAATCGAGATTGAATCAAGATTTCTGGGTACCCGTATTAATGGCACCTGATCTAACTGGTTATCAGTATAAAAGACACCTGTCCACAACCACAAACAGTCACACTCCAAACTCCACGATGGCCAAGACCAAAGAGCTGTCAAAGGACACCACAAACAAAATTGTTGACCTGCACCAGCTGGGAAGACTGAATCTGCAATAGGTAAGCTGCTTGGTGTGAAGAAACCAACTGTGGGAGCAATGATTAGAAAATGGAAGACATACAAGACCACTAATACTCTCCCTCCATCTGGAGCTCCACGCAAGATCTCACCCTGTGGAGTCAAAATGATCACAAGAATGCTGAGAAAAAATCCCAGAACCATGCAGAGGACCTGGTGAATGACCTTCAGAGAGCTGGGACCAAAGTAAGAAAAGCTACCATCAGTAACACAGTGAACACCAGACGTGTCCCAATGCCTAAGACAGTACATGTCCAGACCCGTCTGAAGTTTACTAGAGAGCATTTGGATGATCCAGAAGAGGATTGGGAGAATGAAACCAAAATAGAAGTTTTTGGTAAAAACTCAACTTGTCGTGTGACAATGATCCCTAACACACCATAAGAAGCATTTCAAGGTCCTGGAGTAGCCTAGCCAGTGTCCAGATCTCAATCATTGGAGGGAGTTGAACGTCCGTGTTGCCCAGCGACAGCCCCGAAACATCACGGCTCTAGAGGAGATCTGCATGGAGGAATGGACCAAAATACAAGCAACCGTGCGTAAAAACCCTGTGAGGACTTACAGAAAACATTTGTCATATATCCTTTGTTGGCAATGACGGAGGTCCAAGCATTGAGAGTCACTTTCGTTCTTGACCAAATACTTATTTTCCACTATAATTTGCAAATAAATTCTTTAAAAATCAGACAATGTGAATTCTGTATCTCGTAGTTGGTGTCTCTGCGATGAAAATTACAGGCCTCGATCATCTTTTTAAGTTGGAGAACTTGCACAGTTGGTGGCTGACTAAATACTTTTTACCCGACTTTGTATGTAAATGTGACTGCGATTGGCTGGCGATCATGGTGTATCTCGGGGATCTTGCATAACTGCACGAACCCTTATGGCACAGTCCAACGGAGTACTTTTTTGTTTCAATATTCTGATGACTTGAATGGCGTCAGCAGCATAGCTGAAGTTAGCTGGGAGAAAAATAACTGCTATCCTGACAGCTGGGATTTCAGTTCCTTCACCTTTTTCCTTCTCGGCTCACTTTTCGGAGGGAAGTCGGTGTCGTAGTTTTTATGAACGGCCTTAAAATGCCGCTCCACATTTCCCTTTTTCGGTATGGCGACGGTAGACTAGCAGATGAGGCGAACGCACTTTGAAAATGACATAGTAAAAAAAGAAGAAGTCCACCTCCCGTTCCGTATGGAAGTGTTTTAGTTTTTTTACTTGATCCAGCTTCACCACTCATTTTTATACCCATAAGTTTAGAAGACATAAATCGGAGGCTAACTTGCTAGCTTGCGCACGCTAGCTGGCTTGCTCACGATATGTGATCGTGATTGACATATCGGGCACACCTTGTTAAAAGTATCATTATATATGTCGTTATATATTATTATCTCCTTTTTTAAGAATTCAGGGAATGTTTTCATTCCTTTTACCTGTTTTTCTATTCGTGTTTTTTAATCTTTCCCTCTATTTTGCTTCTTCATTGAAATATTGACCTACATTTTAATTGCCACATTCCGCTGGCCGTGTGGAGAAACACTGTGCTACTTTCCCTTCCATCATTTATTTATCAGGGGGCCATGCACAAAAGCATCAGGCTCAAGTAGAGCAAAGACGGTCGTGCCAGATTTGGAGCTCCAGAGCTCATTTCCATGTGGAGCCCCGTGGAAACGGCGTGGGGAAGGAAAGAAAAGGACGTTTCGTCGTCACAAAACATCACGGCGTCCCGTCCCTGTTCATCCACGCACCACGACGACGACAGACGGCTGATCCGTCCGAAAAAAACAACCAAAAATCATTCATTTGTTCATTCGTTTATCATCTATACCAGAGGTTCTTAAACTTTCTGACCCTGAGGCCCATTTTTTTCAGTGCAGAGTGGCCCATTAAATATAATTTTAATATATATTTATATATTTTATTTATATATTTATATATTATATATAAATTTATATATTTAATATATATTGTTTATTATTATTATTATTATTATTAATTATAGTATATTATTATTAATTATTATATTGTATTATATTATATTATTAATTATATAATATTATATATTATTTGATATGTATTATTTAATATATATACACTGTATAGGTTTATAATTATCTCACTCTTGGTTTGATTTGTATTCGATTCAATTCAATAAACTAAATCCACTTACAGTTTACGAGCTAGCTAGCTAGCTTTCAGTGCACGTTTAGAGTTGCCAGTCAGTGACACCATCCATCTTTTCTGCATCTGCAGCCCGTCTTCTTTTCTCTTGATAAATTCCTCCGGCTTTCCCACAAGCGTCGGATGTTTGGTCTCCAGGTGCCGCTGTAGTTTTGACGTTTTAAGTGCTTCGTTAGCCGGCGTTAACACACACTCCACTCACCGGGCGCTGCCTCCGTTTACCGAGCGGTACTTCATGAAGTCGGGGTTGTACTTGCGCAAAAATGTCCTTTTTGGCGGGGGGGTCGTCTTCATTTTTTCATTTTAAATATTTCTCCATCTTGTTTGTTTCCAGCTAGCGGAGTGTCTTCTTATTTATGGAGCTGGTTAAAGTAACAACTGACTGATGAATTAGCGCCGCTACTCGTCGGGAGTTTTTTTGCGGCCCGCTAGGTGACACTCGGGGCCCAAGTTTGGGCCCTCGGGTTAAGAATCACTGATCTATACGGCTAATTCTGCAGCCTATCTCGACCTAACATCCTCAACGTAGGGTCTCCGGTGAACCTGGTGCATGTTCTTGGACGGCGTGAGGAAGCCCACGCAGCTAAACCCCCTGCGTTTATCCTTACAATTGTTTCATCACAGCTCTCTGAAAAGAAAGGTTTGCCAGACTGTTCTGTGAAAACTGCGGAGAAACCGCTGGAACCACTGGAGGGTTTTTTTTGTTTTCCCCCTTTTTTCCATCAAAGGGGAGGAGATCACATTAACCCTCAAAGGTTACCTTGAAGATAAGCCACATAAAACCCAAGGCTAAACAGATAAAAATAGAGTGATAGATTTGTGCTCCCGGCCCGCGGCGGCTGAGCTGAGACACGGCTGTGCCGAATCGACGTCGACGAGCTCTTTGTTCAGGAATCGTCAAGAGAAGACCGTCTGGCTGTAAACGCCGGCGTCAAAGAAGCAGATTTCTTCAGCGTGTGGATGATCCTGGTTTTATCCATCGGTTCCTGCTTGGGCGTGAGGAGGATCAGGAAGGAGTCCATCAGAAGGACGGCGCATGCTAGGTCAGGGCTCGTGAGCCAGATGTGGCTCTTTGAGAATTTCTGAACAGAAAAATTAATCAATAATTTTTACGTTACTTTAGTAAAAAAAAGCCATCACAATAAAAAAAAAAAAAAATCCACACATATTTTAATCTGAAGATATTTTCACCCGCAACTTTTCGCGCTGGCACGCAACAAAGAGCCAATCCTTTCTGTAATCCGGTGTGCGGGAGGGTCCGATACCCTAAAAGTCTAATTTATTGGATAATTTAGGCCAAGAAGTAATATTCCCTCGTTTTTGGTTCGCTTGTTTATGCAGAGTGAACCCTTCTAACCGAGAAGATGACGAAATACCGTATGTTTCAGCAGGAATGGACGGAAGAATTCGCCTTCGTGGAGAGAGCGGGTCGTGTCTTTTATGCAATGATAACATTTCATCGATGACACGTTCAAATATAAAGCGACACTTTGACACACGCCGTGCCGCATTTGCAGAGAAATATCCGGCGGGAGACGACGGAAAGAAGGCCGACGAGCTTTTTGACGACTTTAAGGATAAAGATAATCAAACGGATAAAAGATATGCCTTTCTCAGCAAGAACTGTACACGATCGTACCGTTATGATGTCAAATCAAGTGGAGGAACAACAGGTGAATGACAGAAATGCAGCCAAGTATTTCAGTAGTTTTCGGACATGTGGGTAAATAAGCAGAGCTGGAAAGTAAACACAAATGGACAGAAAAAAACGTCAGCCTGCAGACCAGCTGCTTGTTAGAATATTGACAATGGACAGTCGTTCTCGCGCCTAGAAAACATTAAGACGAACCTGCGGTCACGTTTAGTAGCATTATAATTAAGAAGCACTTTTCTTGTTGTTAAGTTACTTTGTTATAGCAAAGTATGTTATTCAAAATAAATTCAGTCTTATTGTACTCTAAAATTCTTGGTCTTTCTCTTCCGTTTAGCTGTTTTTGGTATTAAAATATATACAGCTCAAAAAAATAAAGGGAACACTTGAACAACACAATGTAACTCCAAGTCAATCCCACTTGTGTGAAATCATAGTGTCCACTCAGGAAGCAACACACATTCATTTGGACTTGTTTTAAGGACATTACATCAAAGTTGGATCAGCCTGGAGTTTGTTTTTACACTTTAATGTTGAGTGTGATTCCTAATCCAGACCTCCATGGGTCGATACGATTGATTTCCATTGATCATTTTGGTGTGATTTTGTTGTCAGCACATTCAACTGTGTAAAGAGCAAAGTATTTCATAAGAATATTTCATTCATTTAGATCTAGGATGTGTTTTTTAAGTGTTTTTTTGAGCAGTGTACATACGGCTCTCTTAGGATCAGATTTTAAATATGTGGGTTTTTCAGCTCTCTCAGTCAAAAAGATTCCCGACCCCTGATCCAGATGTTACGAAGCCACGGCGAGATGGTTCGGACACGGACGGAGCTCCTCTGGAGACCCCTGGAGGAGGAAGCCCCGGTAAGATAAGATACTTCCTGAGAGGATCACAAAGCCCTTCAGACCTCAGGAGTTTCTCCAGTGGAAGCAAAGGGGAGGTGAAGACCAACATCAGCGTGGGCGGATTCGGAGCGTGTCTGAAAGGGACTCCATCCGTCATCCAACGTGACGAAAAACACGCCGCGACCCAGAGGAAGAAGCGGAAAGGGAAACCGGCGGGCGGCGGTTTTGAGATAAACGCCACGGCAACCGAGAGAAAAACACTTTCTCCCGATTGCTAAGCCGGTTGCCGCAATTCTTCGGCGCGTCGTTTACATATTTATGTTTGGAAACTTGAGCCGGTTAAATAAAAAAAGAGCGCGGGATGCAATTCGAATAAATAAATGATTCGATAAGCGGTAGTTATTTTCAAACGGTCGCGTCGCCCATCGGCAGGTGGATGGAGATGATTAGCATCGCGCAGACATGCACGTGGGCAGAAGAATGACAAGATGTGTGTGTGCGTGTGTGTTTCTCGATCTTCATTCTTCTGATTGGAAGGCTTCCAGGAGCGGTGAGGGTCACGACCCGAAGGTCCGGCTGAGGAGGCCAGCGAGTCAGGAGGACGATAAAGACCTCGTCCGTCGGAGGAGAACATCTCCCTGTTTTCTCCCCGCTGCTCTCGCGGTCACCCACCAACTCTCTTTCATCAGCATAACCGCTGCCGCTCAGCAGTCCTTTTCAAACTGTGTGTGTGTGTGTGTGTGTGAGTGTGTGTGATTCATGGAGGAGGGATTGGAAGTGCTTCTGCTGCCAGGGGAGCAGCGAACACAAGCGCCAGTTCATCTTCTAAGCTCTGAATAATCACTCTCTCCATCTATCAGCATCAGCATCTGTCAGAGCCTCAGGAGGAGTCGCCCGCAGTCGCACTTCTTCTCATTCCCATCAGGAACCCCGAGAGAACCTGGGGCTTCCTGGGGTCCCGCTTAACTATTTCATCCTCGCCTAAGAGAGCAGCTCAGGCGGAGCGGCCGGCGAAGGCTGGAGGAAGCCTCAGTAGCTGCCAGGATCAAGCACAAGGTCCTGACCCTGGCCTTCAAAACCACCTCAGGAACAGGTCCAGCATATCTGAACCAAACGATAAGACCTTATGTTCCTCTAATACAAACCTACTAGCAGTACCTTCTGCTCGCTCTAAGCGATCTCAGGCCAAACTGTTCTCAGTTCTACTACCTCAGCGGTGGAACAAACTTCCGGAAGCAACAAGACTAGCATCATCTCTCTCAACCTTCAAGAAACAGGTAAAAACTCTTCTCTTTCAGGACTTTTTACTGCGCTGATGCCCCAGATCAGGTTAGGAACCAAGTTAGGCTATGCAGTGTGTGTGTGTGTGTGTGTGTGTGTCAAAAAAAAAAAAAAAAAACTCTTGCTAACCCAAGCTTACTGTTCTGTATATTTCCTGTGCATCTTGTATTTGCAAGTGTATTTGCAGTCCTTATGTCCTCTATTGTAAGTGGCTTTGGATAAAAGCGTCTGCCTAATGTAATGTAATGTAATGTGATGTGATGTAATGTAATGTAATGTGATGTAATGTAATGTAATGTAATGTAATGTAATGTGATGTAATGTAATGTAATGTAATGTAATGTAATGTGATGTAATGTAATGTAATGTAATGTAATGTGATGTAATGTAACGTAATGTAATGTAATGTGATGTAATGTAATGTAATGTAAATGTAATATAATGTAATGTGATGTAATGTAATGTAATGTAATGTGATGTAATGTAATGTAATGTAATGTGATGTAATGTAACGTAATGTAATGTGATGTAATGTAAATGTAATGTAATGTATTGGAGGAGGAGGTGGCAGCAAAGCGGCGGGATGTAAACAACCGTCGCACAGCGGAAAGCGATCTCCACCTGGACCAGCGGCCCCTGGTGGGACGTTCTGGAGGATTCCACGCTGTGATTTCAAGACAACTTGTGTAACCTGGTTTATTTATTTCCGATGGTGATGTGCAGTGTGTCGCACGGAAGACGTCCTCCAGCGCGGCGCCGAAAACTTCTCAGAACACACACACACACACACGCTCTTCATTGTTCTCAGAACGTTCGTTCCTTCATGGATCAACCTCCCGCATGTGTTTGAACCGCGGGAGGAGAAAACACGCTGGAGAAGACGGAGACTCCAAACAGGAAGGCCTCCCGCGGGGACGAACCGGAGACGTTCACGCCGAAAGCCGACCGCCGACCGCCGCGCTCGTGCGAGGAAGCTTCATTTCAAACCACCCTTTGGTTTATTGAGGAGGAGCAAAGCGTCCTCTGTGCTCCTCTGGGCTGCAGACCTCCTGCTGGGGTTGCTCTTCTTCATCCATCGCCGACTTGGAAATGCTCTTTTTGTCACGAGGGTTTTTTTAATTAAATGATACCTCAACTCCCCCAAAAATTACAAGATAATCATCTCCGGCAGATGTGTGCCTGCAGGAGGACATGGAGAAGTTCACCTTCTCCCTCTGCGGTGCAGGCAGAAGATAAGGCCCGGCTTTGTCCCGAGTCATTTGGTCGACCGCCTTCTGAAATGAATCGCGCCCCCGATTACGGCTTCTAACTTTCCGAGTCATTAAAAACGTGGTGTTTTTTTTACAGGATTAAAGTTCTGGGAGGGATCTCCTGAGAAGATGAGACGTGCACGGTGCAGGGAACTTGAGATCACAACTGCACCGGGTGTGAACAGAAGTCCTCTCCACTTCGTCAAGGGACCAGAAGGTGTTTTTCAATACGACTTTGGAAATAACGTCGGCACGGAATTGTGGCGTCGGATAACGGCAGGGGTGTCAAACTCAAATACACAGAGGGCATAGATTAAAAACTGGTATTTATTGAAAAAAATCTTCCTCCAGATGAACCCAAACACCCATAAACAAAATGGAACAAGCTTAGCTTAATGCTAGAGAATTTATAACTTAATATTGCACTCATGCAAAATCCGGTTTTCTGCCTAAGTAGCAGGATGCTAGTATTAGCATAAGGTTGCTATGACGACGGTACACAGAGGAGAGGGTGTTTACGGGTCCTGTTGGGATTTTCGTGCCAAAACACCAGCAGAAAATTCAGGGATTTGTAGATTTTGCGCTACATGCACTGTAAGCTAGCACTATAAATTAGCAGCAGGGAATCTTCAAATCTTTGTAGTTAACAGTTAAGACAATTCATATTTCATTGTATTTCTTATTCTCCCTCCTTTCTACTATTATCTATTACTGTTATGTTTTAACTTGAAACTCTGGCACAACAATTTCCTTCCGGATAAATAAAGTTGTTCTCATCTCTCATCTCATCTCATTTCTGCCTAAGTAGCAGGATGCTAGTATTAGCATAAGGTTGCTATGACGACGGTACACAGAGGAGGAATATTTACGGGTCCTGTTGGGATTTTCATGCCAAAAAACCAGCAGAAAATTCAGGGATTTGTAGATTTAGCGCTACATGCACTGTAAGCTAGCACTATAAATTAGCAGCAGGGAATCTTCAAATCTTTGTAGTTAACAGTTAACAGTTAAGACAATTTATATTTCATTGTATTCTTATTCTCCCTCCTTTCTACTATTATCTATTACTGTTATGTTTTTACTTGAAACTCTGGCACAACAATTTCCTTCCGGATAAATAAAGTTGTTCTCATCTCTCATCTCATCTCATTTCTGCCTAAGTAGCAGGATGCTAGTATTAGCATAAGGTTGCTATGACGACGGTACACAGAGGAGGAATATTTACGGGTCCTGTTGGGATTTTCGTGCCAAAAAACCAGCAGAAAATTCAGGGATTTGTAGATTTAGCGCTACATGCACTGTAAGCTAGCACTATAAATTAGCCGCAGGGAATCTTCAAATCTTTGTAGTTAACAGTTAACAGTTAAGACAATTTATATTTCATTGTATTTCTTATTCTCCCTCCTTTCTACTATTATCTATTACTGTTGTGGTTTTACTTGAAACTCTGGCACAACAATTTCCTTCCGGATAAATAAAGTTGTTCTCATCTCATTTCATTTCTGCCTAAGTAGCAGGGTGCTAGTATTAGCATGAGGTTGCTATGACGACGGTACACAGAGGAGAGGTCGTTTACGGGTCCTGTTGGGATTTTCGTGCCAAAACACCAGCAGAAAATTCTGGGATTTGTAGAATTAGCGCTACATGCACTGTAAGCTAGCACTATAAATTAGCCGCAGGGAATCTTCAAATCTTTGTAGTTAACAGTTAACAGTTAAGACAACTTATATTTCATTGTATTCTTATTCTCCCTCCTGTCTACTATTATCTATTACTGTTATGTTTTAACTTGAAACTCTGGCACAACCATTTCCTTCCGGATAAATAAAGTTGTTCTCATCTCATTTCATTTCTGCCTAAGTAGCAGGATGCTAGTATTAGCTTAAAGTTGCTATGACGACGGTACGCAGAGGAGACGGGTTTTACGGGTCCTGTTGGGATTTTCGTGCCAAAACACCAGCAGAAAATTCAGGGATTTGTAGATTTAGCGCTACATGCACTGTAAGCTAGCACTATAAATTAGCAGCAGGGAATCTTCAAATCTTTGTAGTTAACAGTTAAGACAATTCATATTTCATTGTATTCTTATTCTCCCTCCTGTCTACTATTATCTATTACTGTTATGTTTTTACTTGAAACTCTGGCACAACAATTTCCTTCCAGATAAATAAAGTTGTTCTCATCTCATTTCATTTCTGCCTAAGTAGCAGGATGCTAGTATTAGCATGAGGTTGCTATGACGACGGTACACAGAGGAGAGGGCGTTTACGGGTCCTGTTGGGATTTTCGTGCCAAAAAAACAGCAGAAAATTC